>NW_014555947.1:67757-110252 GCF_001313825.1 Dinoponera quadriceps
CCCCCCCCCCCCCCTCTCGCCGTTGCTCGTACCGTCGGGCGATTAAGCGGAAAAATGCGTACGTGCGTCTCGCCCGCCCTTTTTGCCCGTCCTCCGCGCGCCGAATTGTCCGCGTCGTAAGCAACGGAAGGTGAGACAGGCCTCTCAAGCTGAGCCTTCGTGCTCCCCGCGCGGGAATAATCAATTGTTAACAACGATATCGCGAGGTAGCGCGCGATGCAACATATTGTATGAGAATATGAAAGATTACGCGCGCGTTGCGCGAACACGGCGCAATTAAGCGGAAGAATGGGGCAGACGTGCAGGCGCTTACTTACTTACTTTCCTCGGGCGTATCGTAGCGACGTAGCCTAAAATTTCTGGACGAGGAAGAGAGACTGCGCGCGCACTCCCGCTCGCTTGCTGCGCGCGAGCAGCTTGTTAATTAAGTTATTTATTCCGGGCGCTCTAATTAGTTCTCCTGCGCAAGGGAGACGAGACGCTTCTCGCATACGTTTCGTCGTGTGAGAAAAAAAAAAAATGCGTCTCCGCGCCTGTGAAAACTCCGTCCGAGGCGTAAGTCATTGTCCGTTCCGGATCTTACGTAAGTTCGCGCGTTGAAGGGCGTTGAGAATCGCGGAAAAGAATTTCAGTATCCGTCGGTCGCAATTTCGCGCAAGCCGTTCTTCACGAGCCACGCGCGAGAGAAAGAGAGAGAAGGATCCTCCGAATCGGCGAAATCGCAACCGAGCGACGACTCGTTACACACGTAAGGACGGGTCTAGATGAGCGTCTAGATAATTGCCGCAATTGATGCGCCCCCTCCCCCCCCCCCCCCCCNNNCCCCCCCCCCCCCCCCCGATCGAGACAAACTGCCCTCCGGCATTATCTCATTATGCAAAAGGCTACTTTAAACGCAACACCGCCGATAAATTAACGACGCCGTGCCGGCAATTACTCGGTAATACGCGTGATTACTTAGTCGCGATCACCGCGATTGTCGACCGTCGAGTATTTGGAGTGGAGCTCGCATCTTAACGATCGGTTATTATCTCTCGCATTCCTCCCGGATATGCGTTTCGAGAAGACTTCGATGCACTTGGGTGACAGGGTGGGAGAGGAAAGGGGGAAATTAACTTGTGATTACACGTGCGCATCATTCCCTTTACGTCGAGGCTGCTGCGAGGAAGCCTCTCGAAAGTTAATATTCGCCGTTGATACGATTAATCTCACCAATCCGTAAACGTATCTTTCCCCGTTCCCTTCGCGATTTCACCCGTGTTCATCGTTTACTCAGCTGCAATAATTAACCGCGAATACGCGCGTAACACCAACGATAGGTTTTACCAGTGTCAATCGACCTGAATTATGCCGCAACCGATGATTTGATTCTTCTTAAAAATAGAGTGGAGTAAAGTATATTGACACCCAATGTACATTTGAGTGGCTAGAACACTGGGGTCGAACGATACAGGGGGGAAAGCCGAAAAATTAATGACTATACAGAAAGCGAAATTCGCAAGAGCGAGAAACAAGTTACAATAGCAGTCGGGTAATGCAGAAAGTGCGAGAATACAAGAAGGAAAAGAGGAGAGAATACGATGGATCGCTTAAAGCCGCTAAGTTACATAAAGTTACGCGATAGCGGAAAAGATGTTCTGAAAAGGATTCGAAGAAGAAGAAGAAGACGAGCCGTCGGTGAAACCACAGCCGAAGGTAATCGACGTGGGTGGCTGATGAACGCGAAACTCGCGTCCGCTCCAACGAGAAACGTCCGAAGCAGTAATCAGTCCGTGTACAAATAGTATCAAGCGGCGCGGGGCGTCTCCTTGATTTTTCGCCCGCATGAAATAATCAGCGACGAAATTCAACGGCGCTGTCGCACTTTTTTCCCCTCTTCGGCGTCTCTGCGGACGCGCGCGCGCGGCGGCAGCTGCTTCCAAGACAAAAAGGTCAGCGCGAGGTAGCCGGGCGAAGAAGCCGATTAAACTTTCAGGGGTATGTGACAATGGCTAGAACGAGGGCGGCAGGTGCCTCGCTCATCTAATATTAACATCGCCGATCGATAGCGGCCGGGAGAGAATGGGAAAGGAGGCGAATCGAGCCCGAGGCCGTGGGTGGAGACAATAATCGGCCGGATAACTCGTTTGTCTTCTCGCGCGCACGGGTTATTCGTTAGGGACTGTCTATCGCGCGAATATCGCGCGAGCACGGAACGTATTTATCGTGCGTCTACCGGCGAATTGGAGTCGTGAGTTTGAATCCGCCGCAGCGCTAAATGGGAAAGCGGATAATGACGGCCGCGCTGAAGGAGGAGGGATTCGTTATTTATTGCGCGCGCGATCCGTAAATCCATGATTCGATGTCCCGTACCGAATGCCGGATTCTAATTTCGCGACACGAAGGGAACTCTTTTCCCCGGAACGTGCGTGGCTGCTTGTTCTCGGCTCGCTCGATTCCGCTCGTGAGTCTCCCGATAGCGACGCGCACCTTACTCGCATGTTACTCGTCGCGTCGTAGATAGAAAGAGAGAGTGAGGGGGAGAGAGGGAGACCTCGAGGCATTAACATTTCACTCGTTTAATTTCCAAGTGTATTAGGCGCGGCAATTAAACCGGGACTCACCGAGGCATAATTACGTTGTATCGCGCGGCATTATTACGTCCGAGCGGTGGCGAGAGTGGTGCGGCGATACCGCATTAGATATGCGGAATTTCTGTTGAATCGGCGCCCGGCACGGCGGATTTCTGAATGTTTCAGCGGGCCGTTCCCGCGCGATTCGCACGAATATCGCAACCACGCCGGCTCGCGCGCCTTCCTTCGCGCTAATATCCGCTCTCTTTCAACCCGAGTGATTTCTCCGGTCTAGCGTGAGAGGCGGCCATCGCCGACGCGGGCCGACGCGCGGCCGAGGGTTGCAATTTTTGTATTTGCGGGAATATTTATAGCGGCAACGCGGGGATTACCATAAACAACGCGGCGAAGAAACTCAGGGATTACTGTATTTAAAGTGCAAGGGGGAATAATTACCGTGAACCGCGGCTACTAGCGGAGCCATCGAGGTCGACAGCAGAAAAGGGGCGTGCTGAACGTCATAGAGCGATACCGGCAGCTCGCTCAACACGGGCAAAAAGAAAGAGAGATAGGAACCGGGGGAGGAGAGGAAGAGAGAATAAGGGAGAGTAAAAATCTAAAAGCACGGCGTGTGTACCGTTCCGCCGGGCGAAACCCTCGCGCCGCAGTATGGCGTAACGTCGGGCGCGCTAGCGAGACATTTCGGTTCGGCAGGCTGCAATCAGGTTCTCCCTCGAAAACAGAGAAACCGCGAAAGCTCGGAAGGGGGGAGGCGGGGTGAACGTTTGCGCGTGAATTTACACCTTGAGAATGTAATTATCGGCTACTTACTCGTCGCTTGTTCACACGCGCTTCGACTCGCGAGGCGACTCGTCGCGCGGGAATCAGCGTGAAAATAAACCAAACGGCCCCTTTTTTGTCCGAGTCGAATCGCCGAGTGAAACTCTAATGCGTCGGCCACAACGCGCGGGCACTCATCGCACCGTATATCGTTCCCGGATCATCGTAGAGCGTGTACACTTCCGCGGAACAAGGTGCAGAGGTCATTGAATCGCGCGGCTAACGAGCGGTAGCCGTAAAAGGTATAAATTCGCTTTACGTTCGGGCCCGGCCGAGTCACGCAGAGAGCGCTCTTTGCGACTTGATGATGATGAACTTCCCGGCCGCCACTTTGCCTCGCAAGCTCGCTCGTAAAGTCGAATTTAATCTGGAAGTGGCAAAAACGACGGCGGCCGGGCAACGCGCCGAGGAACGTCGCGAAAGTACGCCCGTGCGAAAGTTTCGCAACTCAACCGAAAAATTAGTTCGGTCGGATCTGTCTGATAACGAATGACCAAGCGCGTTTCGATTATATGAAACAAAATTTCTAGTTCTCGTGAGCAAGATTTGATTTTTGTAACTAAATAGAAATTTTGTTCTCTTCAACAGAAATATTTCACGGAAATAAACCTTGCATCTGCCACAAAATAAATTTTTAAGTACTGTTTTTAGTGTGACGGATTTACTGACGCGCGATGCAGTATGTGAGAAAATGCACACTGAGAGAAGTAAGATTAATGTCATTAAAATTATAATTCCCGGCGCCACTGCACTGAAAAATGAGTATATTAATTTGGTCTACCTGACAACTAAATGCATTTTGGTTAATTGGTTAAATGAAACAAAACTTCTCATGAACCGAATTTAGTTCTTATAATTTTGTTTCCTTCAACCAAAACGCGTTCGATCGTCCATTGTCAGATAGATCTAACCAAATTCATTTTTTCATTATATATCTTCTCATTGTTCTAACAAAAAAAATCATGGCAGCACAATATACATATAATGTTATTGTCGCTAATACTGCAGTAACACACACACATACATTTGCTACAAAAATAGTTTTCCCGGCTATAATTGTTTCATTATGCGATATTATAGCAACCATTATATATATACGCGCGACTATATATATACAACAATTACCAAACACATTTTTCCCAATGCATCTCGGTTCCGTGCACGCACATAATACACGTGTAACGCGCGATAATCCTCGTGTCCGAATTTGCTCGTACGTGACTTTCGGAGCTGACCATCGATCATTTCGCGCTCTCGTTACGCTCGAGCGCGGCAAACACGTAAGAATGCGGCTAACGCGCCCGGATTTATGACTTTGTTTACTGCGCGATGTATAAATTATTCCGACCCGAATTTTGATGCTCTTAAATTCGGCTAAATCCTGGAGAAACACGCCGTCCCGGATCACTCGTCGCCCGAATAATCAACGACGCGTCGGCTTAATCTCCCGGAAGGACACGGCGTGCGAAACTTATATCGATCTCCGACCTTGTATCTATCCACGGGATCACGGAATTATCCATCGTTGCGTCGAGTCTCTGCACTTCCGCTCGCGTGTATTAAGTCCCGCCCTCGAATCTCAGAACCGGCAAGGGTCACATCGATAAATTACCCCGCCCGCATATCCGCGTCGGTGTTAATATTAATACGTTACAGCGGACCTGCCACGGTTAACACGTTCCTTAGATTATTCTCGCTCGAATCAAGAAAGAGAGAGAGAGAGAGAGAGAGAAACAGAAGGAGATAGAGGGGGAGAGAAAGAGAGATAGAAAAAGAGAACGTGGAACGACAGACGGGAACTTTACAGCGCGACGTTATATTTTCATCACTGTAACTTAACGTCGCTCTTATCGCGTCGTCCGCCATACCGACCTGTGGTGATGATGGTAGTGGTGGCGATATATGCGCGCACTATTGTTATTACCGTCCATCCGCCACCCATCTTCGCCTTTGCTCCGGTCATTAGCGTGATCGACAGCGCTATTATTTCCCTTTGTGCGTTCTCCCGCCGCGCGAGCGTAATTAGCATTGCGTAAAATCTTACGACAGTTTTCTTTTTATCCTCACATAGCGCACGTCACCACGAGTTGGCGCGGTCGATCTTATTGCGAGACGCCGTTAAGATGATTACGGAACACGGAAAAAAAAAAGCATGGCGGGAATTCCTATGGGTCGTGCGCGATAATACTCGGTCGCGAACGAGCGTTCACGTGTGCACAGGAAAGTCAAAAAGGTGCGCGTGGAATAGTTTCGGGAACAGAGAGGCCCCCCGGGCGAGTAACAATCGCGTCGACGCAAGTAGAAATTTTTTGCTGTAGTTCGATATTCACGATTAAAAACCACTGGCGCTTCGCTCTCGTGCCACCCCGAAACAATCGTGAGTCGACGATTCGCTATTGCGAGGACGGGCTATATTCGATGGCTCGCGCGTGGCATTGTACAGCAAATTGATCATAACGAGATTTAATTAAAAAAGACAACGCGGACTGTTGAACGCGATTACTCACGAGCGTTTCATTTTTCCACACCATAAAAGCGGCTGCGCCATCGGCGATGACCCGAAATCAGTAATCGATTACACGTACATACATACATACATAAAGCCGCGAAAACGCGCGTGCAGTGCGCTCGAATATATCCGAGATATTTTTCAATTATTAAATAGAATGCAATTCGCGTGTAACATTTTATCATATTACCCCCGAAGGAAGGAAAAAAAAACATCCGCACAAATGGTGGCGATATTCCCGCAATATAATCCGTTTTATTTTTTAATAATTATATACAAAAGAAATAATACCCTTTTTATCAATAATATCACATGATTGTTAATAATTATGTGCTACGCTGAATCACGCGCTGCTCGCAGGCTGGACTTTTAACAAAGGGAACGATCTGAAATTAAATCTTTTCGAGGATATTGAATGAAACGAGGAGTGAGTATAGTAAACGATGGAAGTGTGTGCCAGAAATTCTAATTTCCGTTTTCCGCTTCTAATGGTAATATACGCCACCCTATATAACCTGATGAACGTAAAAAATCTAGCTTTGAATACAATTCTTGACATATGGTGTCGCTGATTGTACCCGTAGAGTGATTTGGAGTACGTTGAAGTGCCCCAGCTGGACCCACCGTCACGTCATGTTTTGTTTTAATATTGCCAGTTGAGTCACTCATTCTCAACTCCCATGATCATTATTTTCACAAATCAAATTCATTTAATCATACAAATAGACAGTGCATACGAATTTCTTGCGATATGTAAGACTATCCCCAATAAACAATGTAAATACCTTGATAAAATATGTAGACACGGTAACTGAAAGCGCCAGAATTGTGGGAAAAACCCCGAATTTCCCCGTAAATTTTGTACCTGGCACTTTCATCGTTTGCACACCGAGAAAAGAAGCAATTGGTTCTATAATAAAACCGGTCACTCTCGTTCAGAGAAATGATATGTCCGTTGAACAAATTACGCGTTGACACAACAATCGTCGTCATATATATCTGCGAATGGGATATTAGTTATAGTTATCGGTAAATATCGGTGCTTTACGCACGGCGGAAGACTTACGGGGAACGTCTGATCGCAGTATCGAGCGATAGTATATGCATCTCTACCTACGCAATAACCCGCGTACATCCCTGCTAAGTTTTCAGCGGCCGAGATAAACGATCGTACAACGCATCCGTTACCATATCTCATCCCCGTAAACGCTCGCAGTGAGTCGAACGGTACGGCGGGAGACGCGGAAACGCGAGAAGAAATAAAGCTCTCGCACCGCCGCGCGTATCGGTCCCGATATCGCCGCACGACCGACCGCGGCGAATCGTTCCGAAATTAAGAGCGATTTGCGATCGCCGGCCAAGAGTTGTGGCACCGAGTAAGTGCACGCGCGGATAAATTATCCAACACGCTGCCGCCGCACAACGCGGAACGAAAACGTCCAAATGATCGTAACGCCGCTATGATCGATGGATCGGCGCGCTCGTTTATCGCCGCGTGTACCCCCGACCTCCTATCGACGAGGGTCTCGTGAAAACCCCCGGAGAATCCGACGTCTGAAAGTCACCCGACAGTCACGACGTCGGACATGTGTGTGTTCCGAGACGCACGACTTCCGTTCCGCGCTCTTATCGCGTTACGTAACTAAAACTATATCGCACGTTGCTAATTCGATCGCGAGCGGCGCAACCGCCGAGTCGGGACGAGGAAATAGATAGGGCGATTTTAGCCGCGCTCTCGAGCTAGCGTTGTCATTATAACCCGGGTATTTCCATGCCCGGGTATGCCGGCTACTCAAAATTGACGCGTCTCTCGGCAAGCTCTCGCGGCATCCGAGCGAAACGCGGGGGATAATCGCGGGGCGCGGCTGGCGTTACAATTTCCGCTCAAACGACGGGACTTTCGTACGTCAGGAAGATGTTCTAAAACTATCCAGGACACGTCGGAAGGGGCTCCTGAAACAAGGTACCGAGGGGAGGGGAGCCGGTGGTAACGCGCGGGGGCTTCCGAAGCGTGCCGACGTGTGGGTGGCGGCGACGACGGCGGCGAGCGGGTGAGCCAGGAATGTAATCACAGGATTCCCCCGCGATCCTTCGGGACGCCGGTAGCCATCTTGGATTCTTAGCAGGGTTCTCCGGCTTATATATATCGTTCATTAGGCGTTGACAGTGACAGCGGCGGCTTCTATTTCTGGGCACGACTCGCTGGCTCACTCTCGCTCGCTCGCTCGCTCGCGTGGCTCTCTCTCTCTCTCTTCTCCGCCTCCGGCAGCACGATCCGCTTACGCTCTCGAAATCGCCCACTGGCCGTGCGCGAGAGCACCATGGAAATGGCCGTCGGCTTGAAATAAGTGTGGCAAGGTGACGGGGTTAAGGTAAGTTTCCTGTTACACGCGCGGCAGCGGACCCGGTATATGAGCCGGCGTAAACTCGCATCGTGTTCGCCGCACCAGACGTGCACGATGCTTAAGCTCTCTCTCCCTCTCTCTCTCTTTACTCGCAAGCGCCGCAAGCCGCATGGGATCGAGCGTTTTATACGGCGAAATCAGCTCCCGCTTCGACCGGCGCGAGTCGACCAACGCCGGCGACATTTTACGAAGCTCGCGCTCTCCGTGGAACGGGGTACTTTTCCCTCGCACACACACGGTGCCGTGAAACGAGCGACCGGCTTCCCAGGGACGATTAATTTCTTTCGCTCGAGCGCGAGTGCGTTGTAGATTCGAAGGACACGACGGGAGAGGCGTGAACGCCGCATGCTTCGAGGGAGAACGCAGGTCCGGGAATATTCGGAAAGTCGTAAATTTCTCGGAGTGAAATTTCCACTCGAAAAATGGAGCGACAGCCGAGTAACTCGAATTTGAGCGCTTTTTTTACCCTTGTGGAGTGAATTCTCCCAATCTGTAAACGTAGAGTGAATATTTTCACTCTGTGTCGTGGGGTGAAGTTCCACTCGAAAGATGGAGTGACTACCGAATCATTCGAGTTGGGGTGACTCTTCACTCTTACAGAGCGGATTCTTTCACGTCGTATCTCGTGGAGTGAATATTTGCGTTTCGTACCGAATCTAGCCTAACCTAATCTGATAACGTATTTTATAAGCAATAAGATGATCGAGCCTCACTCTAACCGTTCCGTGGCTGTTGCGTCCTTTTTTTGGCTCGCAATTTCAGTTCACAATTTATTACATTTTATACGGGACATATATTTGAATAAAAAGCTATTCCATCTCCTTTTAAGATATTATTAATAATATTTAATATTAATTGAGTTTAATATTATTAATAATATTTTTAAAATGTACGTAAATAATTATATTATTGTTATATTTTTACTTCATAAAATATAATATTCTATAAAATATAAGCGGGGAAGAGGGATTCTGTATGGTTCACGACTTATAGACAATGCAAACTTATCAATCAATCAAGGCGAGATGACGTAGTGGAAGATGCAGCAGACTCAAGATCTCGAAGCTCCGAGTTTCAAACCCTGCCAACGGCGAGTGAATATTTCAAATGCGATAGAAATGGAATCGATTAAACACCATGTAATTGAGACGATTTTAAAACAAAATTAGTAATAACATCTTAAGAACGACGCAATGAAAAAGATAAATGAAAAGGAACACGTGTGAGAGAAAGTAAATTAGAGGAATTCCCCCTTTCCGAAATAACACATTCCCTGCAATCGAGTAAAACACTCATTCTAAATGAATGAAACATTCCCTCTACGTTTAGCGTGTGGTTTCACTCCGAGAAACGTCGAGGGTAGTCGACTCGCACTTTGTCATCCGCTGTATCTAGGAAACACCGATTAGACCGTCCGAATATAAAATTCCCCTTTCGATCATGTTAAGATCGAGAGGCGAATGAATACCGCCTATGACAAATTTTTCTCCCGTCCACCGGAAGCAATTAATGTCTTATCGCTCTATGTGATTTATATCGATGGTAAAAAAAGAAACGTTTACGGGTACAAGGATACGAGAGAAAGAGAGAGAGAGAGAGGAGCGTGTGTGTAAGTGGCGTACAATTAGTATAATTAATCGTTATTCGTTATCCGCGGTTTATTACCACCGCGGGCATGACGGATCGAGCGGCATTAGCTCGTCCGCGAGGATGCGTTTCCGAGGTATTTCCTAACGAACGCTACCAGATGGTAAGTATGCGGCGCGGCCGTTTACATCGTTTTTAATCAATTCCCGGCGGGAACGCGTCGCGCGCGCGAACGCGCGGTTTAACGTTTTAATAAGCGACACCTTGATAAGATCGTTAATTTCAATAGAGTTCATTTAGGGGTCTCGCATGCCCCGTGATATTTTCGAAACGAGTAATTTTCAGCGAATCAACGTTTTTATTAATTAAACGGCGCGCGACTCGCGACAAATTGCCTCGATTAAAAAGCCGTTCGCCGACGTAACGATCGTGGAAGCGCGCGCCGCGCGAAGAATAATCGCTCGAGCGGTAGCGGGAGATTTGTTTATCAGCTTATCGGCCGTCCGTTTCTCCCGCCGTAACTTATATTGTAAACCGAAACCGGTTCGGAACGGCCGGTCCGGAATGCCCGCGGGGCAATCCGGATGAAGTTGCATTCTCGGGTTCATCGGTGCGTAACGCTGAGTGAGGCTCGATCATCGTTACGTCGGTGCGACGTTGCATAAATATCGAGGGCGCGCGCGAGAGCAAGCGACGGGTCGGCCGCGGAAAAAAGAAAGGTCGCCTCCGCGCCGAACGAACACGGGAAAATCGGGGATCCGTAATTCATGACCGGACGCGGCACCTGCAATTAAACGCGCCGCTCGCTCGCGCGCACACACCGTCGCCCGGCTGTCCGCGCATCCGCCGCTGATATTATAATTGAAACGGAATAAATTTAATTACCGCCGACGCGATAGATTAATGTTGCCGGCTGCATCGACGACCGACAAATAACGTTAATTATGCGCGAGACGCATCGTCGCCGACGAAGTCCACGGCGACGCAACGTCGGAATCTCGGATAACACTTTTACAATGTTAGATGTTGCGCTCTCTCTCTCTCTCTCCCTCGGAGCTGCACGGTCTTAATAAACGATCGGTGCGAAGGAGCTGGGAGCGGTTTCGCATAGTTACGACTATTTTATCCCGCGCGAAAACGGCATTCAGCTTTCGATTAAGGGCGCGAGGTATACCGACGGTGGTGAGGCGTGGGCTTCTCTCTCTCTCTTTCTTTGTCTTTCTTTCGCCACCGGCATGGCCCCGCCGAATATCCAGAAAGACGGCGACGACGACAGAAGAAAAAAGGTGCTCCTCGTAAAGAAGCGCGCGGATATGCATGGGAATTGCGTGCGGGGAAGAAAGGGAGCGACTCGGGGACGGGAAGAAAGGGTACTGCAGGTGAGTGCGCGGGAGGGAGGGGAAAAGCCCCCTCGGATAGTCGGGGAAGAAGAGGGAGAAAGAGAAGAAAGCGGGAAAGAACAGCCCTCGCGCCTCTCTCTCTCTCTCGCCACCCTTTCACAACGGCCGAAACGACCTGCATGCTTGCACGTTAAAACGGCGCGCCCGGCCCCCCCATAACTCGAGGATTTTTGTCGCCGGCTTTAGTCGCAGCTTTATGCGGCAACCTTAAAATTTCTCGCTTAACGAAGAACCCCGAGGGGATGATCTGTGGCGAGTGGCTGGCGCGACACACAGCGCAACGGCGCAATTTTATTCCGTCCCGGTATTACCTACCTACGTACCTACCTAGTTATCTACCCACGGGGTGCGTGCGGGTAAGCCCTCGCGGGACGAAAGGGCTCGCGGCTCCGGTGGGAGGCACAAAAATAGTGCCGCCCTTTACACGTGCACATATATACATACGCATATTTCCCGGGCGCACACGGCGGGCAGGCCGGCATCGCCGCGTGTATCAACGCGGCATCGCCCCGCGAATGCATCAGCCGCGATAAATTATTAACGCAATAATTGCGCGTCGTAAAACAGTTCTTTCCCCGCGTTAACGAAGGTACGAAGGGCGTCGAGAAGGCGCGCACCACCGTTCGTTATGTGTCTCCGTACAATTAGCGCAACGTGCGAGCCCACCTTGCGCCACGCGAGAGAGAGGCGATGATCGCGATATCGCCGACGACGACCCGCCCGGCGACGACGCGTTGCGTTGCATCGCTCACTATGATTCACGGGTAAATTAGTTTACACCTCGGACCGCGGGAAGCGCGGTATCCCTGTTCGCTCGCGCGCACCTCGCTCGGGTAAATTATCAGTTCTTATCGCGGCCGTAAACTGTCACTGTGCCGTGGCCGCCGCTTCCTAACGAAGCAACGAAAGATTCAACGCGCGGGAACGAGAGTGTGTTTATGCAGGTATGCGTGAATATGTGTGTGTGTGTGTGTGTGTCAGGAACACGTCTTCAATTCGGATTAGGTGCGCACATCGCGCACGTGAAAAATGAAATTCTACGCGAGCGAAAGGGAGAGAGGCTCGTCTCGCTTGCGCGAGATACTAAACGAATGGATGAGATTGTAATTAATTTTGCTCGCATAGTGAAGATCGTAGTTACTCGTGCGTGGTAAATGTCTTCATCTTTCGCGTAAAGCGAAAAACTGTAAAGGTTACCGCTTTTGTATCCCTTTTGATTCCGTTGCCATTTTGTTATTTTTGCTTTTGGACAGGAACTCATTTTTCCGGGGTTCGGATTATATTGAATTTCACGTTGTGCGTTACGGAGAAGGCCGGAATATCAATTTTATATTCCGGCTCGATATGTAAAGCGATGAAATATAAATCAAGAAAGGGGGTAAAAAATGAAAAACAACGGCGCGCACCGGAACATCATAATTCACGCGCAAAAAGCTCTTCAAATAAATTCGCGAAATGGAATGTAAATTGATTCCACCTAACTATGTTCCGATATGAAACAATGTGGCGAATCGGACGCCATCACGCATCGCACGCATCTGCTTTATAATACCGTAATACATATGCAGACACGTTGGAGCGCGCTTATAGCGATTATTATCACGAAGATTGCGAGGAAGCGCATATAGAATGACAAGATCGCATAGCCATCTTGTTTGCCCGGCGATCCTCGCCGCGTAAAAGTCATTTGCTCGACTGAGTAATGGTCGTTTTTTTTCTCGGCAAGTACTTTCTCAGGGAAAATTACTGCCCTCTATTGTCACACGTATAATTATATATAGAGATTCTATTTGGATACGTCGTCATTACGTTCTATCGTCCACTACGATCTCCCGTTCCTCTCGGGGCGTGAAACAGAAGATTGCGTTTTCCTCTTTCGAATAAAAAAACAAAACAAAAATATCCGAGTCGAAATTTTGATGCTACTCTGACGTTCTTAAGGATAGTTTGCGCCTATTTAAACAGTCTATATAGATTAACAAAAACCTGCTTTTACAATACCGATACTTTTTGATTTCTCTCTTGAACCTTTAATTCTACAAAGTGAATTTTAATGCTACCTTCAACAACCTATTTTGACGCTCGAACACAGAAAACGGAAATTTAAGGCATAATCAGAATCAAAGTAGGGATAATATTATTTTAGTAAAGTTCCTTTTCAATTTCTATCGGAAAAATCCATAGAAAATGGAAAAATCCGGATTTTTTCATTTTTTTAATTCATCCGTAGAAAGAAATGGAAAAAAGCCCGGATTTTTTCCGATAAAATTATAGTGTTTTCCTCCTATCAGAAGTTCTCCCTCGGCCAATAATTAAATTCGCACCGAGACTCGATAATGTTGCGACCCCTTCGCCGTTCGCAGTCGCGAATTGCTCAATGGCCGGATCGAAGAAACGAATAACGATCGGGCGTGTCTCTCGGACGATTCCATTGTCGAAAATGCGTTGTCGAAGTACGTTCGGATACTCGGAATGCGCGGATGAATGAATATTCGGTAGTGTTGCGCGTAACGCGAGAATAAAATTAACCCGAATGGCGCGGGAGCCCCCTCCTTGAAGTAGACAGCATTATCCCGAGCGCAGCGATTCATAACCATAACGAGATTAGCCCGACTCAACCCCCTCCACTGCGAGACTTATTGTTTACACTTCCCTCCTTATCCTGTTTCTGCAAGACTCCTCCTGCTAACCGTACTTCCGATACTCCTCGCTCGCCACTTTCCGGCACTCCCCCGTTTCGCGTACACACACACACACACCCACATACACACATACTCTCTCTCTCTCTCTCTAGCTGTGCGAGTGGAAAACCCAATTATAATTTATTGAATATACTTTTCCCCGTAACGCTGTACATCTTGCCGTAAAATTAAGTCCAAGTTGTATATTATAAATGTAACGATAACAAACGATCCTCCGATTTTGCAGAACCTCCCATGCTGTTCGCCACTATTAAAGAAATAGCGAAATCGTGACCGATCTTGCGAACGCAATCAACGCATGGGGTCGGTCGGCAGGGAGGGGCAGGAGGCCACGCGAGGAGGCGAACCTCGGTTGATTATTTCACTCGGCGGCGAATCGATTTTCTTTCGATAATTACCGCACACCACGCGCGAGCGGGTAAAAGTCGAGGGAACGAAAGGAGAGAAATGGCAGATGCGAAAAAGACCTGCGGACCGCCGCGGCCTCCGAGCTAAGGGCGAGCCCACGGAAGGAGAGGAGCCGTTCCCGGGCCTAGCGTTAATTAGTTTCGCCTGAGTTAATGACTTTTTCCCTCCTAATCAGGTAATTCCGTATCTCTTTAAAATAATCTCGCCGCCCGTCCCGCTAATGAAATTCTGAACTCGTTACTTACACTCGCGGCACTCTCCTCCACCGAGCTCCTTTTCACCGACCCTTACGTACTTCCCTCCCTTTGCCTCGCTACGGGAATGAAAGGCACGAGGCGGGAAAAGGGGGAAGAAAAATGGAAAAGGAAAAGCAGCGTGGCATCTGCCTCGAAGTTCGCCCTGCTTTCTCTCTCTCTCTCTCTCTCTCGCGAAAAAATACAGTGAGAATAAGAAAGCTAAAAGGAGGGGCCGTATGCATACAAGCTAGAATTTTAATACAAGCGTACCTTTTCAGCCGCGCGCGATGTGGAAGCGACCGCTCGGAATATCTCGTGGACGTAACGAGGACACATCGGTGCAGAACGTAGAGAACGATCCGCGCGGGCAAAAGAAAGAGAACGAGATCGAACAAACAGGAGAAAGAAAATTTACGATCTTTCGCGCGCTACCGGCGATGATCCTCGATACGTTTGCGAACGCGAATCCGTAAATCAGGCGCCGGAAAGAAAGCGGGTATCCGCTTCGGCGCGTTTAGTGCGCGTGCGTACGGAAGAGCGACGTATTTACAATCCTAATAAAATAACGCACCGGGGCCTTTCGCGGACAGGAGAGCCGGGCGGTGGGCGCGAGAGTTTTCCGACGATGAAGATTCACCGACGCGAGAAGGCGACGAAGCCCAAGGAGGCTCGTCGAGACGTCAATGTGAAACATCACCGTGGCACCCCACAAATAGAACCGACGGGATTTCGTTGCCGCGTGCTCGAAATACGCGTGTCACTCGCGTCGACGTTTACAATCCTCCTCTCTTCCCGGCACCGACGTCTCAGTTGCTCTTTTCTCTTCCCAACAACCTCCTCGGGCCGCGTGTGCGTCGAATCGCTATGCTCGGCTGATCAACTGTCTGAAATGCTGAGAAGCGGGCCCTACATTTTCGACATTCGTCTCGCTTCACCGGGCGTCCTCGATATTTCTTTGCGTTCTCTCCCTTTTTTTAATTTTCTTCCTTCTAACTTGTCGCCGCCGAGTTAGGATCAGGAATGGCGGAGGTGGAGAGTCCTTTTTGTGTCTCTCCTCGTCCGCGGGGAGCTGAGTCGCACGATTTACATCCCGACGAAATTGATAAAAAAGCACGCAATTGAGGTCGGTGACGAGCGCGAAAGCCGGCTCGCTCTGAGAAATCGGTTCGAGGAACGCCGAGGTGGGTCCTTGTCGCGCGGATATTAGCGTTTATCGATCACGCGCCGCTTCCTCTCCGGCGATATCGAGAGACGCGCTAAATGTTATTAATTGATTCGCGAGAGGGAGCGTGAATTAAGGACTCGTGCGCGATCTTAAGAAGTGTCATCGGGACCTTCCACAGGAGGAGGACAGGCAATTACAAGATGTAAAAGGGATAATATTTATGTCGAAATGGAAGTAAGAAGTGAGAAACGGAGAAAGGCTTCATAATTCCTCATATTTAATTATCTCGTCGAAGCGCTTTCGCAGAAAATCACTCGGCCGATGCAAAAGCTCGTCCCGTTACCTAATCAAGGCTAAACATGAAACATTTATTTATCTTGAGATAAATCAATCAATGTTAAGTAAGTGCCGTTTTGTTCGATGACTTGCCGTCCTCTCCGGTAGCTGCGCGTTCGCGGAAATTTTACAACTCCCAAAGCGAAGAGCCGATTGAAAAACGAAACGGACATTCGCAACGATCTTCAGTTTCCGACCGACGAAATGACGACGCGAGGAAACGTCAGTCACCGATCCTGCTGGCCGAACTCGCGATTCGAGAGAGGGAAGAAATGACCGTCGCGCGGGGAGGGTAGCCGGTGTTCTCGAAAGAAGAGCGGAATTCTCAACGATGAATTCCGGAATTCCGCGCGCGAAGCGTCTCCGGCGTCACGGGACACGAGCGCGGCCGCGCGTGCACGTACGAGGACGCGTCCCGAATAACCGTTTACCGTTGAGCTTAGGAATGTTACGAACCGCCACGGGCTTGCAAATTGTTCCCACGTTGCGCGCCCCCGCAGCCGTTGTCAAGAAATTTCCCAGGGGTTCTCTCCCCCGTCGCGCACCGGCATACTGAGCGAGCGGTGGATTCGCGGCTTTGCGTATCCGGCATTCACGTTGCGCGCCCACCGCCGGCGAATCCGCCTTTCCGGGCTCGCGTTATGAATCTCGCGGCGAATCGACGCGAATTGCGTTCACCGTGCGCTCACGCACGTGCGAGACCGAGAAGTTTCCTTTCACGGTGGATCTCGTCTCATTAGTCGTCCTTCAGCGCGCGCAATCAATGCTGCGCCATCCTATCCACCTGTTTTCTACCGCCTCCCTCTTCCTCTCTCTCTACCTTTCTCTCCTTCTCTCTCGGCTCTCCGGCTGGCGGAGGAACGGCGATAATTTATACGCCGAAAAACTCTCCCGAGCTCGGCGCCGTATTTTGCAACAGATGCAAAGCGACATGCGCGAGGTAGCGCGAGCGGGCAATTAACAAGTAGCCGATATAATTGATACCGGACGCGCTTCACGAGCGTCAGGTATCTATCTCCGTCCTCGCTGGCATGAGAGCGCGATATAACGGATCGCCCGGTCGCTGAGAAGTTAGTGGCCGCTGTCCAAACGGTTGAAAAGCTTATATAGGCACTCCGGATTGCCATTCGGTCGTCCACGGTCTCAGCTAATCGGGGGGAATTAGATGAATATCTTACCTGGAAATCGAGACCGGGAGCCCGACTCTGTTTCTCTCTCTCTCTCTCTCTCTCTCTCTCTCTCTTTCTCTTAATAGCGGAGGAAGACACGACGGTGAGAGGGAGACGGAAACGGTGAAAGAGAAATGGATGAAGGAGGAGAGGAGTCTTCGCCCCGTAATATAGTGGCCGGGCCGATCGCAATAACTTACTTTGAATAAATGAAACGCCGCCCCGGCGGTTCTCTCTCTCTCTCTCTCTCCCTCCCGAACGCGAGTCAGGTTTCGCCGGAGAGAGCGGCAGCGGTCCCTCAACAGGACAATGCCTAAGCGCTCGCCAAAGTAAACGACGACGACAACCAAGAAGACGACGACGAAGACGACGTCGGATCCCGGCGGCTTTAGGCTGTCAGCCTCGCTCTAGCCCGGTCCCGACTCCAACGTTTCTCTTAATCTTCGGAACGCTCTATTTCGCTCTATTTCGACGTCCCACCTGCCGTTTCTCACCCGCTAAAATTCTATCGCGCCAACTAATTCGCGAGCCCGGCCTTCGATCGGTATTTCCGGTCAGCGTCTCTCTCTCTCTCTCTCTCTCTCTCTTTGTCTCTCGCGGATGCGCTCGTGTTTCCAGAAAAGTTCGAGGGACAAGCTGTAATTGCACGGGTGTCCCGGCTGTGCGCGACGAAGGCACGATACGCTCGTCGTCCGCCGGTAACATTGTTGCCACGTAACGCGCGCTAAATAAAGTCGAGGACGGAAGCGTTCGCTGGCTGGCTGGTTCGCACGGGCCGCGTAATCGATTACCGTCTTCCGCCCCGTGCCCTGTCGAAATGTAACAGCGTCCGGGTTTTCGCAGCGGCGAGAGCCTCGCGGAGGCAGCCGGGAATGCGGCCCGCCGAAGTGGTAACAGACTGCACGGGTCGTCCGCGTAGCTCGCGCGCGGCAATTTACGAGACAGCCGGGCGATCTTTTACGCGGAGGAGGCGAGAGGAGCGAGGGATCCTCCTCCGCTGTTGTATCAGAGCCGTGGGGCTTGCTCTTTGATAAGTCGGTTGCTGACTAACGAAGCCTAAAGGGAGTTTCGGCGCTGTTCTCCATTGCGCTTGAAGCGTTTGAGAGCTTCCCGCGCGCCGTTTCGCCGCTCCAGCCGCGGATCCGCGATCCGTTTCAGCGCTGCGAATGCCGAACCCGCCGCGAGATCATTGATCCCTGATCTTTGACCGGCGATGCCGATATTAACTGCCGTTAACCTCCCTCTCTCTCTCTCTCTCTCTCTCTCTGCGTGTGCTATACCGAAACCGCTCAACACCGCGCGCGGTTTCGCGCTTTCCGAATAATCCGCTCGAACCTATCGGGTAAGGTCTATTGAACGCAGCAGAAATTAAAACGCGCGCCCACGCCTTTCCCCACGTGTGTTTATACGTCGGGTTTAATCCCTTCGCGCCAGGAAAGTCCAGTCGGGAAATTAAACGATGCCGTCGGCTATTGTGCACGATTGTTTCCAGAGTTATCGTCGGACAGCGGTTCATTTCGTGAGCAACGCGAGAGACGTTTGCCCGAATCGTGTAATTAAATCAATCTTCTCGTAAATAACGTTTTTCTATAAAAGATTAAAGTTCGACAAAGCACGCGCCTGTACGCACGAGCGCGCGGAAGAGGGACGAGGTGAAAGAGAGAGAGAGAGGGAGAGAGAGGAGGAGAGAGATAGAGGAATAATTGAAGTAGACACCTCGCCAGGCGTCGCCGCATCGAATTTAATCAGTATGCCATCAGTTGAATTGCGATTCCACGATTCGCAACGTTTAATGCGGAAATTAAACGAACTCCACTATGTGTTGCTTCGCAAAAACACGTCGCCCGCTCCGATACTCTTTTTCTTCCCCTTCTTTTTTTTAGCGATGGCGAATGCGCCCGCCGATCGCACAAAAAAGTTATTTTAACGTTTATTAAATCCATCGTAAATAACGCTCTCTCTGTCTCTCCCTCTCTCTCTCTCTCTCTCTCTTATAAGGGGATAAAAGCTCTGGATAAAGCGCTGCGCAGAGCGACCAGGTTGGCCGCCTTTCCCGTGTCGCGCGATACGATCGTCGGCGCGCGCGAAAATTAAAACATCTAATCGAAATTTCAAACGCCCGGCGACGACGAAGACGATCCAGGACGAAGATCACGCGTAGCGATCGACGTTACAAAGGATCGCGAACGTTTTAATAACTCTCGCATCGCTTTAAATTCTCATCAGCCCTGCGGATCGTCTCGAATTTTTGCGTCGGCGGCCTCGCGCGCCCGCTCGCTCGCAACAACCGTCGCTGCAGCGGCGATCCGCGAGAAACGTTATTCCGACGGTTATTAAATCAGGTCCGTCGTAAATAACGTGTCTCCGTGGCCCTCCGTTACTGATCCCATCGCTTCTCCGTCGTTCGCGTCTGTCTATCTATCCCCCTCGCTCTTTATCTGTATCAATAATCGCGCAGTAAACCCGCTCTCGTTCGTTTCGTCGCTAATTATTTTAATTGGCCGGCGCACATTCAAAAGAGATGCCCAGGAGGAAGGTGGAAGGTACACCCAGCGGCGGACTCGGCCGACTACGACTGCTTCGATTACCCATCGTGTCTGCCGCTTCTCTCTCTCTCTCTCTCTTTCTTTCTTTCTTTCTTTGTCCCTCCTCCCCATCTCGGCGAACCCTCGCGGCGTCTCGCTCTGGCGTTTCGCGCCGTCTTACTCTTGGCCTTTTATTTTGCCACCGCAAGCGGCATGAAATCGCTCGTTAGCATATTGATTGGCGATGACGGGACGCGCGGCGGTGGGCCTCCGCCGAGGAAATTAAAAGGAATCGCGAATTAATATCCCCGCTCTCGATACGACGCGAATCGACGGAGCGTACCTTTCATTTAACGTAATCGACGACGATGGAACACCGGCGCGACTTTGTTGCCGGTGGTTTGCAAACTGCGCGCCGCCGCGCAGGTAGAAATTACGCGCGCGGCCGGTGTCGCGCGCTCTCACAGCCGTTTCGTCCGCGAGCGAGAGAGCGAACGCGACAATTCACTTGGGGAGATCGTAGTCGCGCGGCCGTAGAAAAGGTGTCTGGAGAGGACGGTAACGGCGCCGGATCGAGAGCTCGAAAGCCGAACAACGGCGGAACCCGCAAACCATTCGGAAGGGGCATCGTAACCGTGAGCCGACGAGACGGATCACCGTTATTAGCCGGTCCGGCTGAACAGTTTCATTGTCGTTATTACGGGGCAATCTTACAGTAGTAAACTGAAATTAAAAGGCAACATGTTATTTCGTCGAATCCCGAACGGAGTCCTGCCGGAGTCGTACTCGCCGAGGGCGATCGGAAGCCGTGCGTGTATCTTCGCCGTCCCGACGGACATGTGTCAAAATATGCGGAAGGGGCTGAGCGGAAGTGTCGAGAGTTATCGCGCGATAAACCACGAGAGTCTCGATGATCGCGGCTCTCTAAACGTCGCACAGAGACGCAACCGAACGAGATGTTGCGGACGATACTTCGCGACTTCTTCATTCGAGATGGATGGATTTATTATTAAAACCGTCGAGAATATATTTCACCGTTTTTATACTCTTCATACGGCCCGTTCTCAACCCGTTCTATCGTTTTCACGCTCGTCTCTCAGGCACGCGCGGTTTATCAAGCGAGGTAACGCGACGAGTACACGCGAGTGTGCGCGAATATTTTCCAGGAGATCGCCCGTCTTCGATACTCGCTTTAGAACTGATGAGCAACGGAACGTTAATGCGTTTCTCTTTTACTCAGTTTCGTTTCGATACGGAGAGGATCAACGTTAAATAATCACGCATTGGCTACTTTCAAATGTGCCATGCGAGCACTTGCGAATCGAACAAGTATTTTTTCTTCTCGTCGCTGAATGTACGTCTGATCCTCGAGGAATCGAGTAGCAATTAACGCGACCACTACGATCTTAAGATATAATTAATATTTAATTAACAGATATTTCGGCGGCAAAGAAGTCCGGCAAATTCGGCGATCTGTGTCTCAGCGAGAAATACCGGGGGGGAAAGTAAAACAAAGCGACGATCGTCCGGGTTCTCTCTCAGCACGCCCGGGCGCCATCGCCTCGGCGAAACTCGGGCTACGCATGATGGATCGTCAGGAGTGTGTTGGTGCGTGGTGTCGGCTCATTACGAGCGCGCGTGTCTATAAACCTGACGGCGGGCGACTCGAATATTTCAGAATGATCTGCGAGAGCCGGCCGCGTTCCGCGCACATGGCACGGTAACCCTGCCCCCGGTATCACGTTCAATCTCTTCGCGCAAACGTCTCAACTGGCGGCTCGCATAAATCTTGGTTCACCACCGCCGGGGGGTCGGGAGGTGCGGGGGGTAGCGAAGGCGAAAGAATAAAACAAAGTGCGCGCGGTGGACAGAGGCGAAAGAGCTGACGGACGAGGGGAGAAGGGCGAGAGAGAGAGAGAGAGGCAGCTCTCGCTTTCTCGAGGAGGAAACGAAGGGTGCGCCGAGAAGAGGAAACAATCGGCGATCACGTGGGTGACGGAAGGCGATCGGTTGCGAGAGCAGAGCAACACAAGTCCATACAGAGAGGCCGGCCAATGCGACGAGAGCGGCGAGTGCGATTCACAAAGCGGCCGCTCCGCCTACGGAGCACGGACCGTCGGGCTCATCCTTCGTCCTCTTCGTCCTCTTCCTCCTCGCGTTACCGCTCCTCGTTGTCGTTACTGTCGCTGCCTTCCGTCGCTACCTCGACGGCGGCACGATCGGACAGACCGGATGCCACCACCCGTTGTTCTCGTTCCCGGACCCCCACCCGCCGCATCCTTTTGCATCTACTACGTGTCCCCGACCCCCCTGCCCTCTCCTCTAACCCCCCTGTTACTCGTGCACCTTCCTTGTTCCGGTGGATGGCGGGATCATTCGACCTTTCTCTCTCTCTCTCTCTCTCCCTCCGCCTTCACTCGTGTCAATTAATGTCCTGGCGAGTACAACGTTGCGCGGCTACCTTCCTTCTCCGTATCGCTTTCCCTCTCCGACTCGCCCCCCCCCCCGCATCCTCGTCTTATACCTTCCTCCGNATACCTTCCTCCGTAGTCCGCCGCCACTCGGGGAGGATTGATCGATGGCTCGAGCTGTCGCGATGAATTGGGCCCCGTCGCCGCCGTATTTTTCGGCGGGCCTCGGCCTGTCCATTCTCTTCGGGAAGGAGAGAGAGAGAAAGAGAGCTCGCGCTTCGTCCGACTCGCAGGTTGGCCTCGCTACCGGCAGCGCCGCTCCTCTGACAGGCTGTCGCGTCGTGTAAATAGTCCTAGGTACACAAGCGGGGGAAGCGGTATCCTCGCGATAACGCGTGTCTTGGTCCAATTAGCGGCGTTTTTCGACGCCCTCCTCCGGACGGGCGCCGGCGATGATATTCGATCGCTCGTGGATCCTGAAAATGATTCGCGTTACGAAACGATCTCTGGGACTTTGCATTCTCTCGTGATTAACGCGAAAACGCGGAACGAGACAAGTCGCTCGTTTCTTCCTCCACGTCGCTCTTTCCTCGAAGTCTCAATTCCGAATTTGCATTCCCAAGCGCGCCTCCCGCGCGCACTAGGAATTCGCTTAGAAAGCGGGCACCGGTCTCGAACGTTAGACGCGCGTGCGATGGACGGTCGGTTTCTCCCGGTGCGAGAAAAAAGTTGTTTCGGGAGCATGGGAAGGCCGGAAGGCGAGAGAGGGGTTATCAGGTAGCCGCCGCCCGCGGCGCGGATTCCAAAACGGTACGCTTTTGCGGATAAACCGGGCTAATGAGGCAGTTCGGCTGCGTCAGGAGCGCCGGTTATATTTTTCTCCGACGCCGTGCATCGCGCGCGCTTGTCCACCTGTCCGTCCATCCATCCGTCTCGACTCTTCATGGTCGATCGGATCCACCGCTGGCCGCGCCGGCCGGGAGGAAGGGAGAGAAGACGCCGTGGCGGAACGTAGCGAGGAGGAGATTGACGTGGCACGCTGTCCCGGTTGACAAGAATGTGACAAGAACCAAACTGACTTCGCTCCGCCGGCCCGTTCCACACTCGCCGACGTAGCAGGCGGCTCCGACGCCGAAACCGCTCGTTCTTCTTATTACCTTGGCTCGCGGAAAAAGAAGATCGACGAGCCACTCGTGGAGATATCGCTCGCCGAGCGCGCTACGTTAGATCATTTATTAGTTCGCCCACGAGGAGTCCTCGTGATCGTCCCGAGAGAGTGATTTATGATTGATTCGTGTCGAATGATATCAAATAAAACGACCGGATACCCTCGCTCGTGCGATCCGGTGAGCCCGTACGAGGCTCGATTTCACCGTCCGGCAGCCGGATCTCGCATTGCCGTTCGAAATTTCAAAGATCGCCGCATAGGAAATTCAGTGGTCTCTCTTTCTATTTCTCTTTCTCTCTTCCTCTCCTCGCCCCTCTCCCTCTCTGAGGAAGAGATCCTCGCACACGAGGTCCTCGATAGTGTCGACGAAGAAAAACCGTGTCGCCCAGGTGTAACGCCCGCCGTCGACCACCCGCGGTGTCGCGGCGAGCGGATCGTTTTGCCGGTTTTTCTCGGTTATTAAGAAACCATCAATCTTGCTCGGCGATTCGATCGGATAACGTCGCGCCGCGGGATACTGTTTATACTCGTCCTCCCTCACCGTCGCAACCATCCCCCGGCTTTTCCGCTTATCGACACCGCCGGCCGATTACGCTCGTCCTCGTGCGCGTAATTTGTTAAAATCGGGCCGTCCAATCGCGCCGCTTTACTCTCAATCGTGCCTCGCCGCCGTGTCCACGCATTCCGTTCGTCGCTACGTCGGCTTCGTTTTGCCCCGATTACGTATCACCAGTAGAACGAGGAAGTTACACTGAGAAACCCATTTAGTTGACTCAAACAAAATTCTCTGTTTGAATGCGGGCGAACAAATGTTCTGAGAACCAAAGTTTGTTTCTCTGAAATTTGTTTCTTTGAACCGAAGGTTTCATTCTCTCGTACGAAAATGAAGGTTTATATTAAAAATTCATCAGAAAAAATTAGGTACATCGTCATAATACATTACCGTGTATTTATGGAGTCCCATTCGGTATGGTGGCATTGGAAATTTCGAATTAAGCGCATCGTTTCTGAATATTTATGCATCATGACTGCTGCTTCGAAGTATCCTTGCCGGCTTAGAAGATAATCAGCGGTCATGATGCATGAATATTCAGAAATAATACATCTAATTCGAAATTTTCGATATTACTATGCTTAGGGAATGGGACAGCATTAATATACTATATGTACGTTCTGTAAATATATAATATGCATTACACATAAAAATGAATTTAGTCGGGTTTCTACCCGTCAATGGACAGCCGAACGCGTTTTGTTCGAAGGAAATAAAATTTCTAGTTCTCATGAAATTTGGGAGATTTTTATAATCGTTTTCTTTATCAATTCTATTTTTCCTCCGACCACAACGCGTTTGATTGTCCATTGTCAGGTGGATCCAACTAAATTCATTTTTCGGTCTGTGTGCACGGTATCGAACGAGCCAAATATTCCTCAAGAAAGTAGCGAGGAGTTTAGCCACCGAGGCATCTGATAGGGATCCATCATTCTCGACGGGGGTCCGTTCGGAACTTGGTCGAAGCCCAAGCCGAGTGAACAACAGTCCCTGAATACCCATCGATGAACATACATATATATAATCCTTGTCGGACAAGCCGGCTGTCGCTTCGAATGCCTTATCCCCTTGTGTAAGGCCGCGGAAACCCGCGGAGCGAGATTGTTCTTTAACGCATTTTTTTGCGAATGGTTTCACCTCTCGCTCGTAAGAGGCTAAGATTTGCAAGTAACGGTCGCCGTTATTAGATTATTCCATAGATGTGGTACAAAGAGAGACTCTATTCGTTTTCTCTTTAATCACGCCGCCGATGAGATGACTCACTAATGAATCGCACTGATCACCTATCGAAAGTAACGCGCCGATATCGTGGGGCATACGTTGATAAATTCAGCGGGCGAGATGTGCTCGTCACGTGAATTCGTCATTCTCGACGAGAGAGAAGCCGACTCATGCGACGCACCTGGGCCCCTGACCGACAGAGATGAGGTCCCCGGTCCCTCCGGTGTCAGTTTCTCGACGTACGATTCCTGTCCTACACACGGCGGCTGTCACTTCCAGTCATGTCACGCGTCAAGCGACTTCTGCTTCGACTTGGCGCCGCGCGCTTCTGCTCTCTCTCTCTCTCTCTTTCTTTCTCGTTGCTCCTCGGCGTTGTCGGATGGTTGTTCGCGTAGAATTTCGCCTCCGGCCTCTTGGCGCAGACTATCTCCTTTTTTTTTTTTTCATTTCAGTCCTACATTCATTCCAAAATTCGTCTAATTAACGCAACTTTAACCTATCGTAAAAATAAAAAAAAATATTTAAACTATTTTATCCTTCCTTTTAGAACAATTGAGTTTAACGTAAAGCGGTATAATAACTAATTATGTGGCCTCAGATTTTAGCCGACTCCACAAATTTCATATTTCCGCAATATATTGCCGAGGTAATAAGTCAACCGGGAATTTTTCAATCGGACAAGTTTGTAGGAACGAAATCTGAGGTACTAATCTCGACACGAGCCCGGCTAATAGCTCAAACGCATCCATTGAGACATCGCTACTCTTAATTGCGAGCCATGAACCGCGATCTCCTTCATCGCGCGCGCACGGACGAGCGGAGACGTTCGGGGCAAAACGATCGTAAATCGTCCTGGGCCAATGGGACGTGGCGAAGGCAGCGTCAGGGCCTTACGATCGGCGGCATTGGGCAAAGCGTCCGGTCCGCACTGGCATATCCAATCCCTCGCACGATGCCCTCCGAGCGATTACCTACGTAGCCCTAACCCGATCGCTCATGCTAATTTTATAACAACTACCCTCGCGCCAATGGGCGAGCACCGGCTTTAAGAGAGAGAGAGAGAGAGAAAGAGAGACGAGCCAGGGCGATGAGCGAGCCTAGATGGAAGAGGGGAGATGAAACCAAGAGGGCCCAAGACGACCGACGGGGTCCACCTTCTCCTGCGAAGGTAGCGGAAGGCACCTATTTCGCTGTGAAACGCGCGTTCGGGCCTCGTAGAGGCGGGTCGTAAAATGGAGAGCTCATCCGCAGGCTCTCATCTCAAGCCGAGAATGAGAGAGAGAGAGAGAGAGAGAGAGTTACGCAGGATTACCGTGCACGCGGGAAACTCCCGCACGAGATACTCGGGCCGCCGGGGTCACGTTGTCATCGCGCGTCGGTTGAGAAGTCGCGTTTAAAGTTAACTTGCACATCCGGGGATTTATCGGGCCCGGTCAGCACACGGCGGTGTCGCGTCACGCGAACTTATATCGAGGGAGAGACGTTACCCACCACCGCGTCGGGATATGACGCATGGAAAAGAGAGTAGCGAAGGTATCGTAGTCGTTATTGACGTCCAAGCTCGGATACGTTTTTAATTTCTTTTTCTCTCTCCTCTTCCCCCCTTTTTTTTTCTTTTCTACCTTTTATATTTAGCCGGAGCGAAGGAGGGTACGGACATCGATAAAGTGTCGATACGTTCGTTTCCATTCGACACCCGCGGTTGGGATATCTTTAACGAACGCGGGGTTTCAACCAGACGCCGCGGTATTCTGGCCAGCCAGCTAGCGAGGAAATAAGCGCGGTGTATATACGCGGACGTAATAAATATTGCTCTCTCGACGGAGTCGGAGACTCGCACGCTGCGTGCACGCATCGTCGCGAGATGAACTTTGAGTTCTCATTATCGCGCCAATCGCGATCTCTTCTCGCATGTGAGTAAATTTTTACAACGCAACTCTCTCTCTCTCTCTCTCTCTCTCCCTCCCTCCTTCTATCCTTCGCCGGATGATTTGCGGCGCCTTTTGAAATTTCTCGCTTCCTCGAGAGCTCGTAATAAATTACGTTACACCTTGGGTTCTCTCCTTCTGTAACTACGACTATCTCGAGTAGCAGAGTTTCGCGGTAATACGGAACACGGATACGGCGTTTCGATTCGCTCGGCAGGTAATCCGGTCACACTCGCGAGGCTGGCGCGAGAGGTAGCTCCGAGACCGTCGTGCAATATATAATTAGCGCTACCCACACGCATAAACCTAACCGACTTCCGGATACAATGTCGGACCCGGTGTGGCCGGGCCGAAATTATTACCGATATAAGATCCTGCGCGAGGCGGCGGTAAGGGAGGAGGGACGCAGTACGCGGCGCAATAATATTTCGCGTTCCGCAATTTTTTGCCCGTCCGAAGGTACCCTCTCTGAGCTCATCGCCGAGTCGCCACGGCTCGCCGGTGGCTCTCCCGGCTTAGCCGTGGGTATTAATTTCACGAGAGAAAGAGAGAAACGGAGGGAGAAAGGCGGTGGCGAGGTGGAGAAGCCGCGCTGGGCGACGGGGGGAGGACGGGGAGGGGGTCAGGCGCGGCAGAACAAAACGACGTGGAAGACCATCTATGAGATGAGAAAATAATAATAAAGTGGAAATGAGCGAGCCGGTCCATAAATTGCTCCGCTCCTTGTTAATGGTCTGGGGGCCCGGGGCGACCTCAGCTAAACGTGGCCCGGTCTGACCCGGCTCCGGACCCTTTTTCTCTCTCCTTCTCTTTCGTTTCCTCTCCTTCCCGCCCGTTCTCTCCCCGTCTCTCTCTCTCTTTCTCTCGCCGGGTTCCTCTTGGTCGGGCCCGGCCGTAGGATCTGGTCCGACCCGTTCGAGGCGCTCTTGGAAGGCTCATTTCTGTATTTAATGGACGTCCAGAGATGGCCACCGAGTCCCTGGGCTCCCGAGAGCCAGAAAGAGGGACTAAAAGGGTCCAGAGGACACAAAGGATACACGTCGAAGGGTAGAGGTACCGGCCGTGATTGGCGACCGGGCGTGGCCGTACCGACAGATATCCGCTCCTCTTTAAACGCGCCGAATGCAACGCTGAATGCACTCGGAATGTATTCGCTCTTGAGATCGCGAGCCTCTCGATAGCGAGCCACGAATAATGGATGAATAATGGAAGAGTCAAGGAATACCGATGCGAGGCCACTTGTACGTGCGAGTGTCTTTGATGTCACGTGGAACGACGGAGAAAGCTTCCCTTGACTACTGTTTAGACTCAGTGCTGTTCGTTCAATTAAGTGAACCGTGTATCTTTGTAATTGGATGTTATTAAGATTGAATCAAAGTGATTAAAAAGAAGGTTATTAAAGGAAGATTATCTTATTACTTACGAAGATGTGGATCGAAGAGATCCACGTACGTCGAGATCTTCAAGAAGAAAAATGATTATTGCATTGAAGCTTATTTACATTGACCAAACACATAACTATTATCTTTTTCTTGCATGTAATCTTTATCAATTTTTTCATCTTAATATCCTTACGAAGTTAATATCGTATAATTAATGAATTAATGTAAATAACGTGGACTATATACATATGCCTATATATAATCAGTATGCGCACTACAAGCATATAAGTGAGAGGAAACATAGGCCTAACGTACGAAGAAGAAGAAGAACATGGACTAGTATATGTTCCAAGATAAATGATATTAAAAACATAGTATTGAAATTTGATAGTAGAGAATATTTCTAATATTTAATAGAAAATTACTTATACTATGGATGGAGTACGTTTAGAATCTCGCAGAGTTGGAAGAGAGTTTGCAATGCCGCAGAGGGCAGCAGAAATCAAGAAGTTCACTCGCATCCTCTGTCGGCAACAGGTAGAAACTGAAATGAACGTGTATGACCAGTGGGTGGGAAAATATAATTTTTCTTTTGCAATTTTTTTTCAAACGATAAAAATATTAAATACAAGGAAAGATTAGATTTTATAATCAAGCGTTATTATTTAAAAAAAAAAGTGTATTAAATAACACGAGAGGCCTTATCCACGGTCGATAAAGAAAATCGCATTCAGTACCTTGTGAATGTTTGTATATTCGTGAGGAAGGTTTCCTGCAACTGGCACAGCAGGGAACAATTGTTCATTGTATATATTCGTCTTCTTGATATACCAAAAGACGATGTAACAATTTTGTAACCGATATTATCGTCTTGCCTTGTTAATAACAAAATTAATGTCCTACATGTGCAATGACATTAAAATAGTACAAATTATGCAAAAGTAAAAATACTGAACATTAAACGAATTATTAAATAAATTAATATCGCATACTATATGGCTCAACGTAGTTGAGCAAAAAGACAAAAAAGGAAAATTCAGAATGGGTTTCATATGGGAATTAATTATAACATTTTGCTGATGATATAAAAAATATAATGTTGAGATAACGAAGGTTATATTGCATGTGCATATTTTTTTGTGACATCTCTGTAATAGTCAAACACGTACTGGCTAACCTGTCTGCACTTATCCATGGAGGCTAAGAACTCGCTTTGCGAGAATCTACCGACGGTATGGCAGCAAACGACATCCTTTTTGATACTATCAAACGCAAATGTAAACGCCGACTTTGCGTTCTGTAAATAAGTTATATCGCAATATATCTAATTTGAGAAGAGATCATTATCATTAGAAAAATTATACCTGCTTATTGTTATAAATACCTGTAACTGTATGTTGTCAGGGTCAACGATAGTTTTTTCTGTTTCCTTCTCAATCATGCAACTTACAGCTGCTATAACAAACTTCATAGGAAGTCCTGCATTCATTAATGCCAGGCACGATGCATTAATCGCACAAGCTAATAGCTGAAATATGTTTCATTTCATTCGTTTATTTTATATATCATCTTCACAGAAATTTATGCGTGATTTTCTGGCAAAATATCATATGACACAAAATGAAATCATACCCCTCCGCGTTCTTGCATTTCTTGCAAATTGATGCTTACGGTAGTACCAGGATAGAGTGCAATCATTATAGCAGATTCACAAGTCTCTCGTATGTATGCTTCAATCAATCTATCGTCCACCTCTGAAATGATTTATGATTCAATTATCAAGACTCCAGAGAAATATTGAGACAATAATTAAGAGGTTATAATTTTGATATTCACTAGCTGGTCCCTTGAGAGGTGTGTATGTAACTTCTATAGAAAGTCTGTCATATAACATTTTCTGGGTTTTTGCTTCCATAGGTCCGTTTACACCCGCGATAATTGTGGTTTCGCCTATACATAAAGAAAAAGAACAACATGAACATTGTAATAAGGATGCTGTTTACAATGATGCATACCTTGCATAAACATTGCCGAACCGTCAGATCTTGACAGCAAATTAATTTCACAGTTCATTGGTCGTAACACACAATCAACCTCAATCCCTTCTTCAATCATCTTGTATGAATTATACGACTTTTTTGTTTAGTACAGTAATTAACAGGTTAATACAAGTTAGAGGTTAGGAACACGAGTATCAAATCTATCGACCGCGTGCGGTTTATGAACGTTAGAATCAGTTGAATGTTCCAAAGTATCCGCTATATGTCGCCACTGTCTTCAACAGCAAGTCCAGCAGACTTTTATTTTCAAGTAGTATGACACAGCTGCAGTTCAGACGTGTTTTTCCTTTTCATTTTTTTTTTTATTCTCAAATAATTTTAATCAGGCGGGATAAATTGTCTCTACTCAATAATGAAAAATAAAAATCCCCCGAGACTTGGCAAATGTATTGTCGAAAATACACCGTTGGAGAGTGAAAATTCGAACGGAACAAGCTTCACAAGATAACTCAGATGAAGTATATTACATAAATTCTTTAATGCAGACTGTGCACGAGAGAGAAAATAAATTATATATATAATAATGAACTCCACCAACGCACACGGTGTAATAATTCGGAGCGTATTCGTAATACAACGTATGGCGAAAATTATTCATCCCTTTCCTCTTCCTCATCATCATCTTCTTCTTCCTCTTCTTCTTCTTCAGCTGGCACTTCTTCTCCTATGACAAGTCATTTCGAGAAACATGAGAGAGAATGAACGTTGCTGCGAACACATTTTCTAATGAATTACCGGTTGGTAACGTCGGCGGCGGCGGTGGTGAACGTGCGATTCGATCCGCCTCCTCTTCTTCAGCAGTGGGATCACGAATTTCCATGACCTCCGGCCCGATCTTGTACTGATCCTGGACGGGCGGCATATTGGGCGGACTATAGTTGTACGCGTTGTATTTGTGGCCCCAGCCGATGTACACGTTGGCGAAGCGTCTGCGAAAGGACACCATCAAAATTACATTAGCGTAATCTCGCGCGCATTAATTCTCCTGTAACGTGACTGCAGCGGATCAGCATAATTTCCTCTCGCACGTTAGCCCGGACCGCAAACGCTTGCGGCAGAATGGAACGGTTATTGAATGCGCGGCGAATATTACGCATCGGAGGGATATGAAATGGATTTCGATCTGCCTCGCGCTAAATTTCCCTACGTTTTGCCGCCGCTGCCAAGGGAATCCCCTCTCTCGACGAAGTTGCTTATAATACGAGCCAGCTTAAAAGCAGCCGTCGCACTAAGGACCACGCGTAAGTCTCAAAGCGCACGACGGTTCGCGTACTTTCCGGCTGCGAACGCGAAAGCCCCCGGCCAGACGTTCGATCTGACCGCAGCTACCGCGATGTCCGGTTGTATCTGTGACGATTGTCTAGCGGTCCATGGCATCACCAAGTCGACAACCGCGTCCTCGGATAAAGGAGTTAACAGAGGCGGCCCGATCTCTCTTTGTTTCTCGGCCTCCTCGGCCTTGGTCGTCCTGGTCTCGTCCTCCTCCGCCTCCTCTTCTTCGTCGAGCTCCTCCTACACGGAGAAAATATTGCAGTAAAAATTATCACAGACTTTTGGTAACGCTGGACCATACCGGAATTATCACTGAAATCATCATGTATGTTGTAATCTTCAGTGACGTGTACACATAATATACGTCACCAAAGATTACGACACACGTAATAATTTCAGTCACTATTCCGGTTCGGTATTACGGAAATTTCGGGATCATTTTTACTATAGCATTTTTTCGGTATACGCGATTACGAAGATTGACAAAAGTGTTTTCACGAGTTGCCTGCAATGTCAATCACAGAATATTTGCATCGACTGACATTCGCAATCTCTTCCTCTCTCTCGGGACTCCACCAAACAGTTCGTCCTTGCTCGAGGATATACGGGCTGTGGTGGCACCAGTTCGAGGGATCCGCGAGATCCTCGATCGGCAGCGGTTCGTAGTTCGCGTTCTCCAAGAGCTCCCCTTCCGCATAAACTGCATGCGCACGATGCAATTTGTAAATATCGTTAGAAACGTCATCGAGTCTCTCTTCCCGTCGACGTGTCTACCGGGAAGTTAATCTAACAAGGATTACAAGTTCGCGTCGCACGTTACCCTCCATCCTCCTCTCCTCCTCCTCCATCTCTTCGTCCTCGAGCTCTCCGGCAAGTGTGAAGGCGCCGATTGGCGATATATGGGTGGCCGCGCTGATCCTTGCAATTTGCGCGCGGAGGTAATTTTTCTCGGTGCCGGGAAACGGCGGGAAACTGCGAATCTGCGTTATAGCCGGGAAACGATGTGATAACGCGAGTGATAAGCAGGATAAGACGGCGGAGCGACGGAGTGGAGTCAGGAGACGGTCAAGTTGATTTTGCGAAAGCCGCCACCGACTTCTTCACCGATTTCTTTCGTTCGTTGTCGAGCGATTGCTCTCTCTCTCTCTCTCTCTCTCTCTCTTTAAGTTTTAAATATTTTTTCTTCGTTTATAGCTACTTGCCAATACTGTATTAACTACTATAAACCTAAAGGTTTACTTGTATCCCAGAGTTACAATAAACTCTACTCTAATTCTTTCCCTCCCTTTATACACGTGCTCAGGAACGCGGGTTTTTCGCTTCGTCACTTCTTATCCGCCTTCTCGCTCCGTTCATCTATCGTTAACGTGCATCCGCATCCGCGGAGTTATCCGACGCTCCGTCGCGCGTGCCGTCAGATATAACGGATAACAAGGCGGGTAGCGTAGTAGAGTTGCGTTATGGACGTGTTCGCAAATAACGTCGAGCCCTAACCTGGATTCCTTCATTAAAAGGCATCACGTACCGTTGTCTCCAAGTTTCCCGTGCAGTATCGGACAATCTGTCGTGCAATTACTATCTGCTGCGGCGTAACCGCCGGAAGTTCGATCCACTCGTCCAGCCCAGGCGCGTTGCATACAAAATACACCTAAATAGCGTGGCGCGTCGTGAGGTAGCGCGACACCGTAAAGAATAAAAAGAGACACGAGGGAGGGGTGAGGTAGGAATGCGCGACGTGACGCGGTTCGAATATTAAATTCGGCCATTGAGAGAGGCCGATGATATCATGCGGTAATTGAACACCCGTAAACGTTCACCTTTTTATTGAGACCACTCCCGATCCTCTCGGCCGGCACTTCCGTCACCGGTTGCCACGGATTAACAGGCAGCGACGGAAGGACAAACTCCGAAACTCTGCTTCCTTCGTCCTCGCGCAGGATTTCCGTCGCTCCGGCGGCCCCAACCGCGACTTCGTTCCCCGTCGTGGCTTCTTCCTCCGCGAGTTTCGCCGCGGCTTCAGCCTTGCTTTCTACCTTCGCCCTTTCCTCTTTCTCTCTTTCAGCTTCCTCCTGTTATTTTCAAAGAAAATACAGGCATACGCTTAGGGAATCTTGAGGTGGGAGTCCTATACCGCAGGAACTGCGGTATCGTTTATTTATTTATTCGAAGGATGCTCGACCCTCTCTACCCTGACAATTAGTACCTTCAATATATCACATGTTACAGCGGAATACGGTAAATTTGGTGAATCGATGAATACAAATATTGGTACGATAAATTCTCATTCTTTATCTCTTTCAATTGTCATTTACAATATTCAACGTTTTTACATTTTTGCACAGCATGCGTATCTTTAGTGGTGGATCGGATTATATATCCAAAATGAAACTTTAATTTTATAATATTCTACATACTTCATCTCGAAATTAAAGAATCTCGAGATACAACATTATACATTATTGTCCATTATATATTAATAACACAAATGATCACTTATTATGGTTTCCTTCATAGTTAAGACTTTTAATAAAACAAACGTTTGGATCTATTCGCGCGCTATAAATGTAATACCTCTAATCTTCGGGTTAATTCGTCCGCCTGAAGTTCCGCCTCCACTACGTAATAATTTTTAGGTTTTCCGAGTACCTTGCCCCAAAACCTGAGTTGTACGTGAATTAAGATCAGAAGAACACGCGGAGCGTCGCCGTAAAGCCGTTCGAGAGTTGAATACCTAATATTTTCAACCGGTACCTCGGAGGCGAGCTTGCGAATCGATAAATTAAGCAACACCATCTCGTGTCGCGGCAATCCCACGCCCGTCTGCTCGAGGTAGAAGAAAAGATCCAGCATGTTGGGACACTTCTTTTTCTTGTCGTCCTTGTCCTCCCCCTCATCAGCCATCTTCTCCCTCTCATCCTGCCCGTCGATCTGCTGTTTCACGCTCTGCCGTGATTGCGAGAAGATTGAAAGCCGTGGTAAAACAAAGATTACAGTTCGCCTCGTTTGCGCCACTTGCATGTTATTTATACTCGATGGAAAAGCCGAGTGTGTATCGTGCTTTCATTATCTGTTACTTGTCAGGCCGCACCTGGAAGAGTCTAATGAGCTTCTTGGCGTCATCGTACTGCACGGGTGGTGTGTACAGATCCCGTAGATGATCAGTCTTAGTCTTAAACCTCTCCTCCTTCAGTTTCCTGCTGTACTGCTCGAAGATGTCGACAGCGTTCCGCGGCCGTTCGGCCAATACCTTCGCTAAAAGCTCGGTCAAGTGATCGTATCTAAATCAGACACAGAGAAAGAAAGAAATAAGAGGAACGATCCAGCGAAAAATTGTGCTCGTCGAACACTTTATTTCACGTATTTTGACGTTTTGTTGTTTCCCGAGCGAGGGAACGAATTTCATCTCGAACCGTTGGTTCTTCATAATCGACGCGTAATCGTGAAATTATTTCGTAAATTATCGTTATTGTTAATAACGATATCGAGACCATTATTGGTGGCTTCGCGCGACGATATCGGCAATATTATTAATGGCCCCGAACGGGCGATATTTAAAAGCGCGCTTGTTATTTCAGAATTAACGCAGGACAATTGTTTCCACCGCATATTTCTTTGTGGCCGCGCGTCGGCGAAAAAAATGTGCAATAAATGGATGCGAAATTTATCGGGAATGTAAAAGCGCGCTCCGAAGAGCGAGGGAGGGGGGGGGGGGGGTACAATCGTGTATATTTCTCGTCGTCGACCGGGAATTCAGAAGCTCGCGCTTACAAGCTGTCACCCGATTCTGCGCTGTGTTTCTGGAGAAATTTTTTTGCGCGTCGGATTTCATGTTGCACGCTAGGTGCGTCGTCGGAAGGCGCTTCCACCACGTTGTAAGAATACGCCATTCTTGTTGCGTTACTTTTGCCGCATTCCCACCGCGAGCGGCCGACTCGCAAAATTATACTCGCAAAATTATATTCGCGTCACGTCGCCGGATACTCGGTAATATTATCGCGGTAACGTAACCATTAACGCAAGCTGTCCCGTCATTCGGTAACTTATATCGCAATCAGCGCCTCTCGGCCAATCTTTGTTTCTCTCTTTTTTTTTTTTTTAAATCGTCGTGCTGTTCATCCGTTTCTTCCGTTCGGCGTCCATCCTGTGTGCCCTGTCGAAATCGTCGCGATTGCCGTTACAGAAATATAACGTCTTATCTTCGTACTGACCTAATTATATTTTAAATCACCCACGCCTGAAAGCACTTTTAATCAGCGGCAATTAAAAGTAGTAGTTGAAACGGTAGCTCAGATAAGTGCTTTCCGCGCCTTTCGAGAACCCGTCTATCTGAGCTAAAGTACAAAATAAAAATGTCTGTGGCGAATAATCAACGAATACTTCGGGATGGGTAAATGTCGGAAACAAAGTCGCATTCACAGTGCATACATTAAAGATAGACGTATGATATATTTAAAATCATTAATTTATGCATGTAATATTGAAAGGAGTACGTAATGATGATCTGTCAGATATTGGATTAAAATCTGACGTTACATATCTCGTGCAGCTTTTTCGCGTCGTCGATTACGCAATTACATGACGCGGCCTCGCACGTGACATTCCTCGAATGGTCCGTAAATTAAGGAGAATACGTTAATGGAGAATCTAAGTTAGTGGAGCTGAATGGTTCGCGCGCACGGTTTCTATCAGCTTACATCCTGGAGCATAGTTATCGTCTATCGGGTGTCCTAAATATGACGGACGCTTCTCGAGGTCACTAGCTGCTTCCTTTGACGCCCACCCTCCTTTCACAGCGTAGGACACGTGTCCTGCCTTTAAAAACTGCCGCGGCAATAAACGTCGGGGGGCCGTCGCGATCAAAAGAGCTTCCGAAAATTTATGCCGTCCGAAATAGTCCGAACAGAAACGATACCGAAATGATGTGTTTTGCTTGTAAACCCATTTAAAATTATGGCCGTTCCGTGAAATATGGAGGAGATATTTATTTATTTGTTGCTGTTATTTATTTATTTGCCTGTTTATTTATTAGTACGAATGTTCGCGCGATCAAGATTTCACAGGTGCGTAAATTTCATGTTAAGCGCGTATCCCGCGAAATATTCGGTCGTATCGATTTTCCGATATTTGAGGAGCAAATATCTCTTAAAATAATTTTACGTGCGCCAGAGGAGCATCCAGAAACGCATCCCCTTTGATCTACATGTATACACACTAGCGGTGTCTGCACACGCACGTAACGTTCGCGTGCACACGGATGTGTGTATGCTTGTCTCGCGCGTTTTAAAATACTACCAAAATAGAATATTGTTTCGGGAAACTCTTTCTCTCCCCCCCCCCCCCCNNNNTCTCCTCTCTTTTTCTTTCTTTCTCGACACTGTTGCGGGAGCCAGCATCGCACTCTTGATAATATGCAACTTTATTGTGCAACTCCGTGTGTATCACGTTCGCGTGACTGGCGTAGCATATTATGTAGATCGCGTTTCCATTATGTCAGCTGCCAATATTCGTTGATGCAATCGTGGACGCAAGTAGATCGGCCGTACACAGCGCGGAATTGCTACCAATAAAATCCGTAATGCTCCGGGGAAAGAAAATCGTGGGCGACGCGTACAAAAAATCACGTTTCTCCGCAACATCCAAATTCAGACTTACCTCTTGACGCAACACACACACACACACACACACACATCTATGCGGAAAATAAATGTGACGCTGTCATCGATTCCACGACATCCTCGATTCGTGAAATACACATCCCTCTCCTCTCACGTGCGAAATTTTTCATGAACGCCGCGTGCGCGCGGTCGCGTGCGAGCCGTTAATTACGATTCGTCGCCGCACGACGTCGACAACAAGGTGGAAATTATACAGCCGTATCCATGAGGTATTCGTTCGAGCACGTGGCAAGCTTCAAACGCTAGAAGCTATCGCAAACAGTCCCGGGATTTCGTAATTTCAGGAGTTATAACAGGTGGTGTTGAAGGCCGCCGCGCGCGGCCGCCGGTGGCGTCCAAACACGGTTTTCCGCGAGTTCAGCTGCGTCACTCGGCGCATTCCGGCCACTTCACCGTCGCATAATGCCGCGTAATTAACAAAATGGTATGCCGATTAATAAAATGCGAGCGTGATTACCTGGCCCGAGCGCGGTCGGCACGTATCGGACGGACGGACGAATTCGGAGCAGAACCGGATTACCTGACTCGCCGAAATTCAATAGCCCGCGCTCGTTTGACGCGCGCGTATTGTTCGCGCGGCGACGGCCAGATGCGTTAATTAACAAAAGCCCGTTAATGTATGAGCGTCTATCGCAGATGCGATTTTCGACGATAACGATGATAAACGAGTTCGGATAATCTGGCGCTCGCTCGCGCGGGACAGCTTAATAACGCGGACTCGCGGCATTTTCCGCGTCGATTTCATTTTCCGCGGTGACCGTAGCCGAGGCGGAAGAGAGAGAGAGAGATAGAGAAAGAAGAGCGAGGGAGGACGATATTTAAGGGACATATTTAAACTGTCTTCATTGAAATTCCAGTTGAATCGCGTTTACTTTAAGCGGCTGCACGCAGTCCGCTGACACCTGCGACATCTTTATCTCTCTTACGCAAAAGTTCTCCGATATTTACAATATTTATTCCGACAGGATGGAGAAAGAGGAAGCGGGAGGGAGAGAAGCGAACGCAACGGAAGGGACGCGCGAGGGTTCCGTTTAACGAGAATAAAATCCCCGGGATGCTTCTCGAAGTCGCTCGGCGCGCTTCATCGGCGATACGCGCCGAGGAAGGCGCGCACGGACGATAAATTCGTTAATCGGACAGCATCGGACGCACTCCGAATGTGAACCCGGCGACGAGATCGGCCGTGGAGTCGGCGTCCGTAATTTGCGGGGGCGTCGGGAGTATGAATGAGTAAGAAACCCCCCACCATCTCTCTCTCAGTCCGTCTCGTTCTCTCGGCAGCCGACCACCCCGTCTCTTCCTCACTCTCTTTCTCTTACGCCAGCCCTACTCGTCCCCCCTCTCCTCGCCACATTTTCCCTCTTCTCTTCCTCTTGCTCCGTATCATCGCTCTCTCCAGCCCCTCTCCCTCGCACCGACCGAAAGCGGCTCATATCGGGGGTCGGTTCTCTCTCCGAGTTCCGCGCTTCTTTCGGTCAGTTTTCTCCCGTGAGTTGCACGCGCGCGTCCTTTCGTGAGGACCGGCTCGTCGTGTCGTTGCTACCAGCTTTCGGGCTACAGCCTCGAGGACCAGGCCCGGCGTTGTGTTAGGATAAGAACGACTCCACTCCGCATCCTGGATTCCTGCGGGACGGGGGAGTCGCATCGGTCATCATGCACCATCGACTGTCAAGGTTAGTGTTCACGAGCGATACGCCTTGTGGTTAATTATATATCGACGGGGCATTTATTTGCGACCGTGTTAATTAGACTGGTTCTACTTGTGGTCGATCGCACAATCGGCTAGTCGAGCGGAATATATTTCTACACGGTGAAAAATCCCCCGCTAAATTCAACGCATTTCACGTATCCCGAGCGCTCGAATTGTCGCGTTAATTTAACACAAGGCGAATATGTTGGGAAGTAACCGCAAATATCGTGTCGAGAATTAACGCAGAATTAATACGTTAATCGACACCGAAGTGTAAAGTGTGTTATTTTAACGCTTGCACGTGTTGAATATCGATGAAGATCAACGCAAAATGTTGAGGTAACATAAACAGAATATGTAAAATTAAGACATGGGTGCGTTAAGAATTGAACGGAAAAATTGTAACGCAGGTAAAAGAAAGTGTTCTTTTACTGCGTACGGATGAGAAGAGCGCTTGGGTGAAAATTGTCTCACCGTAAAGACGTTCTCTCTTTTTGCCTCAATAATAACGAAACAACCAAGTTCGAACGCGAGCAATCGTCGAAGCGCACTCGGCGAAGGCATGTCACCGATTAAGAACTCGTGCGTCGCTTCAACAAACGGCCGACGGTTAGCGGCTCGCGGGAAAGAACAGCGGGGCGCGACGAAAAGACGAAGCCCGCTTCTCGAGTAATACGCGATTCTGAGTCTTTTCATTCAAGATGGAGAAATTACGCCGCTCCGGTGCAGGCGGGCTCGCACGGCCACTCTCGCAGTTATTAAAACGATTTAGTACGAAGTGCGCGCGCAAGAGTTTGCGTCTCCCGGATCTTATTATTAAAAGTTCCACTTCTGCCGTCTTGAAATCGTCCGAACTCCGGTGATGTCATCCTATCTTGAAAGTGCAGTCCAACTTCTCCGGTGATAATTACGCGGCGCTGCGTGGAGAAGAGCCGAAGATAAAAGACCAGGCGCGATCAGCCCCGTGACCGAATGATGCGAGAGATCGCGAAGGCGGGCGCAGAGGCTCGTCGATCGGCAATCTCGACGTCGATGCAGTCCCGATCGAGTGATCGAAGCAACTGAATCGCTCGACGGCACCTCCCGAGTCGAAATTTTCATGTTACCCTCTTGACATTCTTAAATATAAGTTATACTCATTTAAACAGCCTATAGACCAATGAAAACCTACTTTCACAATATTAACGCTTTTGAACTTCTCTTTCCAACTTAACAGAATTGTATTATCTTCAACGACCTATTTTGACGCTAAAACAGCGAAAACGGAAATTTGAGACCATCGTCAGGATGAAAAAGTAGGAGTTATATTGTTAGAATTTAAATCAAGCGTGTTTCGCGTTATCCCGCTTTCCGCTATATGTTTTCGAAAGGTTTAACACAAGACCGAAATTTCGACTCGGACTTCCAGCCAGGTTTCCGGAGAGCCGATGATTATCGTCTTTTACGACGTGGCTCGTTTACCGATTCGGCCGTATGTTAATGGGCTTCTCGCGCTCCGTTCGATACCTTACCGAAGTTTCGTGCCGCGGCTGCGCGACGACACCTCCTTCGCATTGTTACGCAAGTCAAATATTTTATAACGTTTTGTGTCAATAAGCGCGCGGGCCCAAGGACGCGGCCGTGCCCCGGCGGTATCCGCGTGCCTCTTCCCGCCGGGAAGAGTAATACCGCTCGTTACTATTAAGGAGCCATCGCGGAGCGCGCCTTACATTATTCATCCGCCGTTTCCACACGCCGGCGCATCGGCCGATCGCTCGTAAATCGCCCGTTCCCCCGGCCGTTCCCCTCCGACTCACCACTTTTCATTAAGACGTCCGCGATTGAGTGAATGAACGGACGAACGGATTTCCAGAAGCCGCGGAGACCTTTCCCATGGCCTTGGGCCACTCGGAGCGACACCCTGAACTGAAATCGCGGGTCGCGCGGGACTTGTTTTCACCTTCATACGCGCGTTCACGTTGTAACGAAGCAAGCGAACGGAGTGAGACGGAGATTGCGTTCTCGCGCGCGCGCGCGCGCGATTACGTGCCGACGTGGATTCATTATTCCCGCCTGCAAAAATGATAAGGTTTTACGCGTCTCGTGAAAAAATTCGGGACACTTTCATTTCAACGCGCGGGACGAAGTCGCGAGATGTGCACGCGTCACGCGCTTTCCAGCGCGCAGCGAATCTCTCGCGCTTCTCCCGCTATTTTATTATTTCGCCTCTTCGCGCCACGCTCGTGCGAGGATAAACGGCGAAAGAAAGGAGAGCCGTTACGATCGCGCCGTTACGATCTCGAGTTCACTTCGGCGAATATCAACCGACCGTTTATACCGACTCACGTCCTTCGTCGGGAGAAGATTTTCCGCAGCATCGATTTATTAGCGGACGAGGTAACACCTGTAATCGCGCCTTCCGACGTTGCGTGGTTTAATCGCCGTCGTTTCCGCCGCACTTTGCGTTTCTCGTCTCAATTAGATACGTTGTATCTCGCGTACGCGAGATTTTGCGCGCGGCGACGCGGCCTCAGGAACGATGCGTGTGCACATTCGAGCGGAATGAATTGTCTTCTTGTGTCAAACGCCACCGTCGCGAGACAAAAACAAGGCGACCTCCATTCCTCCCGGCGCGATGTAACCGCCGATGTTTACCGCGATTCCGCGCGCGTGTCCGCGCATAATGAAAAAAATCGGCCCCCGGCATCCGTGCATACATTACGCGCGGTTTTCCCGCGCAAACGGCGGCGCTAAAAATTAGCGAATACAAATTCGCTATCACGCTCGCGCTCTCTCGGCGCGACGAGAGCCGGCGATCGCGCACGTGTTTCCCGTAATTCCCGAAGACCCCCGACCTCCCCGACGAGAGGTTACGCAGATCGCCGATGGATGATACCTCTTATCGGCGAGAACGATCCGCGATAGCGGATGTGATAACGAGAGATCGCGGATTTCAATGTCGCCCGCGCGGCATTTATCGGGCGAAAATGTAACGCGGCGGGCTGGGCGCTAGGAGGGGGAGGGGTAGAGCGAAATTCGCGGCACCGACTTCGGTGTCGGAAGGCCGCAGGCCCGTGGTCCATGACCGGTCGACGCAGCCTCCTCCCGGTTCCAGAGAGAATCGGAGTCACGTTCAGTCAGTGGCCGACTCCCGTCCGCGGAGGTGGTGCGCGTTATCGCTCCTTCGGCTTCCTCAGCAGTGTCGAGAGAGGGCTTTTCGCCGGCTTCTGCGTACGTCCCCCGGGACTCATCCTCATCGGGCATGACGGACACCAGGAGCACGTGGTTAGTCGAAACACGTTTTCTTCCCCCCCCCCCCCCC
>NW_014555947.1:110278-138961 GCF_001313825.1 Dinoponera quadriceps
CCCCCCTTCCGGCCCTTCTTTTTCGCGACCCCTCCGTGTTGAGTATCTTAGTGCGTCGCGCCAAAAAAAGAGACGATCGCGTGTCGATCACCTTCGTGACTTCCGTGCGCGTTTTCCAATTAACCGGCGCGAACACACGTGCGCGCGCGAGAGAGAGAGAGAGAGAGAGAGGTTGTCCGATACGTGTTTAATTTTTTTGTCTCCTTTTCTTTTTTATTCTTTTCTCGTTCAGGGTTTGGAATCTCTCTTTTCCCTCCTCCTCTCTCCCTCTCTCTCTCTCTCTCTCGCTCGCTCCCTGAGACTGTATCGATCTCCGTTTCCGAGCTGTCTTAATTAGCTTGTTCTTATGAAGCGCACGGAGGTACTCTGTTATGAAACCGTTCAAAGGGAGTTTTAATTAAAGGCCGAGGTGGTTTTTGCGTGCGCGAGCGCGATTTGCTCGCACGCTCGCTCACTGTCCGTCGCGCCGCTTCGTCGGGATGCTGTATTAAATGTACAGCGCGATAATTAACAATTATATTGTTTGCGAATCGTCCGATCGGCCCGCTCGAACGCAGGATTCCGCCGTCCGCGGCTCCTATCCTCGTCTTTCCTCCGCGTTCGTCTCACTTCGATTTAACTCCGCGACGGATCGAGATCGCGCGAATGTACTGAGATACTGTCAAGAACACTCGGGAAAGAGAGAGAGAGAGAAAGAAATGTTCCACGACTGTAATTGCTGTGCGGACTTGAACGAGTGAGCTGTCACGAATGTGCGTGATGCCTGATCGGACACGTGCGGCGTGCCAAATCGTTTCTGCGCTGGCAGTTCGATCTTCGAAATTGAAACTGTCATAGATATTTCCACACTTTTTCCTCTTTTTCTACGTACATATATATATATGTATTTTTTTTTTAAATAAATAATTCACTTTTTTAAATAAAAAGTCCACTCTCTCGCGCTACATTCTTCGATTGTATAGGTATTCGCTGCGACGATACGCCCTGCTATTCGATTTCCACCACTGTGACGAAGTCGAAATCCGCGGCAAGCGATAAATATGCCACGTTGCTCCATGATTCAATGCGTATCTATGGCACAATGCATATCTACACGATGTTTTTTTTTTTTTTAATACAGAAAATATCCGAAACACTTGCTTCTAGCACGATTCACGTCACATTCTCTGCGCTCTTATCTCAAGCTCGTGATAGTTCCGTACAACCGTCACACAGCAGCTGTAATGTATATAAAAGTAAAAGTACATCTTACACATACACACGCATATTCGAAGAGCCGCTCCCGAGAGGAAGAGAGAAGGTACGTGAGCGACGAAACACGTAGAAAAGGGCCCGAGCGCTCGTCGATTTCCCGATCATTAGTCGTCCCCGGTAATGGCGCGCGATTCTGAAGTTTTGATCGCTCGCACACTTACTCGTCCGCGTTTACAGTCGCGAAACGACCGGTAAAAACTCTCGTTACAGTAAGTGTTCGCCGATCGGACAGACAGAGAGACAGACGGACAGTTCGGGTCGTTAGCCGTGTGAGAAAATCCCGCGCGGAAAACTCCTCTCCGCTGGCCTAGTCGACGTCTACACTCCTCCCGGCACGCACGCACGCATGCGGAATCGCACATGCTGAGAAACGGGAGATCCTCCGGCGGGTTCTCCTAGGCGCGATCGAGACGGCTTGGCCAACATGTGTGCCTCCCCCAGCTGGCTCGAAGAGAAGTCCGAGCGCGCGCGGCCAGTCCGAGCTTTATTCGAGCGGGTCGCTCGATTTTCCAGCGCGCGACGCGAGAATTGCGCTATTCCTAATGGCGATTTCACGTAATCGTAGCCTCCACGCCGCTATCATTAACCTTTCACTGTGCGAGACGCGCGCGACGGCAGCTGCCGTCCCCGGACGTTGTGCGCTCCCCTCTCGCGCGCGTTCCTCCTTTCGCCTTTGATAAAGTGGGAAAACTCCGGACGCTTTGTGCCCCGAAAGGGAGCACCGTCCGCGCTTCTTCCTCTTCCCCTACCTCTCCTAGTTTATTTTCTAAAGCCGAGGACTGCAGCATCGGCGAGAGTGCATTCGCGTGCACGTGCGTCGCAAGATTATTTGTGAAATTAACATCTCGCTCGAGCGCGGCGCTTCGACATCGCTTCGTGTGAGGATTAAAGCGGAACGCGGGCAACATTTCAGCGAGAGATCATTGAAATTACCGGCCACTTGTCTCGCGTTTCTAATTAAGTCCCGCTGACGATCCTCCATCGCGTTCGGTTGAATTACACCGCTGCATGAATTGTTACATATTCGCGCGAGTCACGAAAGTGCAATATCTCCTTCTTCGATTTACGGTTATAACAGTACTCCACCTGCGGCGGGTATAAAGGGTTATTGTAGCGAGCTTTCAGGTACCATTCTCCTGGCCGGCCGCTTGGCAGGACAATGGCTTATGCTAATTCCCCGCTGAGTCTATGTAGACGTCGTCCTTCCGACTCCGTGCGCGCACGGGGTACGCGTGTAACGCGTCGGAATTTAAAATTCAACCGGCGTCACGCTCGCAAACGGCGCGAGATTTAGCGTCGCGCGAATCGTCGTCTCGCCTAATAAAATTACAACTTACCGTCGGACATTACGAACGGTACAACGCACTGGCCGTGTTTTTGTCTTTACTTACTCGTAAGTTGTTTCCGACCTATCTTCACGCTCACGTAATTGCATCACCGTTTGTTCGTGCATCGGTCTCGTTAATTCTCCTGTGCCTCGATTAAACTATCTCACTTTGTAGGACATGAGACGCGTATGTTCTTTTCTTCTCACATTTTAAAGATAGACCAGTAAATGTTTCGTAAAATGTGAGAAGGAAAGAAGATTTGAGAAGAGAGATGAGAAGAAAGATAATTGCGTATTAATGTTTCACAAAATAATAATAATAATTATTATTATCTTTATCTTTATTCACGAGTTAACTCGTTAACAATTGCGTATTAACGTTTCACAAAATAATAATAATAATAATAATAATCTTTATCTTTAAGATATATATATAAAGTTTATAGGTTCGCACGCATAATGGCACATTTAAAAGCAGATGATGATCTATAAAAAAATCTGCTGAAATTGAGAATGATTTAGCAGTCATGCACAATCTGCAAATTCATGCTGTACAAAGTTGTATTAATCAAATTATTCATTTTTCCAACAGAAACCTACTAAAATTTCACATTGATTTACGCAAGATTATAGATACATTTTTTCTATCGATTCCCGCACGTAAGAGAGCTTTCGTGTCTTAATGTATCCGCACTTAGCATCGGAACAAGGAAAGGAACACCTCACGCCTCCTTTTCCCTCTTCGCAGGTAACGTGTGAATAAACGCCGCAGAATCTTATTATCGCGATACCTGTGCGCCCGCTTCTGTTGCATCGAAGCCGGAAGTGCCATGCCTTCGCGAAGTACCTTAACGCTGACGCGGCAACATCATCAAGGTTATCATATGTTACCGGGACACGTAACTCCCACCGACGGCGCGTAATCCCTTTCGAGCCCCGAACTCGAAAAGCCTACTTTGCGCGTGACAAAGGGTCCGCGGGCTTTCGCCGAATAAACAATTTCGAGCCGGCCGAATAAATACGAGTTCAGTTCCGCCGGCTGACGTATATGCGCCCGTGGAAATTCCCAGCGCGAGAAGCACTCTCTGTCAAGGTACTTGGGGGCCACATACGCCGCAGACAATCCCGTATTTCTGTGGCTTATTTTGGCTCCTCCGGGGGGGAGAGGAAGCTGTTATTTCTGTTCCATAAGTTAATACTCCAGGGCGGTCCTCGCGCTTCGTTATGCACGCCGTTCCGCCGGTCCAAAACACTCGAAAGTATTACGGTTTATTTATTGTCGGGCGTTTTCGTTTGTACAAACGAGATTACTGTGCGCGAGAGCTTACCGCGTCTGAACGTACTCGTGCGCACTCGACTCGCTTCGCTCGCTCGCTCGTACTTCCCTCGCTGGATTCTCGATCGCGGGATCGTGACATGAGCTCACCGCCGCATTGCTTCTGATAAATCCGGATTCAGTGGAATCTCGCGAGACGCCCGATTGGTCGAGACAGAGGCCCGCGCATCGATCGCTGGGAGGAGAGTAATTGACGAAAGTCGCTATTCCTAATTGAGAGGAAGCGTCGTTCGCTAGATTTCGCTATGATTTGCGTCAGTGAAATGAATAAGGCGATGCGTCGCGATATACGCTAAGCCGCGGTCGCAAAGTGGATCGAATGAAAGAATCCATTATTTTTGCGTTACGCGTTCACGGCGGAAGTAAGTGAGATATCTCTGAAATCCTCGGGACGAGATGTATGAGCATTCACGCTTCGCGAGATCGCTCTGAGCAGTTCTGAAATTCGAGCGACCGCTTCCGTGCTGCACCTTTTACCAAGGAGTTACGACGAAACACCATATGTGTGTCGCGTGCGAGACTCGTCGCCCAAGAAGCGTCAACCGGAAGGGAAGTTTAGTTTCTCGGTGCTTTCCGGTGCGTCCCTTCGACGGCGATGAAAAGGCAGCCGCATTAAATTTCAAGCTTCTGGAATTGCCGTCACCGGCGTTCCCACGTCGCGGTATTTTATCGGAAATAAAATGAGGAGAAAAAGATCGCTTTAATTTGTCGTTATTAATAATGCGCGTTCTGTCGTCATTTATCTCGTTCGCGTGGACGTTATCGCTTCTGATACACGCGAAATATATCCGGCGAGCGAGATTCGTCTCACGGTGCGTGAATGAATGCATGATCTTGTAAACTCTTACGTCAGTAAGTGCAATTAAAAAAAATATATATATATATGTACAAAAAAAATGCTAGAATCAAGTAAATGTAATAACTTGTTTCTTCAACTTAAATCAAATAATATTTTTATCGATTTCAATATATTTTAATAACTTGTAGTATATATATTTACTACAAGTTATTAACTAGAATATAGTAATATCTTAATTTGTAAATGGATTATTGAATGTGGATATAAAAGGGTTTTAAATTTGAAAGAGTATTTATGTACGATAGGAATATCATATTGTACATGGCCAGTTATATTTCTACTTTCAATAAATATTTGCCAAGGAGTATTGGAGTAACCATTTTATGTGAATCAAGTAAATATTACTTGAATGATAGTACTGTTTTCAATCTAAATATATTTATTGCACGAAACTCATTTTTCTCGGTTATATATTCATCTGTATAAGAACACATATACTTTACACTATACTTTACAGCTTTGTCGCTGTTCTCTATTTCCTCGGTTTGCTGTTCGGTTTTCAATATAGAAATCGGTTTTATTAAATTTCTGTGCAACGTGCTTTCAAGAACGAGACACATACAAACACACGCATACACATGCGGCCCGCCTGATTCTCATGATAATAAAAGGCAAGCTAACAATCCCACCATTGGTCGACGAGATTCCTGTATTACGATTCCATTATTTATGTACTACTTCGGCGAGTTTCCATTATTTATAGAAGCAGAATTTCATATAGGCCGTGGAAAAATATCCCTATCGAATCATATTCGCGCGAGTAATATATATTGTATTATCAATCTTTCCAATCGAAACTGAAAGGTATGATTGAGAGAAGGAATAACGTACATTATATTATATAGCCGAGTAACGCGCGGATTACAATGTGTTTCTAGTATTTTAATAATTTTTTAATATTATACGCGAGCAACGCAAATGAGATTGTAATCCAGCGGGAATCGTTATTGGTCTTGTTTACACCGACAATTTAATACATGTATCAACTAGTAATGTTATTCCGAATTATCTTTATTTTACTGACGCATGTAAACAGCAGTATATTCCCAGTAAGTAAGAAATCGTTAATACAACGTTATTATAATCATATTTTATAACATGTAACGTTTTCAAATATATAATTCTCAATGTTGTATACAACGTAACTGTTGACGATATTTGACCGAAAGATTAAAAATAATGTTTCTACACTATAATTTTGATATTTAAAACTATAATATCATCGAGTAACAGTTTAAAAACATTTATAAAATATTATGTCAAAATGTTTATAAAATCCACATAAAATCAATGTTTTAAAAGATTGATTTTACGTTTCTTGCCCACTGGGTTGAATTAATACGATACGTTTTCGCAATCCGTGTTGTACCACCTTGGTTAGTCGTCGTTTACATGCGTCGTCGAAATTGAAATAATTTGATAGAAAGTTTCTATTTGGTACACGTATCGAACGACCGGCGTCAACTAAGTTACTAGGGTTTCGCGTCTTTTTTTTCTTATTCTTCTACATATCGCTTTACATTGCAACATGTGAGCTCACACAGATAGTATACGTAAACGTTATCGATGAGCAAATTGCTCGATAGAGCCGAGATTCGGGCAAATCGGCGTATCGACGTCACAGTCTGTTGATTTTACGTAAAGTCTATTTTTATAAGCTCGCGAATCGCGCGCGAGACTGTGGTTTACAGACTTTTCTCTCGGCTCTCGTCATCCATAGATATTTCTTTCCTCGTGACTTCGTTTTCTGTATACGATTCCGCTCGGAAGCAACCAGTGCTTTCAGTCTTCCGGGAGATGTGGCATGGAAAAGATTCCGACTTCACGCCTAAATATTATGGCGTTTGTAAACACGGTGACGTGAGAGCGACCAAGTCTCGTGAAAAGATGCTGTGAGCGAAAAGTCAGCCTCGAGACGAAATCCGTGAATGTGCAAACTAACGGGAAGTTAAGTCGACCGAATATTTTCACGGGACGCGTCAAATTGCGAGGCGATGCGCATTTTGCACGTAACATCTTCGACTCGATTCTGAAAGTTAGTCTCTTGCATCAGTTCGTGCGAACTAACGCATACAATGTCACATTAACACCGATTTGATCCGGATGAATATGATCATTAGCGCGCGGTTCTTTATTTCTGCACGTCGCACGCTGCACTCTCTTTGTATCTTCGACGAGGAGTAAAAGAAACGCTAATTCGTTCTTGGAAGTTTTGACCGGATGACTACTCACAGTAATTGGATTGTTCCTCATCCATAACGAACTTGATTCAACCATGGCAGAGTGCCACTTAATACGCTTAAAACTTAAAGACGATATACCTCTCATCCGAGTGATCACAACACGAGATCTGATCTTCGAAGATCCGGATGGCGTAGCAGCGAGACGCTCGATAGAAATCGAGTTTTCGCGGATGTGCCCGCGGAATCTTCGTATGTTACTTCGCGTGGTTTTCCCCAATTTTCGAATTTTCCTCGCGCTGTGAATCTCCCCCTATAGCGAATAGCTCGCGAGATGTCCATAAGATCCCAATTGCAACGGATTAAATGAAATACGCTTAAAATGCTCGCGGTTTAATCGACATTTCCAGATGATGATTGAAACGCCTCCTCCGTCTCGCGCATTTCAGATTATTTCGACGGCGAGCGCTCGTCGCGCGACTCCATCCTCGACTCTTGATATCTCCCAGCGCTGAGTCGCGTAAAATGGAAATATTTGCTGACCCGGCTTCGCGAGCGAGCAAGCGAGCGAGAAACTCATCTTTCCGCCCGGCGAGAGAAGGATAATTTTCCCCGTTGCCTTTAATCCCCTCCTTTTAATGCGCTCCCATCCACTTGTAGCGCGGACGGTAATGCACGTGCATCGTTTCGCCGAAGCCTTCGTGTTCGTCCATATTCATTCGAATCGTAATCCGACGCGCGAGGATTCACGAGCGGTCGGCCGCGATTAATCAGACCTCGCCGTCCGAGATGCGCACCACGTGAAACGCTTAATCGAGAGGAGGGGCAGCCGTCTCTCGCCGCTTTTCCCTTAATTAATCGGCCGCGGTATTAACCCACGGATTATTCCTACGGCGGTGTATCCTCGCGAGCGGACGACGCGTAAATCGAATTTGTATCCCGGCGCGTCGCCTTCTCAGCCTCGCATCCAATCTCACCGTCGTCGCCGTCCTTGTTCCGGAAATCTCCCTCCGTCCGTCTGGCAACCGTAGAAGCGAGCGATATTAATTAATCGGCAACGACGTTAACGCGCTCCCCCCGCCGAGAGCGATTCACGCGGTGCCGCGTGATCGATTTCGCGTTTGAGACCGCTAACGCGATCGCCGCCCTTCGGCTCGCGCGCACAAGGCGCTACGCGATCGTGAATTATACCCCGGCGTTCAAAGAGCAGTAGGCTGCCGCAATCAATCCGGGACCCCTACAGTCCCTCTGTGCCGGTGGTCGACCGGTGGAATGTCTCACCCACCTCTCACGGAGGCCCACCGGTCACCACCACTACCGCCATCACCACCGTCTCTCTCCTCCCTTGACGACGACAGACGCGGCAACGGCTCGCGAGCGTCAGCGAATACGATTCCCCGTAGCATTGTTTGATCATGGTAATTACGAGAGCCAAGTGCAAAAGGAGCGAGAGCCTGCGGAGAGAGGAACCAGGAGGGAGGGAGGCCAAGGAGAGCGTGAGAGCGCGCACATACGATTATGCTCTCTCTCACTTTTCGCTCATCTCGTTCCCCCGCGGAGGAGGAGGCTGCGCGGAGAGAAGAGAAAAAATAAGTGCCGGCTACATCGGTATCCTCGGCTTGTTCGTCTCCATCGTAGGAGCGACCGCGGCCGATAAAGTATCGCGATACGGGTAAGGGCGACCCGCGCCGGCCGCGAGAAGAAACGAGCGGGAGGAAGCCGCGCGTGTAATTCTCGTGACGGACGGGTACACGGCGGTAAATTTCAAAAAAAAAGGGTAGAGGATAAAAAAGACGGACGAGAGGAAAGTGGAGGGAAAAAACGAAACCCCCGGGGGAAAAAGAGAGGGATAGAAGAGCGGCCGGTCCTTTTGCGCTGGGAAAGCCGGCTTTCTCGGCGCGATTTCAGGCGTGTTGCCGCGAGGCAGAGGCAGCGCTCGGCAAACCGATACGTAAGGTACGAGTCATCCTTTCGAAGTAATCTGTCAACGCGAGTGTCGACGGTGCGGTCGACGACAATCTACCGCCGTCGAGTTGCTCTCCCTCTCTCTCGCTCGCTCTTTACTTCGCTCGAGTCAATGCTACCACGAGGAAGGATACTCGTCCCGCGGGAATGAAATAACGCGCGCGGTTGGCGAGGCCCATTGGTCGGGCGGACATAATAACTCGCAATCAACGAGGATCATTCATCAGGCTAAGTACGCGATCGCTGGTCTTGTCGTGGCGCGGCAAAGCGAGCAAGACGAGCCGGTACCCTTTGGTCTCCGCTGCGAAAGAAATCGGGTGCGCGCGCGCACGCGAAGAACACGACGGAAAAATAAACGCAAGGGGGTAAAAAAGGCGCGCCATGTCCGACTTGCGCACCTCTCTCGCGTACCTCTTCATCGGCGATCGGTGTGTCGACGAGGCGTTTTAACCGCGAGGCTATCGAGCGGATTGAATGGAGCGCGAGCGGAGCGTGGAGAATCAGAGACCGCGGCCGTTTTGTTGTACGCTCTCTCGCCTCTGGCCGGTGACGGAAAAATCGATCGGCAAAAATCTCGCCGCCGCCGTCGTCGTTCGCCGGCCCACCACGACGAGAAAGAGAGAGAGAGAGAGAGAGAGGGGGAAAGAGATTCACAAGCGTCTGTGCCGGCGGTTGCTCTGCCTCGCCGGTAAATACGACCCATGTGACGTCGTTTTACGACGCGTCCAGCACGGATCTCGTACGTCCAGCGGGGATCCGAAAGAATCCCCTCCCACGTGGCGGCTGCTCCCAGATTACGCTCGTTCTTACGACGACACACGACTTCTTGCGGGGCCATGTCACCGCGACGTCACCGTGACAGCCGCAGATAACTTTTAACTCCGGGCCGAGATGGAATCTTAATCATTTGTGCGGCTGATAATCTATCATCGTTAACCCAGTCATCGTTCGCGGGGGGAGTTTGATCGTCGGGATCTGTGAGATCCCTCAGCCTTGGGACTCACGATCCAGAAAGCCCGATGATCTATCTTCTCGAGGGAAAAAGGACGGCAAATAGAAACAGGAATAGATCAGCCGAGTCGTGGGGATATGCGCGCGAAAACAGATTCAGCTCGCCGGCGGAGTGTCCGATTTGGACGGCTGCGGCGCCGATGCGATAAAATTCCACCCGGGAATTGACACGCTCTCGCGACGCGCAATCGCAACGCGGATAATGGATTTCTAATTCGGACAACACCGGCAATGGCGGAATTAATCTCAATCGAGGAACTTGTTAGGGGCCATTTGTATCTTGTCACATGTATCTCCGGCGCGCGTTTTCGCCTAGGAACGCACACCGAGGCAATCGAGACAAACAATTATTTATCTTTGCCGTCGTCTCCGCGAGCCCTCCGTCTTCCTCCCGACGTCGGCTCGTTCCACATTCCGACCGCAATCTCGGGGCCCCCGTCGTTTCGTTTCGCCCCGCTCGCGCGTATCGCGACATCGCCGCCGAGTTTCTCCGGGTCGCATCCCCTGCCAGGGTGAGCAGCACCCGCCAACCTGTTGCTCCACGATGCGCCGCTCTCTCTCTACCACGCGTCCCTCCCCGCGTCCCTGACCGTGTAAGCGGGCTTCTCTCGCGCTCTCTTCTTCCCCCCGTCCTTCTCTTCGCTTCCTCTCACTCTCTCTTTCTCTCTCTTCCTCTTTCTCTGCTCCCGCGCGCGTCTCTCCCTCTCTCTCTTTCTCTCCTGCGGCGCTTTCGTTTTCTTTCCTCGTCTTCTCGTCGTCTTTTTCACTCTTCCCAAGAGCGACGGAACGCCCTTCGTCTGCGACGTGTCTACGTTGCATGTTCTCCTGGTGGCACGAAGGCCTGAAACGTCGCACTCTGTTGCTCCGTTCGGTCGCGGCGTCCTCGTCGCGCCAACGCCGGACGCAGCGGCGCTCTCGCCTCCTCGCAATAGCGACGCTCTTCTCTTCCTGTCTCTGCCCGGCTCTCTTGCGCTTTTCCACTCTTTCTTTCTTTCCTTCCTCCTCGCTCGTCTGGTCGGTCATCTCGCTCGTTTGTCTCCCTACTATTTCAACGCCGCCGCCGCCACCGCCGCCTCTGCTTTCTCGGCGCTCGCTGCCGCCTCCTCTATCGTCTACTGATGCCTTGATCCGCGCCCTCCTGTTCTAGAAGAGCGCGGTCACGGGATGAGCGGACGAAGGTGTGGGAAAAGCCGCCACGACCGGTGTGCCTACCTGGCCGGTCAACGGGCGGATTATCGCTCGTGCTCAGGAGCCGTGTAGTTTCGGGGAGTTTATGGTTTAACGCGGATTCTCGTGGACATTGTCGATTTATAATTACGCGCGCACGAAGCAACAGATATCTCAGTGAACGGACGTGTTTGTAACGTCGACCGTCGAATTCGCTGAGAGGAAGTCTTCGATCTCAAACGATCGGACGACACGTACAGTCTGAAATACACTGAAGAATGAGTTTGGAAGTGTAAAAGGATAATGTAAGAAAATGATTTGCTTGCCCATTGTCAAGTAGATGCAACCAAACCCGTTTTCAGGACGCATGTTGTATTATTCCATAGATTGGGACTTTTTACTATTACACAATATTTAGCCTTTCACATGTATGCATAAGGGTGAAACTATTATAACTAGAATTATAAGAGTCGTCATATAACCTTGCCAGATTGTATTAAAGATACTTTTGCAATTTTCAATCTTACGCGTTATGTAAGGCTCAAAATCGTGTAACTTCCCGTCGACACCTCTGTAATTGCGCTTCGATTCTCTCGGAATATCTCGGATCAAGTCCAATGTTTCATTTTCTATCGGAGTCGTGTATGATGGATTCGGCTCGTCCATGTGTTGAATCTCTCACGCGGCTATCGAGGTCCTTCCGTTTCTCGCAAAGATCCCCCCTTGATATAAGAGCGCGCGATCGATATGGTGTTGCGCGATAATAATCGAGACGGGCCGCACTTTCGACCGCTGAAATATCGCCGGGAGACGCGCAGCGACAGTTATCGACACTGAAAAATTATAGTCATCCCCGGCCATTGTTCCACGGCCGTGCTTTCGCTCCATCTCTCGCGAAGTAATAACTGTCGGTCAAAAATTATTATCGCCAGGAGCCCCAGACCGAGCAAGGCGATACTCTAAACGTCCGGTCGCATCCGCGTGACGAGTAACGAGTTCGAAGCACGAGCTTCGAGACATCTCGGCTCTCCGCTTGTTCCCTTTCTTTTTTTTTTTTGTTTCCCTCTATTTCCCCCTTTTTTCCCACCGGCCACCTCGACGTCGGCGATTCACCGGGGGATTTCCGAGACGCGGCTAATAACGGCGCGGAGAACACCGCGAAACGATTTTGCGGCGCGGCACCGACTCCGCTCGTTGTCCTGCGGTCCGAAAACCGCAGGATACCCGGACGACTGGAATCCTCCGCGAGTGGAGTCGCCGGGCCGTTGGCTCTCCCGCGAAATTTCCCTTTGTTCGAGCGTCCTAATTACTTGCCGAAGTGCCATGCAGGACGAAGTTTACGTAAAATGTCACGCGCTAGTGATCGCCGCGATCTAGCGAGATTACGTGGTTCTCGCTCGTTCGTGCTCCGGGAAACGTGACAAGGAGTTAACTATCGTCGGCGAGCGGGATTATTAACGCGCGGATATTTCACGCGTTATTTGCCGTAAAACCGGCGCAGCAAAAAGCGCATTACCGTTCGTCGTCGCGAGCGGAAAGGGATTGCGAAACGCGCATGGATTATCGAACGCTCCCGATATCAACGTATGAATACGGCGAATACGCGCTCTCGCCGATCGTATGAATACGGCGAATACGCGCGATCGTCTCAATTCCATCGGAGAACACCGTCTCGTGAAATAGTCGCGCTCCTCTCGGAGACGCAACTTTCTGCGCGCGCCCGCGAATCGTCGTCGCCGAAACAACGCGTTGCGACGCGAGATCAGAATGCGATAGACTGGAAATCGCGGGCGCGAAGGGTATCCGCGTTCGTCACAACCGTTCTTACTTAGTGTGCCATATGGAAAGAGAGAGAGAGAGAGAGAGAAAAGGAGAAGAGGAGAAGCTGTCGAATAAAACATAAGGCACTATATATTTGGCTTGAAGTGTACTCGGAGGTGCATCAATTTCTTGATAGAAATACGAGTCACGAGGCTTTTAGCCCACTGCGGTGTGCTGCGTCTATAAATTCGGCCGCGATGTGGGCTGAATTATCGTTCGAGTTACGGACGGNATCGCGGCCGAATTTATAGACGCAGCACACCGCAGTGGGCTAAAAGCCTCGTGACTCGTATTTCTATCAAGAAATTGATGCACCTCCGAGTACACTTCAAGCCAAATATATAGTGCCTTATGTTTTATTCGACAGCTTCTCCTCTTCTCCTTTTCTCTCTCTCTCTCTCTCTCTCTCTATCTCTTTACTGTACTGTAATTATTATTATTTTTATCATTATTACCCTATTATTTCTTTCATTTTTATATACTTTTTTCTATTGTCTCATATAGTCTTTTCAACTCTAGCAATCAGCCATATTTGTATCAAATTTCTGTTAATTCAAGGGGTTTTCAACTCTAGGATATAAATAAACTCCACTCTATTCTACAATCTCTCTCTCCCTCTCTCTTTCGAGCATTGTATCAATATATATTCTAGGGCACAGATTTAGTTTCGTCGTCGGCACGCATGTTGCATTTATAGCACTGCACTAAACAGCGTTTATTCGAACTATTGACGAGCAAGCAGGCACAGTGACGGCTCTTTCTCTCTCTCTCTCTCTTTCTCTCTTTTTCTCTTTCTCCCTCTATCTCTTGGTAATACGTTAATTGCTTTAGACAACCATAGAGCTCAGAAGCCGACGGTTCACAGCGCGCAGCGCCTTTGAATATTCCGTTTCGACGATGACTCCATTTCCTCGTTGACTTTATCTTCTTATCAGCGGAACGGGTGAGAGATCGACGTTGAGTGCTTAGAGCACATTCCGCTATTTTCGGCTCTCCGGCTTTGGCAATAAAATCCATGCGAATAATCTAGACGGAGTACGGCGGCGTAACGTAACGCTTCTACTATTATTCGAGATAAATTTCGCATTCGGCGTTTAACAGGACAAATCTCCCGTCTCGATCCGAGCTGACGCGCGGTGCGCGCGATTTCCTTCCCTTTCCTCTCTCTCTCTCTCTTTTTTTGTTTGCAAAACGCGTCGCGAGAAATCACCCTTTATTTATCACCTCGCGCGATCAATCGCGTGGCAACGGCCGGTGAAAAACGATGGAGGATTCGCGAAACTGGGAACCGTCCCGTTTGAAAAAAAAAAATGCTCTCTCTTTCGCTTCTCTTTCGTATCCCCTCTCTCGCACCTCTCTCCCGAGATCGCCGTCGTCGTTGTCGAAAAGCGGCGTACGATGGCCCGTAATCCTGTAGGGCCGCGTCGTCGTTCTTCCACGCCAGTCGGTCTCACGTAAGACGCCGTGAAAAATGATTTCTGGCGTATGCTACGTTGGCTCTCCGCATTTGTCTCCGCGCGCGCGAACACACGAACTCAGCACCGAGATGTGTGTGTCGGGAGGCAGCATCCGATAAGAATTACTCGAAATTGAAATCGAGACGCGCGTCACTGATACGTCCACCGGAAATGGTTTATCGCCGAACACGTTACACAATTAGCGCGTCACGCCGTCCCGTCTGAACGAAGGACCGACGAGTGTATCAGAGAGTTAGCCGTGCGAAAGCCGCGCTGAATGTACCTCCGCAGAGGGTTCGCTTCTTTTCCACAAATCTGCGAAAAATTCCGCGTGTCTCGTACGGTTACCGGAAGTCGCGTCGAAAAGAGGACGGACATTCCGATCGGTGAACCCGCGGTGGCGACCCGTTACGAAACGGTCTCTTTTCACGGGCCGCGGGCCCTTGACGCGTCCTTTGATTTCGGTACTTAGGGAGCTCAGAATGTAGGACAGTAGGACCTGTTCGCTACGAGAGAGAGAGAGAGAGAAAGAGAGAGAAAGAGAGGAGAATTCTAAAGATCCCATTATAATAATCCCTCACGTGCCCCGTGGGTGGCGCGTCCGCCCTCGGGGTAAAACGTCATTGTGATCGTCGCCACGAGCGGGTGTACCGGGTGTGCTCACCGCTCCGGTGAATCCGATGAATCGACTTGGGAGCGACTTTTTCGAGTTCATCGCGCTTCGTGGCCCGTAGATGCGCGCCGCACCTTCCGTTCCCTCCTCTCTCTCTCTCTCTCTCTACCTATGTCTCGCACCCCTTTGTCCGCACGCTTTCGAACAAAGCCGGAGATCCCGGGCGGCGTTCTTCGGATATCTCGACGGCGCGTGAGCCACGGCCTTTGTGAGCCGCAGGGACACCCGATAAATGCGCCAGGACGACGCGGGTGTACGTACACTTGGCGCGATCTCGCGTTATGTATTATGCCATCGGGGTCGCGGAGTGCATCGTCGTACAGCTCCGCACTATATCTACTTATGTAAATTGAGCTTGATTCTTCGCGGTAACGAGATTCCTCGCGGGGCGCCTGCGACGTTAAGCACGGCCGGAGAATGAATTTTTTAATCGCGTACGTGTCAGGAGAGCTCGGAGCGGACTTATCGCGCGGCTCGCGCTCCCCATTCTCTCTCTTTCTCTCTCTTTCTTTCTTTTGTTTTTTTAATCTTTGCTCCTTTAGCGTTTCGCGCTATTTCTTTTATCCTATGTGTCGCGATCGTATAATACAAGCGGTGTTGCGTGCCGATCAAGTTGCATGGAGCGCCCCTTTACTTTCCAACGTGCTTCAACTTGCGCTCGTTATTGAATTTTCAACGGACTCCGCGTCGTCAATTAGCGTGGAAGCTCGATGGACACGCTGTTTTATTCAAGCTCATCCAAGTCGCTTCCGACGGGGGCCGTGAATTTTTATTCCCTGCTCTTTCGCGACCCACCCTCGAGTGCAAAACTAATTCGCGTACTATGATCGAATAATAACGGTAGATAAACATGTAAAAAAATTAGGATCGGTTCATATCCTCATGTATAAGCAAGAATATAGAATCTTAGAATGAAGATAAAACTTGCTCTTGGAGATCTGAAGAGATCCTGTTTAGTACCGCTAAAAATATCATATTTTTGTGATTCAAATATAAGTTTTAGGAACTGAGAGGAAGGAATACATTGAATAGGAAGAGCAATATTTTTTCAAACCGATACAATTCTAGATTGAACATATTCTTTCTATCAAATATTTGTCCTCCTAGTTCGTGAAAATTATTTTTTAATAACACGAATATATTTTTAGTGAAATATAAAGAATTTCTTCGTGTAAGAGCTAGTTTTATATTTATATGGGATTGTATAAGATTATCTACTAGCTTTTTCCAAACCGTATTGGACGGCTTCACGCTACATTTTTATATCCTACAGTCAAATATTATAATCAGTTGCCTAATGAGGTTCGTTCCGTCCCCTCATTCGCAGCTTCCCGCTTTGCCAGATCAGAATACATCGCGTTGAACATCAATTAATGTATCATCTCCTGTACGTACATACATATATTTAATTTATTGTAATTACTTATCACTTTTTTGATAAGGCATTGATATTAGCACTAGTGCTGCTGCCTTGTGTTTTGGACACAATACTCATTAATAATTCCTTTATTCTTACTACAATTCCATAACTATTGAGTGTAATAAAGCAATTATTATTGTTATTATTATTATTATTATATGTTTTATATATTATTATTATTATTATATATTCTTGCTTGTACATGAGAGTCTTGAGCTGACATTAATTGGTTTTTTCTATATTGAAAGCAAGGAAATGATTTTTTTCTTACGATTTCCACTCTTCCTTTATTTTGGAAAGAACGTTCATCTCGCGACGCGAGAGTATCGAAAGTTGAGAACCCGCGTTGATGCCCCCTTCATGACTGGGCATTATGTGTTCCTTGACCCTTGGCCCATTCGTACCTACGTCGTATTGATGTGCTGTAGATCGGGCCGAGGATTACGACATCCCGCAGAAGGTCGATATGTCTTCGAGGGTGAAATTGACCTGGAAGAAGTCGCGTGGGAGTACCGGTCGAGCTTGAACAATGACGGTACGCCGAGTCTCACGTGCGATATCTCAATGTCGCGCGGACGACATTTTACACGTTTTACGAGACACCCTGGGCCGAATCTTCGGGACGTCAGGCCGAAGAGACAAATGGCAGGATACGTAGGACGGCTCTTATGAATCTCCGCTTTAATCCTTCCCCCCTGCCGGCGAGGAGAGATCCGACAGGCGGAAGAATATTCTCGCGGACGCGAGATATTAAAACACATGTTCCCCTGTAATTACGGCCCGAACTCAAACTTTCCCGATAGTCCTCGATACGAGTTTTATTCTCGCAAAAAGTCCGCTCTCGCGTAATTTATTATCTTTCATTTTTCGCGCGGCACAATAATCAAAGTTGCGCAAAGCGGACGCAATGTATAGCCCGTGGAAAGTATTGCGTGAGTCTCACGGATTCCTTTGTAAAATATTTACGATATCGAGGTAGCCGTCGAGCCGAGGTGAAACCGGCTGCTTTCCAACGAGCATGTGAGAGAGGACGCGTTATAATTTCTCGAGAAAAATTTACCGTCCGAAAATTAAGTTATCGGCTGCCGGCCTTTTCGATCAATGTCAGAAGAATACCAAGATGGATGCTGCGAGATTGCGGGATCGTTCTTAGAGCCGACAACGCTCTTCCCGGAGGATCCGAAATAATAGGGTTGCAATTCTCACCAGCCTCCGCCGCCGTCGCGGAAATCGCGATGTAACGCGCGCCGTAACAATCGTCGAATCGCGCGCGAGCGAGCGCGCGATCGCAGGTGGATATCATCCCGACATCGCGCTCTAATCTGTAATAGAATCGGCTCGTTCGCCGACGCGGCGCGCCGGATCGAACACAGCGACGCGCGGTCGCGGGCGTCGCGATGCCGCCGCCCGGTTATTGGCAGAATATTCCACGTCAATTTATAAATTCCTGAATTTTATGGCACCTCCGCGACATGCGCGAGTTGGCGCTTTACAAAACCCGCGCGTTATCGGGCGCGATAATCGATCCGGAAGACCAAATGCCAGAATAAATAGCGCGGAACGCGCGGTGGCAAAACGCGCTTACATTGTGGTTTATATTAAAAGAGAGAGAAAGAGAGAGAGAGAGGGGGGAGGGAGAGAAAAAAAAGTAATTTCACGAGGAGGACAGAGATTAGATGCCTCGGGCTGATGCTTGCCGACGACTAAGCGGATCAATTTGCGAACGAACCGCCGACTCACCTCGAGCTCATTTAAAACTTTATTAACTATGATTTTAGATTATATATATACACACACACACACACGCGCGCGCGCGAGGAAACTGACCAGGAACTGACCTATCGTATAATTTGCATCGTTAGTCGCGCCCGATAAAATTGCAGGCTAAATTAGCCCGTTATAATTTACCGGGCGTTTCTGAAAATATTATGCGCGTTCGGCACGTGTGATCCCGGGTATCTGTTGGTTTTCAAACGAATCTTGAACAGCGAATTAATGCAAAACTATCGAAATCTCCCGGTAATCTTGCCGAGGGACAGTAAAAAAAATCCAAATTAGCGAGTAAAAGAAAAAGGTGGGCGAGGTAAAATCCGGGACATTCTGCACAGGACTGCAAATTGCGAGAACGGTTCTCCCGCTCCTTTCAATGAGGTGTAAATGCATCCGCCGTAAATCGGCCAGGTCACGCGGTTTACGATACTCGCGATAGTTACTGTCGCGCGTTAACGGCTCCGTTTTGAAATAGTAAAGAGGTCTTTATAACCCAGCCGGTGACTGCCGCGCAGCAGAGTGCCGAGGTCTTGTGTGCTCGGTGCATTAGCAACGACAGCGTAGAACACTTCCGCCATCGGGGGCCGCTCGCGTACAGTAGCTTTACTGTCCTGGACGGAGCGTCGTTGCACCTGTGCACCGCAATTTCTTCCCACCCGTGAGCAGCGCGCCCTTTCGGTGACGTCGCGAGCTTAATCCTTCGTCCTTCGTCCACCGCACGAAGGTGTCCGACTTCGCCTCCACGCCGCGCCCACTGACCAACATTAATGACGACTCCCCTCCGGGGGATCGCCGCCGGAATTCGCCGTGACGTTGTTAAGTCGGATTTACGGAGGAGTCGCGTCACGCTGTCAGCGCGGACAACCGAATTTAATTCCCGAATACTCACCGCGCGCCCCGAGCGACGAGAGAGAGAGAGAGAGAATCTTCGCTTTCGCCTTCCTGACACGCAGCTTCGGGAACTTTTCGGCGAACGAGCCGTCGGAATTTTTAATGGCGCTAAAAGCACAACGGTATTATTTAAGCGGCTTGCCGCACGGAGGACGACGTCTCGCGTCGCGTTTAGATAAGAGACTCTCACACGCCCCCGCGTACGTGACTCGCGCGCGGTAACTCGCGTGCAGTGTGACCTCCCATTTACGATCATTTATGAAATTACTCATTACCGAGTTTGAAGCGGACGTCGTTTCCACCGGCGATCCGGTTGAGGTCGGCTTTTAATCGCGCGGAGCTGGATGTACGAACAGTTCTTCGCCGCCACCCGGTTTATACTTGAATCCGGAGTTTCTGCTTTTTCGGAGGGAAAATTCATTCCGGATTATCAGATAGCTGCGATCACGAAAAAAGCTTACGAGCTTTTCCCGCACGCTCCATGTACGCGTTTCGAGTAATCGCGCGTGATATTGGGAATTAGAGGATCAAGTTAATTGGACTATGGGGAAATTAACAAGTTGTGCCGAAGTCACGGCCGCAATTCGCAGAAACGGAAACAGCGACGCGTGAACCTGGTCCGTTTGACAATGCAACCGCGAAGCGTTCTACGTGCAATTCACAGGCGGGCTATAATGTACATTTGCTCCACCTGTAGGGCTCAACCTACGGCCTTTGTACCTGCGTCTGCCACATTGTGTACGCAACCAACTATTTGTACAACATCGGGCGGAGTGTATCGCCGGACACATTCACGAATGACATGTTTAACGATCTAATATTAGGTCCATCCGCTCTTACTACAAAGGCGAATTTCGATGCAAAGTGAGGACAAACATCGCGCAACGCCCCGCGATCTCTAGCACACCGGGCCTTTCTGTCGAAATTAATACTTAATTAGCGGTTTCATATCTCGTAACTTTTCGTGTGCAAACGATTAAACGACGGCGATGCGCGTGACTTGCTCTAATGTTTCACTTTGTTATAATTCATCGTTGAGGTTTTTGCGCATTGATTTCCTGATATCAGTCATTCGTCCCAGTCCAAATTTTGATGCTACTTTGACGCTTTTAAATATAGTTTGTGCCTATTTAGATGGTCTGTAGACTACTAAAAACTTACTTTTACGCGACTGACATTTATTAACTTCTCTTTTGAGCTTTTCATTCTACAGATTTAGTTTTAATGTTTATTTTATTTCAACACTTGATTTTATTGGAATTGAAATTGGAGCCATTTTGCTGTCTTAGCTCCTGTTATGTTGTAGAATTTAAAGTTTAACATATTTTTATAATTTAAAGTTTAATTTCGTCAGGCAATTACGATAATTTTCAGCGTATCTTGAAATAAACATTGACATGATTTTACGTGACGTTGTTTTTATTTAACAGCGTTTAAGAAAACGTTCATTTTGCGGTTCGCTCTTATTAATTTAGTTCAAACCTCACGCGACAGAATCTCCATGTGGGATTCATTCTCGTGACTCGATAGCGTTGTTTTATCCTCTTAACATCGGGATATCGTTTCTCTCAACTCAACTTCTATCCATTTTTGCCCGCGAATCCCGGAGTGAGCGTTGCGCCGGGTATCGCACTCGACAGCATTTTGCACAATAGCGTTCGAGATTCTTGGATCTGGTTCCACCCATCGTCGTTCCAGCAGGTGCATTCTTCGGGGTCCCATTGAACGGAACGCGTTTCACAATTATTTCGTCGCGCTATCGTCCGCGGGGCCGCGATCCTTTCAGATCCCGCTTACGATATATCCTATCGCCGTCGCTCCACGCGTAGTTCCTGCTACAAGGCGTCTCCTTTAAACGCCTCCCCAGTGACCCGAAAAAGAGCCCCTCGCCCGCCAATTAGTCCGCTCTCTCGTCGTTTCACCGCGCTCCGACTAATCCCGATCGAACGAGCGAGATTGGAGGACGGATACTCGGGGGACGAATTGAAATGTTTTGTGGTGGTAAAAAAGAGCTCGCGCTAATTGATAGCTTTCTCACATGGCGAGATAATCCATTGGTACGCTTCGACTGTGAATTACCGCGACGAACGCGTTCATATGAGTGTGTGTGCGTGTGTATGTGTGACGTCGGTGAAAGGCGCAACGTTACGCAATCGAGTCTCTCGCGAAGTTCGTGTCGAAAATTCAGAGAAGTTGCGCGCGGATGTCCGTCGTTCGATCTCTCGGTTTCTGGAAAATGAGACAAGGAGACGAAGGAGGAGGGGGGTCGAGGAGGAGGCATGGCCGTGGAGTATTGAGCAAACGAATTCACCGCTGATGACTATTGATTTAGGCCGCGCGAGTGATTTAGGCGCACCGTGTGTGTTCAGCGTTTCGCATCTCATCGCGCGCACTCCGTCATCTTCTGCGAGCCGCCTGAAACGCTACCGAGATGGCAAGCTAAGAGAGTTTACAGTTATTATTCACACACGGTTAAACGAAAGATCGTGTTTAGTTCGATCGTTCATTAAAATCTAATGGCGTAAACACCTTGAAAATATTTATTTGCATATTTTCAGTCTGCATCGCACCCGGCTGAACGATTGAATCGCTTTTATTCCACGCCATCGTGGCACAAATTATCAACCTCGTGCCGGCGATTGGAAATTTCGGCCTTTAAGGGAACGTCATACTTAAACACTTGACCAGCGAGATATTTAACTTTTTCTATAAAATTTACGTCCTATTGCTAGGCAGAATGATGAATTCTTTTTATATCGTAAAAATTCGTGCGAAAATGAATAGGAATATTACTTCGGTATGCGATGAAAATGCGATAAGTAATTTCATAAATGATACCTCCAGCCTGTCAGTTGGCATAAATATTTAACTGATACAGAAATCTTGCATACCGAATGTGTCGATGCTCCAATCAGGAAAATTTCAGAAGACGTTTTTATACCTTATCAATGAAATTTAGAAGTCTACAAAGATACGAAAAGTTTGCAGACAAATTTTTATATGCCTCGGTTAGATTTTTCGTTACATAATAAAAGAGCGCACGTTCATCGTGTTCATATTTATATCGCACTTACATTTACGTAAGATCTATCCGTCCAGTAAATACAAAAAGAGATAACGTGGTCGTGTCGGTGTTTATGTAATATACATTTTAAGGATCGCCTCTAAGCTATCGATGCTTCGCTATGAACTTTAGCATCCCCTTAAGATGGATACAATTTCCGAGCGGCAAATGTGAAAAAAGGGAAAATTACGCCGACGCATTTTCGTGACAGTTCATAGGTCGTCGCGCGTATTTTCTCAGAATATTCCCGATGCACGAGTACACCTGTACGAAAATAAAGGCGAGTATACACGTCTCTTGCTCAAACAGAGACCGAATTATCATAAACGTTGGCGCGTTAAGCATTCCGGGCGGCGTTTACCCGGCCGGCTTGTTTGAAGAAGACGATCGCCGGGATCCCGGTGATTAATTAACGTTCGCGTCGCGTCCGATGCGTATCCGGTCGCGAATCGCGCGTCCGGAATTTGGCTGCGCGCGCGCGCGCGCCGATTCTAAATGGTAATGGCACGCGTGATTAATCTAATTGATGCGGCGTCTCGTATATCGCGGCCGGCATCAGGCGCCGGCATACACGCGTCCGCCAGGTGCTCCTGACACACAGCATGGCACGACTCCCTGTGTCGCGCGCTACTGTCTTCGTTAATTAGTGTTTTGCCGTGATCTAATGCCCGTTGTGTAGAGCCCGGTGCGCTCAACGTTTCGCGTCGGGCGTGCCAGGTCGCTCCGGTTAATCCCGGCAACATGTTAGGCCTACGAAGTCTACATGCGTTTCCTTCCGCTCACCTACTCTTCCACGTTTTGCGCAAAACGCTACACTCCACCTCCTAATTTTCTATCACCTCAGTTGACCTCCAACCTTTGTGAAAGAAGGATCTATATCCCATACATAAGTTATCGCCATCTTATTTCAACGTATCAGCGATAAGCGTTCATTCGCAAAAGATTTACAGATATTTTGTTCCTCTCTTTCGTCAGGCTTAGTAATAAGACTTTTCGATTCCTTTCTTTTTATTTCAAATTTATTTTCGTGCCAAAGTTCAAGGAAGTTTTATGTTAAAATCAAAATTTCACGGAAATTTTTGTGTTAAAATAAGAATTTTGAGGAAACTGTTGAGTTTTATCGTGCAGTCCTAAAATTTTCAAATATTAGAAGAATAATTTACGTAATGATGGAAACGAAATAAATTGTATAAATTTAGACAAAAAAATTGGGTCCGTGCGACTACTGCTATCATCAGCTTGATCCATTGAGATAACTGGTTTTCTGGAGGCAACCAGTCTACAAAGACAACAAATAAAAATCAATAATAAACTTGATAAACGCAAGTAATGAAAAAAATTAAATCTGACCAAAGTTAAAATTAAAAAAAAAAGCAAAAAGAAATTGCAAAACCCACGATTTTTACGTGATGTAGGCCGGGGAGACCTATAATGTTATTTCAGCGTCAAAATCGCGGGTGATTCATATTTGAAATACCGTGCGACCAGCGGTATGAAACGAACGCACAGTTGGACGCCTGTGCGGTCCGTTTGTCGCGGGCCTTTTGGGACCGCTCTCAGCTCAGTTCGGCAACAATTGACTTCGTTTTATGGATCCTCTCGCTTCGTAACGCGAGTTGATTAGTTTGCGATCGACTCGCGTCATTAAATTTTCGCACGTGCGCGCGTTGTTGTTGTTGACGCGCGGGCGGATTTGTCTGTTAATTAGACCGGGAGGTCACGCGCGGCCGAATGCACCCGTCAACGGTCGGTTTCGTTCGCGCGGCATCAATCGGCCGGCGTGGCTCGCGCAAAAATCGTTCGTTAAGGGGGGGGGGGAGGAACGCGAACGTTAAATTAGCGATGTTCTTTTTGTCATGCGCGTTAATTTCCGCAATGCGCAACGGCAACCGGTGATTTTTACACGCCGTCGGCGCGCGACCGTTTCCTCTTTTTCGCGCCCCATCACGCCGAAGGGAAACTGCGGAAGAATTTCTCCCCTGCGCCGTTAAGACAGCTTTCTTCTTTTTAGTATATCGTCAGGCACTTTTTACGGCTTAAGAAATAGCTTTTTTTTACGATCCACATGGATATAATAAAGGTAGGCCTTTTCAATTAAATATGAAGTTCTGCGTGAAACCGTAGAGGAACCTTCGTATTTTGATGGCATTTATTAATTAATAATAAAGCTGATAACAAAGGTAGCGTGTATGCGTGTGAGCGTGTTTGGTAGATCTTATGTGTGTCTGCATATATAATTTTAATATAGATATATATGTTCTTTATCCGTTGTGCGTGCATATACGTGGAATATCTTTTCCACTATTTCTCTCGATAAAGCGAAGCTGCTTGAGAATTCACGTCGTATATTTGTGAGATTCGTCGTTTCTCCGTGCCGTTCGTCCTCTTTACGCGATAAAGAATCATGAATATCATTTTTGTCTCCTCAATGGGCCAGTTCATGAAATCTCATCCGTTGTTATCTAAACGCTCTTATCACGAACATTAAAGTCTTCGCGGGTTACTCCTTATCGAGCGCGGACTTTTTCCCCGCTTTTAAACCAAATGTTCCGGAAGGGAATTTTGCTCCGGAGAAAAGTACACAGGAAATTTCGTTATTTTACGTGTAATTCCTTTCTTGTTTCGAACGTAGAAAACAATCGCGTATGCTTAACGTACTCTTAACGCTCATTAACCGCTCGATACGAATATCCGATTCACATTAAATTTAGATTGAAACTCAAACATGGTATTAAACGCGCGGGAAAAACGTATGGAAAATAAGGAATGCAAATCGCATTACGCAAAGCGCCAAAGAAAATATCAATTTCAATTTTCTAGCGTTGCTGCACGCGATTTGTTCGACCATCCAATCCGAAGAAGAAATGATTCTCCTTCAATATGTGCGCTTTTTATTACCGTTGCAACAAATATGCAGCAACAAGATGGTTTCGCTGCAGCAGCAAAAATGGTTCTCCTCCGTGCGGATTAATATATTATACTTATCGAAGAAGCGTGGCATCTTCATTTTCGGCCACGGTGGAATTCGAATCGAACGCGACGATCGCGTTGCGCGCCGTTAAGGAGTCATCTCGACCTCGGCTTTCCGGCCCGCGATGACTTTTAGGATTACAACGTATGAGATTCGCGCGCCGCGGGAGAGGATATCTCGAGTTGTACACGGCGCCTATTTATATTTATACTCACACCGCGCATTTTCCGCGCCGAATGTGCTGGTAACGCGTCGCTCCGCCGCATGAAAAGGTTCCGTATGCGCGCGCTTTCAACGAGTTTAAATGGCACAGAGGTGACGCCTGCGACTACCTTCTTCCCGTGTGCCCCAAAGGTCGCGCTTACTAAGGAAATGCCGGCGACGGGGAGCGCTCGACAGACGTGTCGGATTCATCAAAATCGACGGTGAATCACGAATCACGTTCATTAGCATTATGAAAGTTATGAAAATGTCGCACGCCGGCAAATAACGAGCGCCGCTAAATAACGATTGGAAAGTGAATTAACGACAGGCTGGCCGCGGGATCTCGAATTACCATAACGCGCTTGGCGCCAGTCTAACGAATTTAAATGATAATGCGGCCTCTACTCGATTTTTGCAGTCTCTCGAGCGCGGGTGGCACGTAATACGACGTAATGCACCGCGGGCGCATTAATGGCGGAAGTAAAATCAGACATGCCGCTCTGAAATTTTTCATTGAACGGTCGCCAACTAATAATCCACCCCCGATTATTGATTAATGCGAATTAATTTATTAATATCGGCAGAAAATTGGAATTATATGCCGCGAATATGATGTGAATTATATATCCACGAACGGGTGAATCGAGCCTGCGGTACTTGCGCTACTCGGTTAATGAACAATCGATAAATAGCTTGCTTTTCGGGAACAGATTTCGCGGGATGAAATTACTCGGACGAGCGAAAAGGCAATCGTATTTTCGGTATACCTTGACGTCGTTACTTCCGCGTGGTACCCGTGGTGCTATTCTGCATCCGCAAATATTGCACCGCGGTCATCTAACGTAAATAAACAAGCCGTGATGAAATTAGCCAATATTCCAAGTAATTCGATTAAATTCCGCATTCGGAGGCAATCGGCGATCAAATAAATCGTAATCGAATAGCTCGGTTTCGGCGTTCACGCTGAACGACGAACGGCGGTTGCCGTTTTTCAAATGCCGCGTGTTCGCGGTGGATTTCCCACTAGGATAAAAGACCATTACCGAGGTTAGAAGAATATATCCCGATGGAATATACCGATGAAATGATTATTTTATCATTTTCACATATCCATGTTATTTCACATTAATATTTAGGCACTAATTGCAATATTCAGATTTTTTAGCCGGTTATATTGACGAATTGAGTCTTTTTCTCTTATTGTTCGAAAGAAATGCGTGAATCACTGAGCCTTCTGAAAAATACAGTACAATAATGAGGGGATATTACCGAGCCTCAATTATTGAATGTAAGACTTTATATCGAGCTCTATTAACCGACTTACAGAGTGTAATACCATATTAATGATCTTTTACGCTCATTTGAGGTTGAGCTGAACCTGAGAGCTGTCACTGAAAACTGACGATAATCAGGTTTCCGCAGTTTTAACGGGCAGTCTGTTATCGGACTCGGTAAATGAAATATGCGTATGAATTGAATTCTAGTACCGGCACCTTTTTCTCATAAAAATAATTAGGATATATATTTATCGCTTAGAATTGGACACACAAAGCTATTATTTTGAGAAAGAAAATGTTGACATTACGCCAATATATAACAAAAACGTTTACGAATCTTCGCATTTACGTGTACGTATCAGTATATCCAGCTAGAAAAGGGACGAAATTCCAGTCAAGTGATTTGAAAATACTCTGATCGTAAGAAAAGTGTAATGTTTGATAAATTATGTAGAACATAAATGCTGATACTTTCAATCTTCGGGAGATAATTCATCGTACTACTTTCGGTCACCTCACTATTTGAAAATATATTAAGAAAACCAGGTGTTCTGTCGGTAACAGAGTCAGCCTCGGGGACTTTAACCCCGGGCTCAATCGGCGCTCAAAACATCGCGGCGAGCAATGATCCAACCGCGCGTAACGCCGAACGGAGTGCATGAAGACTCCTCCGGTCTTAACCCGTCCCTCCGCTTTATCGGATACATTCGTCTGTATCTTCCACTTATCTCGCAACGTGCCGGCGTCTTCGTTTGCCGCGCGACGGCATAACTTTTTCGTGACGCCATCGTTCGCGGGTTAACGGCGTGTGCGAGAGCGAGAGCGCGATGATCTCGCGGTGCGATCGCGCGATTACGTCTAAACGCTAATGAGAAGTCGGCAACTTGAGAGCACAAGCCGTCGCCCCGAGGCGCCGTTGCGCCGTGGGAGGGTAAGAGGGGAGGGGAGGCCCTGTCCATTACGAAAATCCCGAAGATTAGGGAGCGTGTAATTTCCAGCCCGACCTGACACCCTGGAATCCGGACGCCCTTCTTCCCGCGGATCCCCCATCCCTGCGCGATTCCTTACCGGGTTATCGTCTTCGAGTCTTCAATCGGCGCCGCGAATTGTAAGTTCGCGATCCGGCTCGCCACGCGCAATCACGGCTCGATTTCGCGTTTGCTAATTGTCTAATTTTATCAAGCCGGTCCCTTTCAGCGTGACGAGCGCCGTCGGAAATAGAGTTGCTCCGGTCGCTTCAATTCAGGGCGTTCACCACACCAATCTCCGGCGACGATGTCGAAAATCACACGATACACCCGCGCGGCGGCTGCAACTTTACGCGCGGCGCGCGCTCAGTCTCTATTGTCGGTCGCTGGCTTCCGTAATATCCGCGCGGGAAGCTAACAGTAAGTTATCCGCGATGTGCTTGCTCGTGGCGGAGCTCGGCGTCCTCTCATCGTGGGAACGCCGTTTTCCCGAGAAGCGAACTCGCGAGAGTCTGGAGTCTGCATCGATCACCTTGCCTGCAACAATTCTCAATTATGCGCTGGGAATGATCTCATCTATCGTCGGCACACCGAATGCGCTCCTGTGACCCACCGTGTTCAGAGAACGCGTCGACCTTCCTCGTCTCGACGTTTTAATCCCTGAGGATGCCGTCCCTTGGCACAGATTTTTCGGCTCGAAGGCCGTCCCGCAATAGCGTAAACGTAAACCTGGGGTTGTAATACTAGTAATGAATGTTATACAACAGATTAATCTACAACGGAGCAACGTCGTAACTTGCATTTTTGTGTTCTTTCTTATTTTAATTTTTTTTTTTAATTACATCTATCAAGTTTATTGCCCATTTTTATTTATTGCCTTTGCGATAAGGCACTGGTTGCCGCCAGAAAACTGATTATCTCATTTGACCTCACGAAACGTGGAAGAAGGAGTAAACGAAAGAAACGCATATAGACCTCTTAGGTCTAATATGCCACTGTTGGGGTTAATGATTGTCATTTCGGCATGATCGTGCAAAATTCGCGCGACGTAAAAGTGGGGCGGGGGGG
>NW_014555947.1:139021-160488 GCF_001313825.1 Dinoponera quadriceps
GTGACGGCGCACATCAAAGTACTCATCCACCGGTGTTCTCGAGGTCGTGCTAATGGAAACGTCAAACATTTTCAAAGAGAGGCATCGGTCCTCGCGACGCAGCCGCGCGGGATTGAAGGGTCCTCCAGGTGTTTCAGAAAAGTGACTTCCGGAAGAAGTAGTTCGCGAAGTCGCGACGACGTCCGTCTGGTCAGCGCAAGCTATCGGAAATGTTTATGTCATAAAGGCAGGAAGTCGATACCATCTCGCGCACCTCGGTGATTTATGTAAATGAAACTCGATGCATACGATTCATCGAATCTATTGCGTTATCCCGAGAGCGGACGTCATTCACGCTAATTAAATAGCACCGCGTGATATTACATGTTCTTACGTAAAACTCAAGGAGCGAGGTTCATTTTTTTCCTTCCGTTTCCTTTGCCACTCGATAAGAACCTTCAGTCAGTATCTACCTCAAGGACCGTGTTTTGAAATTAAATCTCCGATAATGTGAGAATCGAATTGGATTCATAAGAATCAGAAATTCTGTCTTCTTCTACGAAAACGCTTCCAGTCACGTCATGTTAATTCGACCAGTCTCTTTGTTTTTCACGCAGTAATAATTTCCTCTCCGAAAAATTTGCGGGGAAAATGTATTCAGTTAAATATTGCATTAATCGATCGATGGGATAAAAGCGGCAAGTGTTATCGTCACGACGTGTAATTTGACGGATAACGTGAATGTAATGCGATTCGCGAGGGATTTCGGCCAGAATTCGTATAACAGCGAACGAGGTGCGGATCGCTGCAAACCGATCGGCCGTATTCACGCTGCGATCTTATATCTTGGCCGAAGCGCTGCTCCTGACGCTCCTTGTTCTCTCCGTGCAGCGTAAGGAAGAGAACGTGCCACGGTCCATTTATCACTGACCGATCCAGGAGGAACCAGCCGGAAATACAAAGCCGCGAACGGCGAGCGTCAGTGTTCTTGGTCGGACTCGGCACACGCGGATGACTTAACGGCCGTTCGAATTTCATCTCACACCGATGTTCACCAGCTTTTCGCAAAAAAAGAAGCGAACGAATCCCGACGGTATTAATCGTGTATCGCGTGTCTCGATCGTTCGTACACACGAAAAAGAACCATTCCGTTGGTGTACAGTCGGCGTCATATATGCTGTACTATCCCCTAGATCGAAAATTACACGATCTTCAGCCTTACATATATGCGTACAAAGTCAAAACCACTATGATTACAGCTATTATAACTTTACTGTTGAGTTACTTATGCGATTCTGAACATTATGAATCATCTATTTCCTCCGAGAAATTTAGAAAATATAAGGCTGAAAACTGTATAATTTTCCGTCTAGGAAAATGATACAGCATATGTGACGCTGACTATGCCTGAATTTTCCGTTGCCTGGGAATCGGACGAAAATTCGATAGTAGGAATAGATAGATTTCTTTTTAGGAGGTTTTTGCTTAGTCAATCGCTCTCGACTGTCTCAACCGAGTTTCAGTGCACGTTGAATATTTACCTTACCCAAATGTTCTCAGTAACGCGATAACAGAGATATCACTTCTTGTCACGGAGTTTTCACTTCTTGTCACCGAAGTTTCACGCGGTCCCTGTTCAGTTGCAACAACTGAGTTTTTCTTTTCTATATACGGCGGATATGTAGTATAACATTCGCCTGATCCTCTAGTCGTGTCTCGATACGACGTTTCGAATTACGGCAAATGATACGATTACACCGTTAGACGTTAGAGTATGCTAGAGTCAGTTAGAGCAACGCGATTATAGCGGGCCGACAGCTCGACAGATCAGATTCGATTCGGCGTACATTGCGGCGGATTCAACGTCAAAGTTCACGTCGGGCTTGCCTTCGGCCGACGGAGACTGCAGATCCCATATTGCATCGCACACGACAAATCCGTCGCGTTTCTGCTGACGGAGCTTCTAACGTAGACGCTTCGACAAATCTGCTCTCGGGATGCTTGACTATCTAAGAGAGTCTCACGTAAAAGACATTCCGTTTTTACTTCCTATTGACCACGATCGAAATTGGTAATGTTATCGATATAACGGACGTTTACTCGAGACTATTCGAGTTCAAATTCGAGTTTCAGGTTAACATTTCAAAATTCTGCTGAACTCGGGGGATACAGGCTAATAATAATTGCTTGCTCAATGCCATTTTCTTTCCAGATTGAAATGCCTTTAATAAAAGACTTGCTATAAAATTATTCAACATTCGATTATCTCAATGTTCCATCTTGCATTTTGATCTTTATTCTTAATTCCAATAAGAACGTATTAATTGCCTTATTTAAATGCAAATCGAATGTGTACAATAAGCAGATATTATATAATCTAAATAAAGAGTAATGGGTAAATATAATTACATGTAATGGTTAAGTAAAACAATTAATTCTGTTCCTTCATAATGACTTTGTTATTTATTACTTTTTATTGGCCTTCGAAACGTACACGTATGAAATATATATCTATTCATTTGGAAATACATAATGTATCGCTGCCTGTATCCAAGCGTCCTGCATCCTCCGTCCTGGCTTTCTGACCCAGCATCCTGCTGTTAGCTGTCCTATCATGACACTTCGCACAGTAGCTCGTGGCACTGACACTCGCGTAGATACGACGCATTCGGGGAAACGCATGTTAAATAACATGACGCCTACGAGAATCCGATTGAATGTTTCAAATAGCCGACGAAACATTTTATATATGCACATAATGCAACACTTGATCGTGGAAAAATATAGGACGCGTATGAGAACAACTAAAACAATCGGCAATAAGAGTAAGCTCATCCCCTCTTCTCAATTATCATCCGTCGTCGTTCGTTATTGAACGCTGAGCGATCACGCAATCAAAACGTCGCGAACCTTCAAGACGACTAAACTTAACTTCGTGCGTCGTGTGCTTTTCAGAATGTTTATTACATTTTGAGCGACACGCGTATCACGGATTACGTGTATCGGTATGTTATTTACCATTAGCCTCCGATGTTTAAAGTATTTTGCGGGCTTTTGAAATCTTAAATAGATCAGACTGTTATCGGCATCGCGTTATTTATTACGTGTATCGTTGAATCGTAGTTGAATCGTATCTATACGAGTGTGAGTGTTAGTGTCAGTGCCCGAAGGAGCAGCCAGAATAATGGGTCGAGAGGCCAGAATGAAGGACGTGGGACGTTTGGGTGCGGGCGATATATCATATATTTCAAGGTGTGTCAAATTATTTATTATACATGAGGTTTCCATTTTAACGGGCATTTGGCGAAACTACTTGGAATAAACGAAGTCAAAAGCAAAATTTAGGCTATTCATAATCTATCATCATCTGACAAATAATTCTAGCTTCATAAACCTTCAATTATTCGTTAACTTGTATGCATACATACATTATTATATACATTATTTCATACGAGGAGACATTGATTCGAACAGCCGAATAACGGTCCATAAATACGAATTTGTAATTATGTTCTTGGAGAATAAAATAATTAAAAACTATGAATATGCCGACCATAGAATCTAATATAAATTTCTTAAGTGCTGATTTTTACGTCCAGTAATTCCTTGAGTCGAAAGTGCGACCTTATTTACGTCTGCCAACGCTTTCTTGTTTTTATTTCTGTCTAACCCCGTCAGTGTACGTTATTATACGTTATTGTGATCCAAATTTATTTCTGTTGGTAAACAGCTTTATTAGACACATAACTGTTACCTTTGCCTTTATGACTGCTTCTTTATCGGCTCTTTCATGGACTTCGAATTTTATCGAAATTTCCAACGCCAAAAGAAAGCAAAGAGAATGTGAAAGTAAAAATGTGTTGCCTCTCTCTTACCCATTTGCATCTAAAATTTTATTAAATTATTTCATATTTGCTTGATTCACATGTTCCATTCGTAACTGAAATTTTATAATTAATATAACGCTGACGGAAATTAGTAATAAACATTGAATGCGGGTGAAATATTAAAATAATCGAATATTAAGTGATTCAGAATTGAACTTTTTTAATACTAAAAATTAACATTCGAAGAAAACGGTTAAGAAGCAACAGTTCATATATCACCAAGGTAAGACGATAGCTTATATAATATTGTAGGCAGATTTTTCATCGGTCCTTCAAATTCAACAGAATTTACAAGGTTAACGTAGAACCGAAATTTCGACTCGGATATTTTTGATCGTGATACTCATTGCCGCATATCGGACGTATGTGTGTGGTATCTAAAATTAACCCCCGCATTCGGGTAAGACCACGGCGAAGCATGTCGAGCCGCGCGCTATCCGTTTGTTTCTTCATCGTGAAAGCAAAACATCGAACGATTTCCCGTGTACATCCGTAGTTACGGTGAAACGAAACACATTGCTTCTGATATCAAGGCGCGGAAGCCTCGCTGCTCGAGGAAGGTCCTTGTCCTACCACGATTATTTTTGGCGCGTGTTCCACGGAAGCAGCTCTTTGACGGCGCTGCCAATCGACGCGAAAATACGCGAATTCAACGGGCCCGTTCGCGGGTTATTGATCCGTTAGAAATTTATTTGGCCGAAGTGCAGTGCTCTCGGCGGCGCCCTCCTTCCGAACAGAACGTAGCTCGGATTTATTACGAAACTTGCTTGTATTATTTTCCTCTTTCGCTCCTTCTCTCCTCCTATCTTTTTCGACTTCTCCGCGAAGAAAATAAAGGAAGCTCGTCGGACTCGCTTCTCTTTGGCCTCGCTCATGGCCGACAATCGATAGTCGCCGCTCGTTATCGCGGCGTAATATACGGTATCGGTGTACACATTAACCCTATCAAATATATCCTCCGTCGGCTAATTACCGAATCTTGGGTCCCTCAGGTCTGTAATATACATTATAAATTAATTTACGAGGAGATTCCGAACGCCTGATTCATTTTCAGCCGATAACGATTATACGCGCGCGTGTCTCGCGATAGGGAGTTAATGGAGAAGTGGATTTTCAAGTAGAAACGAATTGAAATACCATTCCAAAGTATACGCTCGCTATGATATACGTCTCACGAGCGATCGGACTTGTGGCTCAAGATGAGGGAATTTATTTCACGGGGCGCGATCGCATGCGAGAATCTTCACAATCTACGGCGATAGCTTTCAACAGGTCGACGCGAAGAGCACCATTCGCCGCCGATGCCTTTTAAAAAATCCGCGCGGAGCTCGTCGGGTTCATAAAACTTTCTGCAAACAAATTCAATTTACTTTTGCACCGGGTTTATCAAAGCGACCGGATCGCCGTTATTTTTCTCTCTGCCTCTCCTTCCCCCTCTCTCTTCTTCTCTCTCTCTCTTTTATTTCGTCTATTCACGTAGAGAGAGGCGTCACACCGCAATGTTGGACAACACGATAAACAAAAGAAACTCTACACCGACAGGCTTTCAAACGCGTGATAGTGAAATTTTCAACTCTCGCTAAAGAGTGGAAGAGAGAAGCGCGCCTCTGAATATTATACAGATCGTTATCGCGCCAGGGGAAATACAAAAACAAACAAACGAATTAAGCGCTACATGGTGGTAACGTCATTCGGAATTGTGCCGGCACAATGTAGCCGTCATGAAAGCGCGCCGGGAGGATGTAACGAGCGGCCGTGATCAATGAAAGTGAGCACGATGTAGCGGTAATGAAGCGCCGCATAACTGTACTCATTAGGCGGGCAGAAACGCGGGGAGAAATAATAACGCCGCCCGGCCCCCGCGGACGTTGCATCTTGCCGGCGCAATATTGACTGACGGCGAGCGGGAACACTCGTCCGCGAATCCATTGACAGTGCAACGCTCGCCGGCGAATATCACGGGCATTAGCGCGGCGGCAATCAACGTTGTTATTCGGTATCATCGGTGCTAATTTCCACGGTGATATCGAAGCCAGCATCCGTGCGTAGCGATGTTCCCGTCGCGACATACCGTCGCTTTCGATCGACTGAAATGGAATCGTTCATTGTTGCAAGCAGCATTGGACAGTGAACGCTAAGGCTTTCACCAAACTCTGATTGAGCTGATTGACTATTTAAAATCGCTGTCGAATGTTACCTGCTCCATCTTACGAAGCAGGTAGATATGATGAGTCTGTCGATTATTGCCGAACGACAAGCTGCAAAACTAGAAATTGCTGTTGGCAATTCCGATTGTCGCCCGTCGATTAGCTTGAATCAGAGTTCAGTGAAAGTCACTCGAAATGACGACGAACGCTCGGCGAATCGGCGCGTTCTCGACGGCGGATGATTTACGTCTCACGGACGGTCGGACTTTGCTCAAGATGAGAATTTATTTCACGGTGCGCGAAATCACACGGTCTGCATCTTCACGATGTACTGCGATAACTGAAGAGATAGTCGTGCACTGAAAGAAAGAAGTGCTACCGTTCAATTTTTACTCAGTATTTACTTAATATTTACTTGACCCAAGTAAAATAGTTACTCCTTGGCAAAATATTTACTAGATGTAGGAATGTAACTGACTATATATAATACATTTCCTTCGGATAAGTAAACATTTATTTGTATGTGTCGAAAGAATTGCGACAGGTATTAAAATTTACAATATCGAGAATATCAAAATTTCTTTTGAGAAAATATTTACTGGACCGACACACAATATGGCATACACAAAAACGTAAGCAGTAACAAGCAAAGTCGATTGTTCCCCTTGGTAAAAAAAAATAATCGACTGTGATTGGTCAATTTGCTTAGATTTCTTCGTTCACGTTTGCGTGTGCGCCATGGTCTTAGCGTCGTGCGTTTCTCGATCGAAGTTTCGGCTGCCGTGACATAGCAGGTGGCAATAATACGTCGAACTATAACTCGCACGTGCGATTTAATCATCGGCGGTCGCGCGCGGGCGGAGTCGCCGCGCGCTGATTAAAATATAAATCGCAAGTTCCACCGCATCCGATTAGATCGTTCCGCGCTACGGGCCATTCCGTGTGATTTATCATGATTCCGATTTTAATAACGCTGTTGTGGGAAATCAACGCGTTATAAACTACACAGGACAGTCGTAATCCGCGCGAGTCTCTAGAAAAAGCGAAAGAGCGATCAATCTTGATTATTGAGTATCACTGTCTCACGATCATCATGAGGGGGAAAGCGCCGGTTGCAGTCGCATTCCTCGCGCTTGACACGCGCGAGGAATTACTATTTTTTATTTTACAATTTGGCTCCCGTGTAATTTCATCGATGTAATCGATGTAATTCAGTTAGGGAGTCACAAGCGTTGTAGCTTTCGAAAACATTTCCACGGACGAAATAATAGCTTTTCGATATCTGAAAATCGGTGTGACCTTTTTTCCCCGGGCTAACGCACTGTTTGTTTGCGCGGCGTGTGCCGGCGCGTTGATTTTTTCGAATCAATAACAAACAGCGAATATTTGAATTCGTAAAAAATATTACCTGCGAATTGCGTGAAAAAATTTTTATACATAAATCACTTATAAATTTATATATAAATATTTATATATAAATAAATAACAAATAAATAAACATATATGTAAGGTAATCGCCAAAAATGTCCTGAGATGAACGTAAACTGAAAACATTAAAGAACAAAACGTAAGGGTGGATTCCGCGTTTTAAAGCGGCGCGGCACGCATCTGCATAAAGAGAATTTGCCCGGGATAAACATGGTAATCCGGGGAAAATACAAACTAGCGGTTTTATTTTCAAACCAATAGCGTCCGTGTGAAATTTTTTGCTTGCATCGGTAATGGCTTCATGGTTTCGCGGCATTACAGCGGGAGAGATGCATATTCGACGTAGATGGAGAAAGCAACTCGGAGCAATGAGTATCCGAACTATAAACAAGCGGAATGTAGAGACGTCGATACTCGCCGAAATTCGAGCAAATCGTCGAAGGAAATGTTTACAAAACCGCGAGCGCTGCGCGATCCTGGGGTATTCGCGAAATGAGAATAGAATATCGAGCGCTGCGCGAGTCAAAGTTCATCCGGCTGAGCTATCCATGTGCTCTCAAATGTTCCGAACAGAAAACTTCGAGAAACCGTCCCGGCGTAAATCAGAAAGCGCTTCATCGCGCGAACTCCTCGTGTGAAGCTGGAAACGAGGGAATCCCGAACACCGCCGGCTCTCCGTGGCAATAAATATCGACATTCAAATTTTCATTGCAGTTGAAACGCCGGGATCATATTCTGTAATCTCCAGTTTAATTGATTTCGGCGTACATAAATTGCGAACGGGATAATCCTCTCTGCGTGTTTTCTATAAACAAAAAATAAATTTCCTCTTCGCAAAATTCCCCTCGTTTCATCGAATGCGGAAAATTACATTTATGCGCGATGAATATTCGTTCGGCATTATTGCCCCGCCAAGTAGTAACGTTACATTCCCGTGGCCGGGATAGACTGCGTTATTGAAAATAAACGAGCGTGTAAACGCGTAAACGCGGTGGAGAATCAGTGCATATTGCGTGGAACGCGGATGAGCTGTCTTTAAGGAAACCGCGCGGACGAATCCCGAGATAAGGCGCGAACGCGACGGTGAAACGCGCGTCCCCGCAGAATGTGATCTTTCCTTCGAGGAATCCCGAAGAATTTGCGAGAGAAAAGCCACGTTTTGATATGACGGGGTTCTTGCGACTCCGGAATACTGCTGAATAGCATCCTCACTAGGACGAGGAAAGTACGAAGAGAGGAGAGGAGTGGAGCGGGCGACGACGAGGACGCTGAGCATGCAAACCGGAAGACCCCCGTCTATAGGTGGGATAGAAAAGACAGACAGGGCGTTGAGGCACGAGGGGGAGAAAAGAAAGAAGCTGTGAAACAATGATAATATGAAACCGCTATTACTTCTTCCTGGTCCCGGCCGTCGTAAAAATGAAAAGAAATCTGTCGCGCGAGCGGGTCGATCGCGCGCTGAAAAATATATATCGGGGCGGTCGGCGCATTAAACAGCGATGAAATACCGAGCGACAGCACCTTCGCGACTTTGATTCGCGGCTCGCAGGGGCAAACGTGCGAAATTTCGAGCGAATTACGAGGGGGAAAGGAAGAAGCAAAATAACCGAGTCGAATTCATCGCGATAAGGAGAAAGTATAATTTCTTCCCCCACCCTCGTTTCATGTTTTTCTTTTTTTCCCGCCATTCTCTCTCTCTCTTAAGAGAGAGAGAGAGAGAGAGAGACACGCGGGCAGGGGGATATTTCTTACACGGCTGAGATTTACGAAGGCGCATTACGCTCCGCGCGACATTTACATTCCACCAAATGCGGAACGTCCTGGGCTCCGAGCGAGTACGACTTGTCACGCGGAATTTGCATCCACGCCGTCAAAAATGCGAGTCGTATGTATAACCGCGGAGTAACCGCGAGAGCCGCGGTGTCGCGTTCCGCATGCAGATCCCCGCTCGGGGCATTCCGGATGCCGCGGTGCTCAACGGTATATATATACATGTATATATATATATAAATATATATATATATATATATATATGCGGCACTTTCCGCGAGTGCCGTAAGGAACAGCTTGGCGAGAAGCGCTGAATGTGCGCGCACGGGAGATTCAGCGAGCAGAAGCGCTTTCTCTACGGCGAGGAGGGCGGAAGGATACCCGTGCGACAAAATGTAGGAGACGCCGGCGCGCTGGAGGAGCGGGGACGGAACTCCTGAGGAAGGGTGCGAACGAGAAAGAGAGTGTCGCGTAAGGACGGGGGAAAACTTTGAGGAAACAGGGAAGAGCACTATCGTTAAAGCTGCGCCTGGCGTCGTGCACGTCAGAACTGGATCGCGCGGACGGATGAGTACCTATATATATGTGTGTGTGTGTGTGTGTATGCGTGCACGTGTGAATGTGCCAGGTGCGGGTGTGTGTCTGCACCGTGTCACTGGCAGCTAGTAAGAAGAGAGACGTAAGTGAGCAAGAAGGCGGCGGGAGGCGGCAGGTGGTGGCGGAAGAGACGAGAGGAGTTCACTGCTCTCCTATAAACAGCTCGCTGCACATAATCGCTCCAGCACGCCGCTGCGACCGTGAAAGTGGATCACGTACATGCTCTCTCTCTCTCTCTCTCTCTCCCTCCCCCCCTCCCTCTTCCTTTCTGTCTTTTACTCTCTCTGCGGCGCACGATTAGGAAGTTTAGCCACGCGCACCTGCGCGTCCCCACAAAGGCTGCGTTTTAGGCGAGCTTGTAAGTTTAATTCCGCGTTATACTCGCTCTGTCTCTATCTCTCTCGCTCACGCGCACTATTCATCGCGATGTCGCGGCGTAGCGATAAGCGTGCCGCCCACGCTAATTCCCGCGGCTCTAGATGACGGTACGAATAATCGGGCGTATTTATCGCGCGGATTAGCGGATCATCGCGTCGAAATCTCAGGAGGCGAGAGATGGAGAGAAAGAGAGAGGGAGAGACCGCGCGTAACAGCGGCGGTTCTGCATAAATACGGGAGCCGCGTGTACCACTTCAGCCCGACGGCGTACATACGGACGCGGGATAAGCTGGCGCATATTGTTGCAACAAGTGCATCGCTCGCCGCCGCCGCAGTTGCCGCCGCCTCGCGGTCTCGTCGGTGCAGACAGCACGGCGCTGTTCGCGCCCCGCACACAGACGTTATCCCGTAGCGCGCGCTCGGCACGTGTGTTACGCAACGGCGAATTACGGTCGGTTATCCTCGGCGGCTCGTTGCCAGATTAACAACACCGTGGAAGATGCATGCATTGTTCCGATATAAGGCGCCCCCGAGCAGCCGAAACAGGCGTGAGAGCGCGGGATGATAATGGGGCTGACGGCGATGTGTTTATCCGAGGCGGGACGCGTGCGATATCAGCAGTCAGAAATCCGCTTCCAAGCCCGCTCTGATCTGACGGTAAGGACGTAACGTGCGCTATTGCAAGCGACTCGGCGGGATGCTGATGTCTTCGGGAATAACTCTCGGTATAACGCGCTCGGAATTTTCTCCAGCCGGCGGCATTCACCGGGGGAGGGGGAACTGACGTACACGGAAATTAGGTGGAAATACCGATTTCTCTCGTAAGAGTGCTTTAGCACCAGTTTCTTCAGTCTCGTGTTTCTTCTTCTTCTTCCTTTCTCGAGGGAGAGAAATAATTCTCCCTCTCTTTCTTTCTCTCACTGTAAAAATTCATATCGTGGTTCCCGCGCGGAGCGTGGAAGCCGCGTGATCGAACGCGAAGAACCAGGGCTGAAAAGTAATTTCGAGCGTCGTCAGCCTTACGTCATTCTTACGTCACGGCCAGCGCGCGCGCGCGCGCGCGAAAATGTAATACGCGACGGGATTATCCGTAGAATTCGCGGCACATTTATCGGCGACTTTAATGACATCGGCCACGATTACCCACACGTAGCGGTTTTATCGCGCTAGCGATTTACGCCGGCCACGTTTCACGGCTCGACGTCACGACACGTTCCTGACCGTTTGGCCCCGTTCGTTTCCACACGACGAGCTGCGCTCGAATGCGGTTCATTTATGCTGCCCGAATGCTGACTTTATGGTAACCCGAGCTGCGATCCGGACGAGGTGCGCGATGATACATCGGCAATTTCTTCGCGTTCCCGCGCTTCTGGTCGCTCGTGCGACGGAGAAACAACACTAGGCGAAGTGCATTTGTTCCAAAAGACATGCTCTGAGGTATCAATGTCTGGACACGTACTTAATTCTGGACATTCTCATTGTTTTGGTCTTTAAGTTTGAACATTTAAACTTTCAGCATAGAATAATATATTAAATACGCACACCCTTACACTGGCATTCTAAAATATTAGTCTTACTGTGAAATGCAAATTGTTCGCTAGATCTCGCGCCGGTGGGTTCACTAACTTAAGTAACGGTTACGAAATGTTGAAGTAGATGAAAGAAGTGATTGTTCGTATATATGGCATTATAACATTAGTCACCACGTTATTCGAAACCTGATTGACAGCATACCGGAGAGAATTCAGGCTGATATTAGAGCCAAATAGAATGTCATTAAATATTAATGAATATAATGTATTTATTAATGACTTATATATTAGATTAATAATTTATATACATTAATGTGTTCGTATTCTGTTTCATGACTAGTTTACCTAGATTCTTTTTGTTTATTAAAATCTTCTTCAAGTATATCCTCAAAACAGGACTTCACGTTTTCAAGTATCGTATTATATTTATCTGTCATATAACAATAAATTGCAGCAAAGCGAATTTCGCAGCTCTTAATTTTCTTCCGCATGGCTACTTCAATGTTTCGTAACCGTTACTTAAGCCGTTGCACCCACTAATGCAAGATTCGGCAAAAAATCTGCATTTTCCAGTAGACGTGCAAACTGTAGAACACCAATGTATATAATTCTATATTAAAAATTTAAATATTCACACTTAAAAATAAAAACATTAAGAATGTCCAGAGATAAAGAAAGATAACGATACGATTCCAAATTTCCTCGGAAATTTATCCATTCGTCGTTCTTACTTGCAAAATACGTTCTCCCGTTCTTCCCGTGCAAAACTACCTGTCGTATTCCATTGTGACTCCCACGACTTCCTCTGTGTGTGTGTGTGTGTGTGTGTGTGTATGTGCAGGAAGCCCTGAAAGGAGAGCAGCATTGTCGTTATGATCCCGCAACAATTTACGATCTTTAATATTCTTCGCGGCAGCGTCGAATAGATTCGGATATTGGAAAGAGCGCAATCGTCGCGGGCGATTCTATGCGCGGGCCACGAACGAGCCGGGCATGGAAGCGATATTCTATTCGTCGTTATCGCGAGGAATGTTTCTATTCGTCCTCTTTTTTCTTTTTTTTACTTAAATCGACCGGATGATACTCCCTCTCCCTCCCGTCCCCGTGCCGTACCGTAAGGATCGCCGGTCGCGATAAAGTCCGTCGCGCTCTGATCGAATTCGCAACGTTCACGAAAACGCGGAGCACGTGCGAGAGAGCGCTCTCAGCCGGCGAACAAGGCCACGTGCTTTTTGCTCGGCATTGTAACAACCGCGCGATTTATCTCACGCCTCCCTCTAAGAAGGAAGGTAGCAACGACCTCGCGGACCCGACGTTTTTCTCGCTCAGGGTGGGGAGCCACCTTTTGGCCGGCCGATCGGAACCAACACGACGATATCATTTTTAATTACTCGGAAGAACGATCGGCGCAACCGGGAACATGACAGCTCATTAAATGTATCGAAAAATCTGCCGCGTCATTTCAGCGGGTGTTGTTCTTCGGATAAATTCACCGGTCAATTTGCGGGAGTGACTCTGTAATAAATAATTTCGTACGACATCGTTCTGTTACGCGAGAGTTTGAACGTTTCACGATTGCAGGATTTCCGACGAAGCGATCGGATTCCTCCCGGAGAGAGATGGTTGTGGAAATATTCGACCGGGAGAATATCAGTCCTCTGTTTTCATTATATGTATACTGATCTTCCCCTTCGTCTCAGGTAGCAGTCGCGTCAAAATCAGGATGGGAAATTTACAGAAACGAGGAGGAGGGAGCCCGATGAGCCGGGCTGAAACCAAAGTTTCGATTCAATTTTTACCAAGCTTCCCGCTCGTTGAACCGTGACGTAAAATATCGCGCGACCGTCTTGAATATTTCTGCCGCGTATTCTTCCGCGGGGGAAAGCTGAAAGCCCGGCAACTAAATACGATACCGAGCTTCGTCGTCGGGGACCGCTTCCGGCATCGCTGCGTCTCGATTCGGGGAGAGTCCGCATTGTCTGACCATGAAACCCTTGAAAAGGTTTCGCTCTTTTAACGGTATACAAAAGCCCATGGAATTTCTCGAGGCATCGCGCCGCGATAAAAGCTCGTCCGATTAAAACTCCGCTTTTTAATATATATCTTTTTATCTGAGGTGGATTCTTGCATCCTCTTCGTTCATGAATGCGTATTCCCCGGAGAAATGAGCGCGTCGCTCTTAGAGAATAGGCGGGGAGAAGCTTCGGCGCCCAGCCGGAATCGCACGGTTAAATGTGACGGCGTTATTCTGTAATCCATCATAAATAACACACGCGTTATTGAAACCCGGCGAGTGTTACGCGCGCGAACGTGCATCTGAATGTTTCGTGCGCGTGAAAACAAATCAATCATCCCAAATGGGAGGGTTGCATCAACATTCCGGGATATTAACCCGAAAAAAAGCGCGACTGTGGGAAGAGATTGCGTCGAAAAAATGCGTTAAAAAATTAAATTGGGGGGAAAAAAAATACGTCGCCGGGAACAACATCGGTGCTCGTTGTCGGGGGAATAATTCGATCGCGCGAAACGTTGTTACAACGGGCGCATTAACGTGAGTTACGTGCTCACGCTGCTTCTTGAAAAATTCTCAACGTTTCCTTTTTCCGTGTCTCTCGAAAAATATACTTTCGCTCGCGTATCAATTACTGCCTGTTCCAGCGTTTTTCACAAATCCGACGTCACTTTCAGTTCATTGCGAATAATTATCGGCCCTCTCTCTCTCTCTCTCTCTCTCTCGATCATTACAGCACTTTTCCTCTTCCCTCTATTTAATCGCCGTCGATATATATCTCGCATAAAGCTCCGAGGAGAAAATCGCAATCGCTCACGCTAGTCGCAGTCGTAAAGTCGCGGGGCTTTTCAAAGCCTTTCCGCTTTGCGCCCACCTGCATCCCCCTGCTCCTTTTTCCCGGCTTACGATCCGAAGTAAGGACCGCGCCGATCGTCCACGGAGTCGCCCGGCCGGGTTAATTAGTAACCATTATCTCGATACCGGCCGGGCAATTAATTACCGCCCGCTCTCTCGAGAACCCCTCGCCGTCCGATCTCGACCAACTTTTTCCCCTTTTCTCCCGTTTCCTTGGTGAGCGCGTCACGTCGCCGCGGCGACACGCGAGGCGCATTAACCGTCTTTCACGTTCATTTGTTCGCCGGTGAGCGCTACGTTAATTAAAAATAGCGTATAAAATCATAACGTCGTGGTGAGCGCGATAACGCGATAATTAACGAGCTGGCCGCTTTTACCGCGCCGATATCCGCAACGAGAAAAAGGGAGAGGGAGAGAGAGAGAGAGAGAGAGAGACGAAGAGAGTGGACGATTGTTCTCAAGCGGTTGTTAGCCTCCAAGGATGGAAGGAATCTGAGGTTGAATCTTGTAATTGAACCAATTAATGCCGCAGGAGACCTTGCCCGGTGCGGTTTTACGTTGATAAAAAGACGGATCTGCCCAATCGCAAATACACTTGTTCTTTGACGAGGCTTTGTGCTCCGTCTAATCGAGAGACACGCGAGACGCTTTGCCTTTTCGAAAACTCAGAGGAATTCTCTTATGTATGTGTTCCGAGTATTATGTATTTCCATAGAGAAAGAAAGAGCCTCTTTTATTCGATCGTCATAACATAAATTATGGCACCGTTTTTATTCGATCGTCATAACATAAATTATGGCATTATTTCAAATGAATAGAAATGAATAGAAGTATTGTGGCGGTGACCCCTGAATGTAAATTAACACGTTCCGTGCCATTTTTATGCAACTTTTAATTTACGCTGTGTATACCGAAAACGATGCATGATGTGGAACTTGATAAATGTGTTATTATTATTTGGTTCACGTATTTTCGTGAAATGGAGTTACTACGAAAATTTAATGTTCCAAGTATAAAATGCGCAATGGAACCAAACGAATAATTTATTTTACAGCTGAAAAATTGTAGAATAACAGACAAGATATTGTAGAATAAAGCAGAGTACATTAAAGAAACTGTAATTTATTACAAAACAAATCAAATGTAACTTTTTTGAACATTATGCGCTTGTAATCAAATGATAAGATATATTTCATTGAAACAGTCTGAACATGGGTACGATTTGTCGGGGTAACTCTCACAGAATGTTGTTATTTGTTTCGTCTAAACGCGAATATTTTCGACGCCCAACTTTCTAACATTTTTTTCTAACATTTTCTAACATTTTCCTAACACTCACGCCAACGCCATGTATACCGAAATCAGAGTATGACAACTGGAAACTCATTACTACTGTGTCGGAGATCGGCCCGCGGCTTTAAAGGTGCTCCAAGCACGAATAAAAGAATACGAATGGGCGATAGGACAAATAATTTTACTTTCTCTCTTAACGGCAAAAATATCACTCGACGTGGGGATCGAGTTCAGCTTGTGAACGAAAACGGCACGCATGGCGCGAAACGTGTTAATTAAATCGACGAGCGTAATACGAATTATTCGAGCTTCAAGCGTCATCAATTATCCCAAACCTCGTGGTCTCCTCACGTAGGAAGGGTCGAAGCGCGCGTGTGTGTGCGCGCATATGTGTGCGCGCGCGTAGGCAGAATGAAGAAGAAGATGAGACGAAAATGGAGCCCCGGGCGCCGCCGGGAACCTGTTCGACGGAATCGAAGTCGCCTTTATCTATTCCGTCGAGACGCCGTATTTCAGGAGCCCCGTGCATCGGGCCGATACGTGTGACAGCAATACGATCCGCCACCGACGATAGACTCCCGGGCATGTTTCTCCGGCGAAGTTCGTGTCTCCGAAACCTTACGGAGCTTTTCCCGCGGGCCCGCCGGTTCCTCTCTCGATTCCGCGTGCCCGACTGCTCTCGCGCGCCCGATCGTTACCTCCCCCTCCCCCCTAGTGTGCGCAGATGGTTCTACCTATGAAACTCGTCCGACGCACACGCAGATGAGCGAACCACCCACCCGACATGTGTGCTGCCGGTACGCGCGCGACACGCACGTTGTTCCCGAATAGAAAACCGGCGCGCCGCAACGCCCGCGCGGGCTGACTTTACGACGAACTCGGGCTTTCATATGGCGGCGGTCTCGCCTGCCAACGACACGACGGCGAACCCGAATGCAATATTCACCGGTGCTGGCAGTTGCTCTTTGTTGCTTGATTTTTCTGTCTCCTCCGATATGCAGTCGACCCCCCCCCCCTCCCTGCCCCGGGTTTCTGCCTTCCTGCTATCCGTGGCTGACGTTTTCCTTTCTCACTCTCTCTCTCTCTCTCTCTCTCTCTCCCGTTCTCTCTCTTCTTCGTTCCCGACGCTCACTTTGTGTCTTTCGTCGGCTTCTCTTCCATCAACCTCCCTGAATCCTCACCTCTTCGCCTTTCTTCGTTCCCCGCCCTCCCGTTGCCATCTCTCGCGCCGATGCGCCTTTCTCCGTTTCGCCTCCCTCGTCCGAGACTTTGGAGCGAAAGCGGGTACCGCGGATGCTGTTTACCGTTTACGAGGCTGCCGCGAGTGCGTACGGCGTTGCAATTACTGTAAATTGCCGCCGCGGCGTGAAAGAGCGTTCCCCGCTCGTAAATTTCATACGGCGGATACGGGCTCGTGATCGAATTTTTATCCGCGATAAATGCGCGCCGAGAGAGAAAGAGGGTAGCGACCCCGAGCGATCGGTGCGGGCGTAATCGCGCGGAACGAACTTTCGAGGAACGTCCCGATATTTTCGGCGAGCGCGCATACGGCCGGCATATCGTAAATTACAGCCGAAAAACTTGGCGATCGTTTGCCGATCCGGCCGGAATTCCCTTTTAAAGCACCTATCCGGCTGAAATGCGCGAGGCTTTTGTCATTCAGTGAGAGTGAGCGCGAGTCACATTCGGTCGCGCTTGATCGCGATCGGAGGACTCGACGGCTTTTCCTAGGACTGACAGAGTCCAGATTTCAGTCCTACGTTAAATCCAGTTTCGTTCTATGATTAAATCTTGAATGGTCTTTTATTGCGCTTCTTTGACGTTATAAATGGGAAATTAGTGCTGTTTTCACCGCTTGAGGACTCAATGTAGAATGAAAAATTAGGCCCCGGAGGTCTCAACTCCCGTTTGTTGCATTAAAGGAGTACCTATTGTGCTTCCTTGATGCTACAAATGGGAAGTTATTTTCATTTTCTCCACTTGAAGACATAGTGTAGAATTTCAAACGTCGACTCGGGTAGCGTCCACGTTGCTAGACCTCGATCCGAGTTTTGCTTTTGTGTTGGCAGAGGTTTGAAAGATACCAGAATGTTAGTGAACTTCCGATAATTTCCAGTAACTTTTTATATCCGGCCGATAACTCGATCTGAGATCTAACATCGTAGACACAAATCCCTACGAGTGGATTCAAGAAACTCCCCGGAGAGTATACCGGCGACCCCAGGTTTTGCCGGTCGAATGATACATCCACCTCGTAGAGAATTGAATACTTCGCGACTCAACACGGTGGCGGTGTCCGTTAGTATTATCTATTATCAAGCGGCGGCAAGAAAGGTACGACTGCTTTCGACTCGCATAAATCCCGGAGGGAACGCGCGGCGTACGCGGCAAGAAGCGACGTGAGACGTTCGCTACGTGAATCCGCGCGAGCGTATCCTTCGAACGACGGGGGGAAAAAAGATCCACTAAATAATAATCCGGCCATTAGCATCCGACTCTCCGGCAGCAAGTAGCCGTGCTACTCGGTCCTAAACCGAACGAGACGCTGATGCGTGCGCGTCGGAAAATAAAACGGCGACGCGGGAAAAGGATGCGAGAGGGGAGGAAATAGAGACAGGGGGAGAGAAAGAGAAAAAAAGAGCAGATAGAGGAATCTCTTAAGAGGATGAGAGCCACCGTTCGAAACAATCCGGCTAATTTCCCCGAGCCTTTACAATCGGAGATCAAGAGGAGGCGGAGAAGGAGGAAGGGAGTCGCGGCGAGCGCTCGCAAGGATCCAAGAGATAATCCTGCCGAGCCACTCGAGATGCCATCGTTGTCTCTCCGGCTCCACCGGCGTTCTTCCTCCCTTCGCGTCCTTCAGTCGTGGCAGCGGGACACGAGGCGGAACTGTCGCCGCACGAAAGCGCGCCTCGCCCTCCGCCTCGTCTCGTCTCACCTCACTGGGAGTAGCGATGCAAATGTAGCCGTGCGATCTCGAATCCGTGAGATTAAACTTGGCGGTTTTATGCCCAAACGTAATTAAAAGCGGCCGGTGGTTCCGGTTCATCGATCGATTTCACGCAGTTATCGTAATTAGAATTGTTGTGATATTTCTGATATAATACTGGTATCGATATTTTCCTTTCAATATTTTTATACCGATATTTTCTTTCGTACTTATATCAGAACTATTTTGTTTCGTGAAAATTAGTGTAACGTGCAACTTAAAAAGTTTTATTTTTAAACCCGTCTTTTCTCATGATTTCTATTATACTAATTTTTCGGTTATTTATTGATCGTTGAAGTACAAGGAAAACATTCGGACAACATTTTTATAAGTGTGCGGAGTCGATCGGGAATACCATTTTGTGCGTGTATCGTTTTGTTTCCACGTACACCGTCATAATTTTTGTCGTGTGATTTCTCATTTCTGACCTCATCAAACAAAAATAGTCACAGCGAGGATATCTTAACACATCCTCTTTAAAGTTTTCAGATCACACACCGTAGAAAGTCTAGTGTAGAAAGTAGAAGTATCTTTATACCATAGATTATTATGCGTGGACATACGAAACGTTTTATAAAAATAGACTGCGATATAAACATTTCCCTGATTTTTATATTTCGTGTAATTAAAAATTTTTTTTAAGTTTCGATATCAATATCGGTGTCGATATTTTTGTTCTGATATTGCTATCAATAATGATATCGATACTCCTGATTAGATATCCGTTTCCCAATATTAATATCGATGCTCTCATGATATCACAATATCCCCTAATCGTAACGCGCTGCACTTCCGCGATGGAAGGCCGAACGGCGAAAAGTACGACTCAATGGCTGCAACGCGTAACACCTGGCGTGTGTTTTTTTACACGACCGGAGAAAATAATATATTTCTGTACATCCGACACCACGTATGGTACAAATCACTCTTTTGTCGAGGCATAACGGTAGTAGTCTGTGTCGTAGTAATAGTAGTATTAGTAAGTAGTAGTCGTAGAGGAGCTCACACATGGCTCCGAAGTGGCCGAGAAAGGGTGACCAGGTACGGGCGGAAGAAGGCGGTAGATATTATCGTAAGAAGATGCCTCGAGATGATTATTGTCAAACATTTCATCGGCCGCGAGATGCTTCGGGTAGGCCTCTATAAATCCATCCTCGCCGAGATTTACGCGCTTCTTTGTACCGTTCCCATCCTTCTTTTGCAGGAATCTACTGCCAAGTTACGATGCACTCGTGAGCGGAAAGCCGAAGCGCCTCACTCTTCGGCGGATTTAACTTCGACCGTTTACGAAACCCTGGCCTGGCGTAACGTAAATTTCCGCCGCTTTACAATATCGGTTTTGTGTAAATTCGCGAACGTGTTCACCGTCATGTGTGCTTATTATCTCAAAATTATGAATTAATCTTAACTTACTTTTTATCTATTCATGTCTCGGTAAAAATTATTTCCTCGTGTACTTCTTTTATTGGGTTGTTCGATAAGTTCGTAGAGATTTTTGCGAAGGATTCGAGTTTGTTAAAGTTTCTTTTATAATTTTATAGTTTTTTTAATTAGTATATTTTTATTTTATTTTAATTAGGCATAACTTTATTCAATGATGTATTTAATCGTTTTTTCCCAATTTTTTTCGTGGTTTCCTTCGGTTTCTGTTCCAAGGATATAAAAATTTGTTTAGCAAAATTCAAGTGCGTTTGGTTAAAACCTAATTTCACATTAATTTCTTTTTTTAAAGAGGATAAGAAATAAAACAAAATCTGCGCAAAAATGAGGAAAAACGGGTTTTCCGAATTTTGCAAACTATAGAAAGAAGGAGAAAATAAAACTGACTATGGAAGTGTCGACTTTTCATAAAAATCTACGAATTTGTCGAACAACTCTTCACATTAATCCGGACAATAACGGTCTCTCTCAGTCAAAACATCGTTGCCGGGCCACCGGAAATTCGTAAAGAACGTCTTGTTTATTGAAAGGGCGAGGAATTCGATCGGCTGCGGATCCGCCGCGCGCGAGGGGAAGGTCCACATGCGCGCGCCGAGGTCAGTCCTCCGTTGATTCTTGCATAAATTTACACGGTGTTACACGGGGACGCGCGTTAAATTGCGTTCATTGAGTTTTACGTAATTCTCGAGAACGGTGCTCAAGAACGATCCCGAATTGAATTTCCGCTCCAGCGGTGTAGCGGCGGCAGTGGCTTTGACCGCCCTTCAATTGCAATGGGAACCCGCCGCTCGTATGACGTTCGTAAATGAGACGCGTCCGTTTCGCCCGTGTGTATCCGTAAATGGCAACGGAGGGTGGTAGCGGTGGTGGTGGGTGCTGCTGGTGGAGAGAACGAGCGGGCGAGAACGAGCGCGAATGAACATTAATATACCAGCGTGCTTAAAAATAAAAACTCGCGTCCGCGACGCGGTTATTGTGTTAACTGCAAAAAGTCTCGAGTGCAATTACAAGCTTCGGTTACGAGTGTACAACTGCCATTTAAAACGGGGAAGTGAGGATCGTATTACGCCTGTTAGCAGCGCCGATTGTAAATAACGTCCGTTTTGACGCGAACGTTATCCTCGCCGTGGAAATTACGCCGGATCTGCCGGGGGGGAAACC
>NW_014555947.1:160577-185085 GCF_001313825.1 Dinoponera quadriceps
GGGGGGGGGGGGGGGGGAAGCGTCCAATTCGCGCGTAAAAGTGTATCCCGCTATTAATACACGATTCTCAATATAATTTACTTTCCCGTTTAATCTTTTTCCCATCTCGGATACTTTTCATAGTTACTTCAAGAGAGAGAGAGAGAGAACGAAGATAATGCCGTGCTCTCGGTCGTACAGTGTTATTTTTATCCGCACATTTGTACCGGCAGATATGTCGACGCAGAGGATTCAACGTCTTCCGCATATCGTTCACCGTTAGCATCTCTCTTTCTCTCCCTTGTACATTTTTTACGCGTCTTACACACTCTCGAGAGTGCTTACTCTCTTTCCCGTCCTGCTCACAGCACGCTGCTCTCGCTCCTCCGGGGACATCCTTCGGAATCCTCATGTTAAAATATGCCACGCGGCTCTTTTCGTGCCGCGAGCGGGCACGGTTTGGGACGTGCGCATCGCGTGATCCCGGTGCGTAGCGATGCATTTTTCTTTCCTTTTCGCACCCCCGGCTCTCGCATAATGTCACCTCGTTAGTCCACCGACGTTATTCCACCGCGAGCGACTTTGCTCGCCCCTTTTCGCGCTTTGTCGGGCCGGCTGACGTAAAAATTTCGAGGCCCCGAGAATGGCACTTTGTTAGGTGCCGCTGTACGTCGTTAAGTTCTCTCCCGTTGGCGAGACCTTCGCTCGTTATTTCGCGCATGAGGCGGCAAATTGGCGCGCCTCTTACTTCTATCTTCGCGTATCCTAATTTATCGATCGTAGCGCGGTCCGCGCAGCTCTTTTTACAATCCTGCTTTCGCGGAAATCTGCGTGCGTCGTTCGAGTCGCAAATATTACGCGACGCGGCCGCAGGGCGTCCTTTATGTGGAGGGTTATTTTCGGGATATTTTCATTTCAACCGAATCTTACCGCGTGCAGACGCGGCTTCTTCGTGAAACGACTGCTAACGTAAGCGATCAGAATGTCTCCTCTCGGGAGGAAGTAATCGTGGGAAACTTTCCAGACGCGTCCTTTGACAAGTGATTGCTAAACTAGTAACGCTAATTATCTCGGGACCTAGACATACTCGGGGAAATGTACAAATATTTATTTTGCCCGCTCGAAACCGCTTTGTACGGGAGATTCTCGTCGAGCACTTTCGGAGCACGCGTGTAAATCCGCCCGGAAGGGGGAGAAAGATAATCCAGCATACTCTTGAGCCACGCTGAAGCATGGGATGCTCGTTGTGTAAAAGAGAGAGAAAAAAAAGAAGATCTAGATTACGCTGAGATGGAAGATAGTCGCCGAAGTGCTTTCGACGCTGCATCAGATTGTATCCCGTAGCGCGCAGCTCTGTGGGAGAAAAGAAAAGAAGTTCAACGATCTAAGCCCGCGTGGTGTATGCATTAAGATGAAATTTGTTATCTCGGATCGTCCGCTTGTTAGACGATAAATCTAGTGCGTGATAAGAAGCACAATAATGAAAGAATAACACGAATCCCACGCGCGGCTTTAGAATTGGAGCAGCGTCGGCGCGGATTTCTGTATTTACGCCAACCGACAGCCAGAAGTGTCAATTTTGCAATTATTTATATATCCCGCGTTTTCTTCATATCGAGCTTGGATGCTTGGATTTATTTTCGTACGAATTTCCACTACGTAACAGCACTTATAATTCTGTCCGGTCAGTACGGCGTAAACTTTGTAGAAGAAGTCAAGTATTTCGCCGGTAATATATTCGATATGACATCTCCTCCAAAACTATACATAAATCAAGAAGAAGACCGTGCTTGACTTGCGTCTTATGAACGCCGGATGCGCGAAGGGAAGATACCGTACGGGTTCTCTCTTCCGGTGACCGCGAGAGAAGGCACCGTGGAACTTTTTAAGTTTCCTCTACCAAGAGAGACAGGAGATGCTCTCGTGTGGGCGTCCAGAGAGCAGAGCACACATTCGTCCCTATTGCAGTTATAGCCTGCATCTCAACGCTGTCGAGTGCTGTTCTTAAAGCGCACTTTGCATGCACTCACGTATAGTAACCCTTGCCGAGGATCCCCATCGAGCGATGCTCACACTCGTAGATCCTTCGCGGGAGTCCCGGCGCCGCGACGGGCTGCCTTTGTGGAGGCAGTGTGTTGTGCGCATTTCGTAGCTCGCGTCTCTCCTCTCGTCGACGTTGTCGACGAAACAGGATTAACGTTAAGAGAGCGGCACTCTCATTAACTATGCAGGCTGACGCGAGAGCGTTTCATACTCGAGATTACTCGTACCCTCGTTGTCCCGAGTAGATGACATTGACTCGAAACCGCCGTAACGGAATTCATCGTCGCGTTACTCGTGTCTGTCCGGATCTAAAACGCTTCGGAACAAGTATCGTTTAAGCTGATAGAGTCAACTTCTTCTTAAAAACTTAAATGACAACGATTATATATAAATTATAATTATGAGCGACAATTATAATGCATCGTGCACGGCCTTTCGTAATGTAATGTGCGATAGTACAGTCTGAACGTGTACAATTATGTCTTAAATTTTCTTATTTGTCCTCCATAAATCGCATTTGTTATTCATTTGTGTCTAATTTTCTATCAAATTTGCGGAATACCTGTAACACGTCGTTTATCCGAACACCCAGAGAGTTGAGTCTTACACTAAGAAAAAAATGATAGAATCGACGAAATTTGGCGTAAACAAAGGTTTTTTTCAAGCACAACGCTTAATTCGTTGAACGAATTATATAATTACTGCAATGACCGTCGGTTGGCACATCGATTGCGATTTGTTCAGCAATTATATCAACGCAACATATTGTTGCGTCAACGTTTATTCAATGGACACAATATTTCTTCTTTTTTATATGTATGACCGCCGATTTTGTCAATTCGATCATTTTTTCCTCGATGTAAACCGACAATGAGTGCTTCTATTTATCTATCTATTTATTCTTTTAAATAACAGCAAGATTGAGTCACGCGGCTTGAGAAACGTGGTCGAATAATAATTAGAAAGAATAATAAGTAAAAATAATCACTGTTCGCATCAAGGCTTTCCAGTTTGCTTAAACGACACGTGGACTTTATGCGGTCACGCCGCCACCTTTCCAACCAGCGTACATTTTGCCCGTTAATTCTTACTCCGTGTGTTTCCGCGAACAATTACATCTATCCGCCAATGCCACATAGGATTGTTTAAAGCGCGATTTATCGACCGGTACATTTTGCCATCACCGATTCGGCGCGACGTCGTAAAAAGCAAGTTTGCCCGACTTGTAAGAGCGCGGATGGGCGAGGTCGTTACCGCGAAAAGAGTGAAATCTTAAAAAGTTGCATCGTTCGGTCGCGAAGGAACTGCGGTCAAGTGCGGGTGGGGGAGGGAAGGAAGCGAGAGAACCTGCCAATTCCAGACGGAAAATTTACAGCGTCTATAAAGTCTTAAAGTGGCGCGGTTAAGCGTCCGCGATATATATCCGTATACCGCAGAAGTCAATTCCGTTCCGCGCGAGAGTGGGTGGAGCGCTCATTGTTTCGTCGTGAATTCGGGAATCGTACGAATTCTCTTTCTCTCCTTCCTCTCTCTCTCCCTCTCGGATTTATTTATAGCTTAAACATTTCAAGCTAAGCTTGAATTTATTTCTTGATAGCTTATTCCTTTTGCTAGATCTTGTACTTTTAGAATTCTCATTTTGTTTAATGTAACTTTTCATTGAAAGTAATATTTATTAATTGAAAGTATATTTTAGTTTAATGCAATTCCTCTTTTTTATTCTGTCATGTATCTTGTTCTTAAAAGGATTGTCCTAGGAAATAACCGTTGAAATGAGCGTTGTCCTCTCTCTCTCTCTCTCTCTTCCTCGAGGAAACGGCGAAAATCGTTAGAGCCTGAGAAAGGCAGAAACGAACGATTCTTCGCGCGCTAATGAAGCATTCCGTTATAATTGCGCGTGCGTGTCTCGGAGATGCGTTACGCGCACGCACCGACGCGTTCGGACAATTGTGAGCGCGTATCGCATTCCGCCGATTAACTTCCTGCGCGACGACGCTTCTCGCCCGTAAAATAATCCCCGGATTAATTGCCGCCTGGGCGAAATGTGTAGCCGCGTGCGTCGCGCAATTTACCATCGGCCCCCTTCTTTCTCGCCGTTTTTCCGCCGCCGGCAACTTCCGCCACCGTTAAGTAACGCACAAATCATCACGCGAGGGTCAAATTCCCGGGGTCGGCGAGGACCCTCCGCGGCTTCGCGCAGATGTAACGCAGTTAAGGGAGTTTCGCAGATACGACGCGGGACGAAAATAACGCGCGCCGGAAGCACGCAGGTCGGCGCGGAGGTCTCGCGATAATCGAATTCAAACGTTGTTCCACTCGACTCGATAATGCGGTTACCGGCGTGAAGCAATGCCGTTAAACACGATATGCTCCTGACGTAAGGACCGGTAACGGCCGGCGTTATTGGAGCGCACCGGAAGCCCGCTCGGGCAGGTGGGGAAGGTGTGTGCGCGCGGCCGCGATTTCGGAAATTATCCGCTCGATTCGGGAGGACGGAAGCAATATTATCGGTGACGCGCGTCCGCCCGGACTCGCCGATGACGAATTAATCCTCGGCCCCCGCCGTTCCGCAATCATCACGGGGTCTCCCCGCGCGCGTCACGTTAACGGCGTGCAATCGTAATCGCCGATTCCCTAATTCGTCGGCGGGTCGGCCTGGAAAGTCATTACGCGCTCTACGCACACAGGAAGGATCGAGCGACATTGGCGCGTCACCGAACGCCCGGATATGTCGCGAGAACGCTTTCCCGTATATTTGCGCGGCGCGAGCCAATCTGCGGCCGGGTGCTGTGATCGATCTAGCGATTTCCAGCGAGTCCTTCTGTGTCGTCATCGTCGTCACGCTGCACGTGTCATTGCTCCCGTTGAACGGCGCGCGCGACCGGGGAAAAAATACATTAGATAGCCGCGCAATTGCCGGGCGCGCGGAGTTAGCAGAGCATCACTCTATCAGCATACCATTATTAGAGGATCAAAGCCCTTCTAACCCCCCCCCCCTTCCTCTCTCCGTTCCCCTTTTGTCTATGCGCGTATCGACTATCTGGAGCGTCGTTCCTGTCCATAGGCGCAGCGCGGACGGTTTTATCCGGGTGTAGCCGAAAAGTACCCGGCGAAAACAATGCGGGAAGCGACGACCGATGGGTCCCTCCTCCCTCGCCCCTTCGTGGTGGACCGGGGACGAATGGGGAGGCGATTTTTCGCGCGCAGGGCTTCGCGAACTATTTTCCTATCGCTTCACCTCCGCTTCCTGGGAGCGAACCGGCCGTTACTCACCGTCGCGGGAAAAACCGACGCGCGTGATTTACCGTTCCGGCAGGTTGAACAAACTCCGAGCACGGATTTTAATAGGAATTCAGATTACGCAGAAGTCACGGGGACGGGAGGGGGACGGGCGATTATCTCCCTCTCGTGCGACACGAGCGCTGCTCTCTCGTCGGGCCGCTCTCATAACCGGTTTTTCGACCCTACGAAAATGATTTCTCTCTCGCGTGTTCTCAACACTCCCCCCCCCCCTCCTTCCTCTCGCACGCATCGCCCCGGGTCATTCCACACGAATATTGGTTTTCCGAGACCGGCGAGTGGTGATTAATATCTCGGCGCGATCCTTCCTCTCGCGGATCGTCTCGCACGATCAGTCGATGATGTCAGACTCGCCACGACGGAAGCCGCGCGTCTCGGCCACTTGAGTTTGCTAATGCCGTCGTCGAGATGCTCGCTACATATTGATTGGCTCCTCCGTCCAGTGTACCTAATCTCGCGCAAGGCTCATTTCGAATGTACCCGCGATTTCATCCTCGAGTGCCGCGAGCGCGATTAACAGGACACGCTCGCGGCGTTGCGCGCGAAATACGACGCGTATCGCGCGAATTTACGGTGAGTGTAAAGTTGCGCGAGAGCTGTCGTCGTCGCTACGGCTAAGAGGATTCGCAGAGCTCACTCGACATCGGGTACACCGCGTCGCGCCTTTTCTCTCTCCTCTCGCGGAAAGTTTATATTTGTGTTGGCTCTTGTTAATATTCCACGTCATCGCGATTACGCCGGGTGCTCGAGTGCTCGCTCGTCGCTGAATTCCCCGAGATGCGCACACGGATTATCGATTACCGCGAGGAGAGAACCACGCGGAGAGCCCCGCGCGATGCTCGGGGACGTTTTGATATCTCTCCGTTTCTCGCCAGCTTCTCCTTTGGAATATTAGGATATCAGAAAATACCAGGAATAAGACCGTCGCGAAAATGTAACTATATTAAAAATAAAAAAAGTAGGATAATAGAATTTATTTTTCAAAAATATTTACTCTTCAGAAAAGTCGAAATTTAAAACCATTCGATTTCTCCAGTGGAAAAGAAGTATGTAATTCTAGTAAATATTCTCTTAAATTTAGAATCATTTTATACTTTTATTCAGTCATTTATTTATAACCCAGATAATATGCAATATTTGTCAAATATTTTGTTAAAAATATATAGATATTAAATAGTTTGTATATATTATAATGTCCAGGAGAGCCAGGTGCTGCGTTCACAAGTGGATATTTACTACAATCTATTAAGATATACTCAAAATGACAGAAATATTACTTGATTTAAGAGGCTGAAGAGCAGGTAATTACGTTTGCTTAATCCCAGCACTTTTTACATATGTGTACTGTAAATCAACCTGTTTCTGCGTTAAAACAGCGCAAACGGAAATTTAAGATATCATCATAATAACAGTAAAAAAAGATCAACTATATTATCAGATTTGAAACATAAATGATCTCGCTGCCTTAGCTCGTACTGCGCGGTAGAACGAAAAGTTCGACATAAAGCCTGGAATTTCGACACGGGTATGCGCATTCGAAAGCGTCAGCGGGCGGAATTGTCGTGCGGGCGCGGTGCTTCCAGCGTCGAAAAATTCGGCGGAGCGCGGATACAACCTAGTGGCCGGACAAAACTTAACCACACGCGCGCGCGCGAATCGCGACCGGCGATGACATCAGTCAAGTCATCTGCATACATTGAAAGCCGTGACATAACATGCCACGGGTGTGCAACACAGCAATCGCTGCGGCAGACGTAATCAATAATTCATTCAGCTGACTACTGAGTCACGTCCGAGTGCCAAATATATGCTTAGCTAGGCACCAATTTGGTTATCGCTGTTAAATACACTCGATCCGTGTTGAGCCACGTGCTCTCCACCACGAGAGCCGGGCCCTTTCGCAAATCTCGCGAATTTATGCGCGACACTTCATGTGCGAGGAATCGCGCGGGGACGAAGCATCGCGGGCTAACGTAAGCATAAATTGGCAATTCTTTTTCGCAAGCGACCTCCCGAGTATCCGTCACCGCGTACTTTCGAGTTTTCAACGCGCTCCCAGCCGCCGAATACTTTCTCCGTCATCGACAGAAAACTGATTTACGTCGCTGGACGAGCGTTTTCGACGGGTTGCGAAAACGTCCGTTCGAGTGCACAACCGAGAGGTGGACTTCGACTCGGAGAAAATAAGCTCAGACGGACGCTTGTTCGCACGTTTCGTCGTGTCGCTTCTCGAACGGCTCCGCGAATCCTTGCCGACGCTGCCACGCACGACGGAGTTCGAGATGCCGTATCGCGCGGTAAATTTCTATTTCGGTCGACTTCATCAGCTTCGCCGCGAAGTGGGTAAAGAATCGTCGCGACTGCCGGAATAAATGATCCGTGAAAGCCGAATTTCGGCGTTCCGCGCCCCACGTGCTGCGGCCCGGCGCGCAAGTAAAAATAGCCGGAAAGACTTGCGCACGCGATTACGTCACGTCTCTCGATCTCGTTAGCTTTTTATGCGTGTAGTGCGAAGCATACGCGTCCGTGGGAGTGTCGGAAATTCCACGGGCTCCACGTGTCCGTCGGCCGGCCGGTGTCACGAACAACCCGGCGCGACCGGCAGTAAAAGAACTACCAAACAAAACGGACGCGAACGCGGGTGGTCCGCTGCGGCCTCGAAATCGAGTCTAATGCTACACCGCCGGACAAATCGCACGGGATAATGGCTCGATTGACGACCAACGAGTGCGAATTTCGCGATTAGCGCGATCGCGCTCGGTGTTCATGGTTTCACACATATTGCGGATGACGCATATATTATTGTAATATTTTCTTCGACATTTTTTGAGACGTACACTGAAAGAAGGAAATTTGGCAACGAGTGCGAAAAATTGGCTAATGTATGCACTCCTTAGCTATTCGTGTACGGGACCGAAGAAAGATTAGCTTCGGTAGCTACATTGACTGTAACATATGGACACCGAAAACTTTAGCGGTGTAAGTAATTTTAATTGCCGCGGTGGTGAACTCTTGCTGCAGCAATTAAAATTACGCTGCTGAAGTTTTACGTGCCCGTATGTCACAATTAATTTAGCTATTGCAGCTAATCTTCCTTTTCCGCGGGTATGTCCCGTATATGGTACACGGAATTACAATATAGTATTAAATTATTTGGTTGCAGTAATCAAACATTTGCTCGGCATATTATTAACCAAATTTTGGTATTTGTTACCAAATCCTTTCAGTATGCGATATTGATACGTTGACTGTCATGGTAGTCACCAGGGACCGCGTTTAGAGAAGCGATTTAGTAATAACAGTTAAATCTCATTAGCTAGTTTGATTTGCTGTCATTGTTTAAAATTATCTATTAGAGGTAAAATGCATTTGCTGCGAGGTACAATTTTATTAATTGAAATTATCAGCATGAATAGGTTGGTTCTCTCTCCCCCCCCCCCTTTCTCTTCCTTCCTCTCTCTAATTACTAAAGACGCGAATCGACGTTTCCGGTTCCCAAGGCTTGAAAAACCGAAAACGTTGATCCGTGTCTCCGGTCTCCGCAATGTGTCAACATCCGTAACGTACTCGATCCGTTTCTAGCATGTAATGGCAGAATAATCGCTGTTGGAATAACGATGTAATAACCCACGCGGATTTCAGCCGGGATAATGCGGAGTGTCGCGGCCGGAGGAATTAATCGCGCTCCCGCGCGAGAATAAGGCGACGCGCGGCACATAAATAGGATTGATAATTAATCAGACAATTCCGTGGCGCGGAATCGCGCTGTTAATTTGTTGGCGAATTTTTCCGCGGGATCGAGGTTTAATCAAGATAATATGATTGCTAACCCAATTTGTCCACGCGCGGTGTGAGTATCGATTCGGCCGGACTCGCGAAAATTTAATTTCCAGCGAATTTTATACCCGCCGCGAGAGGAGAGAATTTAATTAATTAATTAATTAATTAAATCGCGCCGAGAGATACAACGCGCTGCCACTTACATAAACAAACACGTGCGACATTTATTTCACGTTAATAATCGTATCCCGATGTTAATTTACCACTTATCGTCGCGGAATATATCTGAAATTGATTAACAACACGGTGTATTTATTATCGTTGCCGCGGCGCGTTCCGCGCCGATCGCTGCTGGATCTTCACCATTCTTTCGTGAGATCGGCTCTCGAGCACGATCGAGGGAAGCGGCGCTCTTCCGCTACAAATTAATACAACAGCGAGTCCGATTAAGGATGTATTGCCCATTAGTACCCATTTTCATCAATTTAATATCTATCAAACAAAATTACGTTCCTATATATTTATTTCACAATTTAAATAATAAATGTTAATTCGAAACGAAATTGAGGTAGACATATGTACCGAACATTGCAAATACGAAAATAGAAAATTTTCTATTTTCCTCTTAACGCTTTTTTTATGCGTTAGTTGATCTAATAGAAGGGCATAGATAATAGAAAGGGATGTATGATTGTTTAAATATGTGCATATGTATTTGCATTTCGTATTATATATGAGTATTATTCGTATTATATACGAGTATTAGTATAAGTAATGAATTTTACACCTCTATTTTCAAAACAAATTGATCAATAATTCTGAAATTTGTTATAATGCCTGCATATTAGTCTTTAATACCTTAATTCATAGTATCTTTAATGCATAGTAATTTTTCATTAAAATTTTATGTTTAGTTTAGAAGATATTAAAAAAATGGAAATTAAAAATAGAACGCTAATTTTTTTCTAATTGCACGAGCAATGAGTTAGTCATGATGGGTCCTAATATTTCAACATATACGCGGTGCAAATTTCATTTCAATTTCATCGAATTCTTATCAAATTCATTTGATCTTTCAGCCTCTTTTAAAGGAATAACTTTTAATCCAGGCTCTGATTTATCGTCGAACTTTTTGCGTCACTTTTAAATGCGATGTAGATAATTTGCAATTTTTTCAGAAATTTTTTTCCATTATTTTGAGTTATGAGTAATACATCCTTAACAGTGATTTCACGTGTCGACCACGCGCATCCACCTTTGTCCTCACTGTGCTCCCACTCTTCGATGATTCACGGCCGGTTAATTCAGGTAGTTGTACGCGACATTCGCGAAATAATATAGACATTTCATTCGATACAACGATGCACGGGCGATTCATTGAGCGGAGTTACTCGTGCCTCGCGTTGCGTGGGCATTCGCGATACCAGCCTCTGTCCGTTTAGATAGGGAAGCACATCCCGGACGTAAGGACGATAGGCCATCGCTTCCCCCGCATTTCCTCGTACTTATTACGCACCCAGAAGCCGACGACGAGATCGCGCGTCCTTCGCGTTCACGCTGACAACCCGTCGCCATTCGTCTCTTTTCCCGTTGTTAACATCGTCGTATGCACGACGACCGAGTAAATATCCTGGGCTCACATAAAAAGGGTTCGATAAAAAGTCCGGTCGAAGTCAAGTCGAAATCATGTGGAAATCAATGTTCGGCTTGATATTTGTAAGACTTCATTATGATATTTAGAAAATATTATGTAGACGTTGACGATCCAGTCGTTACCCAGTCGTTATATCATATCCACTTCAAGTTGACACATTGATATGATGACTCGGATATGATACTAGATCGTCAACAATCGGTCGACCTTTGTGAGCCTTATCTTCTATATATCACATAGATATATCTATGATATCGATTATACATCGATATTAACAAAATGTCATGCGAATTTATCGCCAATGCGTCATCGGTCCTCCTTTGTATCGATGAATAATCTAGTAATTATCGAATCGAATGGTCCGAAAAATCAGTCGTCGATATCGAATCGATCAATTTGCGAACCCGGGATCCCTTCGTGCGCCACTCATCGACATCTGCGAGGAACACTCGGGAGGGAACGGGCCAGTACTTGTCAACGAATCCCGAAATTCTCATCTCCCGACTGATGATATTTTAGCCGAGCGATTCCGGGAACGTTACATCGCCCGGGAAGCGTGTTCGAACTCTTCACCATCTGTTGCTCGCTTCGAGCGAGCCGGGCCGAGTTGAGATCAGCCCGGAGCGATCGACTTTTAAATTCGCCAAACATGCGCTTTTAATTCTCGATCGTGCCCGACGATGCTCGGGATTGAAAGCCTAACGATTGGCCCGAGGCCGACGTAAATCAAGCGGCTCTTGGCAGCGTCGGATTCCTCTCGTTCGGCACCTTGAGGTAACTTCTCACACACTGACGGGATCGGATATATATCGTTCTGCCGAGATTAGAGGCGAGCTCGAAGTTGGCAATGTCACGCCTAGTTTGGCCCGTTGTTTACGGCATCCCTTTTTCTTCTCGCTGCGGCACGAGATAACGGCGTCGGATCTCGCGCGGGTGATCCCGATGGCGTTTCAACGAGACGATTTCACCTTCGCTCGAGATATCGCGACGACATTGCACGGACGTAAACGCTCGAACATTTTTACGTGCAACATATCCCTCGTGCACGACGTTGAGCTCTTCCGATTCTCCTTCAGGCATTTTTCCCAGTAGAATCTTTGACGTAGCTGCCACGTTTTTTCTCAACCTACATTTTTTTATTATCCATTTGATTAGCACCCTCCTAAATATTAATCATTGAGAACGTCGCAGTAGCGCAATAGTAGGTAACGAAGGACGGCAGTAAAATCGAAAGAAAAATAAAATGGCTACAGCCAGACGTTATCAACGATTTATCATAATCTTCCCGATCGTGTGTCTGCCACGTCGCAGTTGGCAGATAAGTAAACAGAAAGTTCAAATAGCTTCCCACAATTCCGTGTTTCATCACGCTCTGTGTTTCATCACGGAATCGTGACGTAATCTTGAACCACCCGGCGGGCGAGTATGTCATCATTGATTGGCTCACGGATAGTTATTAACTAGTGCAGACCCGATATCTGGCTCGAATTCGAGAACTGCTGTTTACATTGTCGCAATAAATGCGACCTGGTATCCATTCTTTCGTGACCGAGGCGGTTTTCTTCAACTCGTCGGTAATCACTAACGGTGCTCCTTCGGATTTTTTTTTTTCTTTCCTAAAGAAAACAACGTATTGTGTGCCAGCTTATTATACGCAATTCAATTGACGCCCCTAAATAATCAACGCGGTTCGCTACGCTCATGCGCGACGCTGTTCGATTCGTTGACGACGAAAAATACCTTTCATAATTTTTGTCCTAGATTCTATCAAGCAAAAACGTCAGTCAGACTTGAATAATTTTGATTCCTATAATACAATTACGTTTCTGAGAGAAACTTTTGAAGTAAGCGGATATCCCAGCGCACAAGGAAGTCATTGTGTCTACTCTTTGCTCTCATGCCTTCGCGGCGCCGGCCGAAAGCGACCCTTTGGAAAATAATGAGCGGTCAGACGAACCTTACGAATTTATATGAACGCGAACGTGAATGCGAGCGCATTAATGTTCCTGGCTGCTCTTGAGAATTACCAGTCGTCTTCCCAAGTCGAAATTCGGATCCTATCCCGAGTCGAAAGGTTGACCTTATATTTTAACTCTGCAACACAGTAGAAATTAAGAAAGCATAATAGGTTCAATTTCAATTCTAATAGTATAATATAACCCTTCCTTAGACTCTGATGATGTCTTAAATTTTCGTTTTTGCTGTTTTAGCATCAAAATAACTTGTTGAAGGTAGCATTAAAATTCAATCTTTTAGAATTAAAAGCTCAAGAGAGGAGTTAAAGTGTCAGTATCGTCAAAGTAGGTTTTTATTAGTTTATAAATCGTCTAAGTAGGTACAAGTTATCCTTAAAAGCGTCAGAGCATTAAAATTTCGAGTCGGGATTTAAATGGATTTAAAAGTAAAAATTTATTAAAATATTTATTTTGAATTAATAATGTTAAACTTTTAATTCTACAATACAGTACGGACTAAGATAAGCAAAATAGGTTCAGTTTTCATTCTAATAATATAATTTATCCCTACTTTGATCCCGATGTCTTAAATTTCCGTTTTCGCTAATTTAGCGTCAAAATAGGTTTTTCAAGGTAGCATCAAGGTTAAATTAACGAGACTCAAGAGAGGAGTTAATAAGTGTCAGTCTTGTCAAAATAAGTTTTTGTTAGTCTATAGACCGTCTAAAAATAGACGTAAGCCACTCTTAAAAGCATCAAGGTAGCATCGAAATTTCGACTCGGGTTCAGTCCTGACAGGATTTTTCCGAACGAGCATTCCTGCGGGAGACATCGGCGTTCTCGTGCAGGACGTAAACGCGCGTCACGATCCATCGACAGGTCGCGAGATGAACGGTTGATCAACGAGCTTGCGAGCTTATTCCGATCTAAATGGCCGAGAGCGCTCGAAATAGATCGCCGATGACAGCCTGCAGAAGTAAGCCTCGTCGCGATGTGGTATCGAAGCGAAGGGACGAACCGCCTAACGACGGACACGTCCGGTTAGCTCCAAATACGTACATCCCCGCGGGGTTCGCTGAAGTCATTTTCGACACATGTCCGAGTTTTGACGTTCGTCTCGTTAAATCGAGGAAATTGAACGCAGATATACGCAACGAGACTCGTAATCGGGACGCGATTATTCCGCCGGCGCGCACAGCCTTCCTTCGTGCGTGCGAAAGCGAGCCCATAAAATTTATAGGGTCGTCTGGAATTTATGAGCTGTTTGCGCTGCAAGTTCTTACAGCGGGTACACGTTAGGCGAACGCGTTACACGTAACTTGGGAATATGGGGCGAGCGGTGGAAAATGTTGCGCGCGGAATTACACGCGCGTATGTGCCTCGCTCTTTAGCACACGGTGAAACCCACGGCGTAACCCGTCCGCCTTACGACGCGCCTGGTACACCCGTGAACACAGAGGAAATAATTAATACGTTGGGTCCTCTCTTTCGAAAGGCGGAGCGACGTTTTCGTGCACACGCGCGTCAAAAGTGTCGCCTGTGATTTTTTTACGCACGTGGTCAATCACGAAAAAGTCGCAGCGCTCGTTTCTCTTCGATGAATTTCGCGATGTATCTCGTAATCAATAGTAAAAATGTGTCCCCTATCAGAATTACTAAAAATATATATTTTTCCATCGTATACGGGATACGAACCGAAAGTTATCAAAAACGTGCTGGAGCCTTTTTGCGACTGGCTACACGGACGCTTCGATATTTTCTTTCCTTTCTTGCGCTGCACTGAATCATGGCCCGTAACCGTGAGTCCGTAACGTACGCGTCTTACGATTCATACGCGCGCGCATAATCCGAACAACTTGTCATCGGTAATTTTTCCGCGCACCGCGCTTCTTCTCCCCCTGTTTCCCTTTGAATGCATGAATATAAAGCGCGCCGCTATTCTGCGCGACACGCGACGAACCACGCGCATTCTTATGTAATATGCACGGCGACAGCCCGCCGGCACGAGGCATTATCGTGTCTGTCTCTAAACGGCGCCTGTGCATTCACGCTTCGAAAATCGTTTGCGCGTCGAATCGAACGAATAATTCAAGGACCAGCTCGGAGGAGCCGAAGTCACAATTACACAAAGAAGTCCTGTCGTAAGAAGAACATATATTTATGCACGTTCGCTCGTCATCTAATCTATATTAGGCAATATACTAATCAATATACTTAGTCTTAGATGGTCTACAGAGGCGAATTATCTTACAAAGCGTCAGAGTAGCATCAAAATTTCAACTGAAATCACCCGGTCGGTGGAACGATTCAACGATCGAGGATCGAACGGCCGAATATCCGGCGCGCGATTCAGCCCGGGAATATTATTTTATCTTCCTATAATGCGAACGGCGTCGCGCAGCCCGTTCGATAGGAGGAATTACGAGCTCTCGGCGTCCCGATAGAGGTATACGTTCGGGCTCTCCGGGAGCGAAGGAATTCAAAAAGGGCGAGCGAAAAAACGGCTAGTGGAAGCGTCTGGCTATACGTTTCGAAAGGGCGGGAACGCACGGCGGGCTCGGCCGATCCGACTGAATTCGCCGGTATACCCACTACTAGCTCTCGGGTTCCGCTCAATTAGCCCACAGTAGAGACAAAGGGACTGCCGACAGTTTTGGTAGTCGCATTTAGATCTCCTTTTTGTTCCAGTTCTCATCAGCTTCAGGGACGCCGGTCGGCCGGGCGGCGCTCTGAAAAACTGGTCGCGAAAGGCCGCCGCCCGATTTTTCGCCGAATTTCGCCGTAATCCTCATTTTCACGGACCCGCCCGCGAATCGCGCTTTCCGTCCCGTGAATCCCGTAATCTGAAATTTCACCGGTGGGGGCTGACGAATCGATTAAGACGCGAGCGCGCGCGAAGGTACAAGCGATGCGCGGCTGTTGATCCTCTTCACATTGATCGGATCGCGGCGTGTCCGAAGCCTGACAATGTAGAAATATCAGAAACGCCGGCGGGAATAAAAATTCACAGGCGGATTCTGAAAAGACACAAAGGGAACGAACGGCTTCGTATTGTGTGCTCGGGACTCTCTCTTTGTGTGTGTGTACAACGTTCAAAAATTTTATTTACCTTTCGGTTTTTCGCGTTTGCGCGTATACACCTTTCTTACATTCGCGATATCACTTTAGAGATTATCGTTATATCTCGTTCCACACACACATACACACACACACACACACACAGCGAGCACACCGGCTCCTTTCGCAATTAGCAGCAAGCGGGAAGTAATTGCGACGGTAATTAGCGGGAAGTTACGGCGGTGACGTCCCGCGACGTCATTCTTGGCGAGCGGATTCGGCTTTCTTCTTTCCTCACTCTCTCTCTCTCTCTCTCTCTATTCCCTTTTTGCTTTCTTTCCTTTTTTCTTCCCCTTTGTTTTGAAGTTCCTCGGGGTAACTTTCATGCGGAAAATATCAGGCTACGCGCGGGGCTCGCTCTCCGCGAAATGCGAAACTGCGAGGCTGGGCTATATATGACGGGACTTATTCGCGCGATTTCCTACGAGGAGGAGGCTATTCGATGCAGGTCACCTGAAGCTGCTTGGGTCTGGCAATTTGTTTTTCCTCTCTCCGTACAGACTTCCACGGGCCACGGCCGGAGAGCTCGTTTTTCTCGTATTCGCGCCGGCGTGAAACTGGCCGGCCCCCTCGAAGACAGTGAACAATGTTATCCGCAATTCCGTGCAGCTCTCTCTTCTTTACGCTTCGCGCGCAAGGTCGCGATAGGTGATACACGAGACGACGAGAGCGCGTCCGTCGAGCGAATATTCAAGAAACCGTCGTTACCGCCTGTCCCAGCCGACCTTGAATTTCCGGCAGGAATTTCCGCCCTGTCGTCGACTCAGGTCTCGCTTTCACGAGACCGATCGGCGGAATCCATCGTAGAATTTCTGCAAATCGTAGAACGATACGAAAGAAGACGTTCGTCGCACATACGCGAATTCCGGCTTCGATATTCGCAGTCGGCGGCATCGTTACACATCGGACTGAATTTCAGCCGGGAATACCGAACGACCCCGCTTGACCTTACATCATTTCACGGCTCAGCGATTTTCAGCGAAGAATATCGAGCTGCCGTACGGCGGCGTCGGCGACGGAAAATCCGCTCGCTATCCGTCCCTCGCAGCTGATCACGTAGGGAACGCCCGTGCGCGATGAGGGCCGCGCTTTAAAGCGGTTTAAAGCGACCGAAGACTGGGAGAACGGCTGCTGGGAAAGATTGGCCGCGTCACCCACCGTTGAGAGTTTACGCTCGTCGCGACCTCGGGCGCCGAACGGTCCGGAAAGCTCGAAAGGGCTCCCGCGGGAAGGCTCGCAATCGCGACCACCGCGTTGAGAGTCCCGCAGGGCCGCAGAAAGGCGTGACTCAACTTCGGATAATGAATTGCCAGCGAGATGATAGAAGACGGGCGTGAGGTAGGACGAGGAGGAGACATCAGCGACTCGGGAGGGCTCCGCTAGACGGAAGGAGAAAAAGAAATCCCTGCCGGAGACCGGAGCGGTGTAAATGTCTGCGCGCGTGGATACACCGTGTGTCCGTATGCGAGGAAAGAGAGAGAGAGAGAGAGCTGAACCGAGCGGAAGAGTGAAAAAGAGCGCGAAGATAGAAGAGGGACAACTCCGGTGCGCACCTTCGAGCGTCTGCGAAACGCGCGCGCGGTGCAGTCCCTCAAGAGCCGGGAGCAACGAACTTCCCTCGCTAACGACACTATTCAAGGGCTCCTATCTCGCTTCTCGAGGCGTATTTAGGCAACGCGCCGCGAAAACTTCACGTCCGCGTTCGCGAGATTCGCGCGCGTGTCGCACCCGCCTGAAACCGTGGTCTTCGATGAAAGCCTTGGTGAAATTGCGATTCGATGAATTGGCGTCTGCTGAATGCGACGATTATCGTTGAGATTTGTATCCTATTCTGAGGCAGCGTAGAAAGGCAGAGAGAGAGAGAGAGAGGGAGGGAGAGAAACATCAGAGTGCAATTTAAAAAATTAACGTTAGTCTCCGACATCGCGATTCGAGGATTTCGCACCCCAAAATTTCACGGATTGCAAAAGAAATTTATTCGGAGGAAGCGCGTTTCGCGGAAGTCGCAACACACGAAATGCGAGGCGCGTTTAGACGAGCGTGATATTATAATATGTAACATGTAGCTCGAAATGTAACAAATTTCATGAAGCTGCGGCAGAGTATATATCGCGCAGCCACAAATACGCGGTTTTAACGAGAAACGTAATTCAACGAGGGCGGACACACAGCGAGTTCCAGAACTTAATCGCGAGACGACGACGAGCGATCCGATAACGACGGATATTAAAATGCGCCGTAGCGTGTTGACGCCGGCGAGAATATTTCCGCGATGAATCTTTATCATTCGGGGGAAACCATTCATACGTCAAACTTCAAGCGCCGTGATCCTCGTCGAATCGCGCGATCTCCTTTTTTCCTCTCTTCTCTCTCTCCCTCTCTCTCTCTCTCTCTTTCGCTGGCTCGTTCGCTTCCAACAGAATGTTTCAAAGAACGCAAGGAGTAAGGACGGATAGATGAAAATGGAGGGTTTCATCAGGCAGAGTAGGATTGGATGGCATCGCCGCAGGGAGAAACGACGAAACGCACGGCACAGATACGCCGTCTCGGCAACACACGGGATATCGTTTTCTTTGTCTCGTCCTGCGGACAAGAGGGTCCCTTCCCCATCTCATCTGCTTCTCCTTTCTTCTACCGAGCGCCAAAGATGTACGACGTTTCTCGGGCCGCATTGGCGCAAACCGCACGACACCGTCAATGATAATTAGCGTGCGGGCGCGAATTACGTGTCGGCGCGTCGGTGCGTCGGGAATTGTTTAATAAATCATCGAGTATACGGTCGTGAATCGCGCGCACCGGCCGACGGCTTGTCTAGGGAAGAAACGGAGACGACTGACCGTCGGGAACTGTACTTGACGGTCGGCTTCCTCGCGTTTTCTCCAGCCTGCTTGGCTGTCGGGAAAGAAATTACGCGTAGGCGATTTATCGGGATGCTTCTTCGGAAACCACGAGCCATCGAAATTATTTCAGGCTGGTGAAATTTTACGTATAATTTATGACGGGATATAAACAGACAACGAGAATTTTTCCACGTGAATTCAACCTTCCGAATTCCTCCGGTATCAGGTTAAATAACGAAGCGGCAAATTAAATAATGAATAATGTAACACCTTCGTATTCTTCACGATAGAAGCAGTATTATAAAACTCGCTAATTGGCGCGCGTTCGAGAAGTGGTCCGAGTTAATTTTACGTTTATTTACCGATTGTTAGAGCAAAAAGTAATACGTTATGAGTATTCTTCAAATGTGCCGAATCGTTCCCACTTTTGCGGATGTATCTCTTTCATTTTAACCTATACCGCAAGAATTCTCCGCGCATGTCTCCTCGATTTTAACGTAATCAGAGAAGTCGTACCGCAACGAGGAACCAGGAGCCTTAAAATGTCAAAGTAGCATCAAAATTTCGACCCGGGAAGTTCGACGAATCTCACTTTCGACGAGTCGTCGATAATTCCGAGAGGTTCACGGCCAAAAGTCACCGACGTCCATTGTCGACAAGTTCATGGATTACGGCCCGCTGCGAATCGAAGGAGGAATTCAGGCTCGCCAGGAGGGTCTCGCGGGGGAGGGGAAAATCCGCAATCGCGCTCCGAGACGGGGATTCTCGACCTAGCGACGAGAGAGACTGACACGTGCGCTCTCGTCCGGCGCTCGTTGCGATCATTACGGAATTAGGTACGCGCGTTTCGCGCGGCCGCATGATTAATTACGGGCGCAGCGACCGGGCGAGCACCCGGCTCGTAAGTCACGACCACTTTCTCGCCGGCGCGAACTTTGCACCTGCGGCTAAGTAAGAGCCGAACTCTCCCCGGGGGTACTGTTATCGCGCTTGAATGAAGCTCGAGCGAGGCCGCGCGCGGAGGAAACTCGCCGTGAGTGCGTGGAGCCCGCGCGCGGACTAATGACGCACGTGCGCCGGCGGCCGCGTGCATCTGTCGCGTGCACGTGCGCGCGGACGCCGTATTTCATCGATGAAATACGATAAAAACCGTCCCAGTGCACGAAATGCGAAGTCGTGCGTCGCGAGATTGAATTATTCCCCCCCCCCCCCCCCCCCCCCCCNGAGATTGAATTATTCCCCCCCCCCCTCCCCCGCCTCCCTGTACATATGTGTATTGCTCCGGGGATCGGAAACTGGCTTACAGCTGAGTAGATTGATAGTGGACTGATAGACAGATATCTATCTTCGGCGGTGTTTCTCATATGCAATATTGAACATAGGGTTTTCCTCGTACTATGCGGAGCGATTCGAGTTTAAACCCGAAACTGCGCACGGCATGCTCGAATTTCCGAGCGGGACCTCGCATTACCGCTGCGCGGCTCACAAACGTACACAACAAGTACTTCCTAGTTTCATCAGGCGGAGCGTGGAACCCACTTCCGCATCGAATACGCGAATTCGGCAGTCTGGCAAAACTCGAAACTAATCCGTTTAATTACCCTCCACGAGACAATATAGATGCTAAGTAGGCCAATTATTTTGGTCTTATTTTATGTCATTAGTGTTTGAGGATTCTTCCGTACGGAGAAAAGGATTTCTTTGGATTTAATGAAATTTCGGTAATTTTAATTGAAAAGCCAACTTGTCTTTTAGAATAGAACAAACGGATGTTTGATTCAACAAACAGGATTGTTTGGTTTCTTAAACGATAAATCTCTCTCTCTCTCTCTCCCTCTCTCTCTTTTTCTCTCTTTATATCAAATAACATATTTCCCTTATATTTTCATTCAAATATTACAATGGTTGTCACAAGTAATAAATTATTTGGAAGAAAAGCAATAAATTATTCGTTAGGAGAATGTTTAAAAGCTTTTTTGTTTCAGTGGAACAATATTTAACATATAATGAAATAAATGTTTTCTATCGAAAACTAAAATATCACCTCTTCTAAATAATACTGTTTTTTTTTTTTCTATCAAACAACACGGTTTACTAGTGAAACAACATATTAATTCAAACAAACACGTATAGCAAACCCAAAGTAACCTTTCCCTCCGTGTAATATTTAAGAACTTTCATCAGGAGAAATCGTTTAATCAAAGGGTTCCCGGAATATGAAAGTGTGCGAAGAAATACATATTCAAGTATGTATATTCTGCCGATGCGTTCTTAACGGCCCGTCGCAAAACGACGAATAAACGTTTCAATCAATCAATCAGTCCATCAATCAATCCAACTTTTCCACCTACATCGATTTTTCATCGGCCGATTCGAACTCGTCCCTTCCAACTCGGCGCTCCCTCGTCTCGGATGTTGTAATAATCGTCGATCTATACCTGCCCGATGATGTTCGGACGATCTCTTCGACGAAGAGCTCGAATCGCTACGTACATTCCCGCGCGAGCTCCGGCCTATTCAAGGTTTCATGCGACCGTCTTGCGCTAATGAAGTCGACGTTCGGGAATTACCGGTGAATATCGATAGGCGATTACTCGCAGCCAGCCGGCCGATGGAGATGCAAATATCGTCTTCATTACCGGCAATCGGCCGCTCGGGGGCAGAAATAACCGAGAGGGATTTTCATCTTCGATCCGGCGCGCATGTCCCGGCACCGTTCGCGCCGATTAAACTCCCTCGTGTAGCCCTTTTGTTCGATTGTTCCCCGCCCCGCGTCGGATTTCAATTAAGCCGGCGCGTCGCGCGGCGAAACGTCGTGGCGTGGCTCATTCGGTATCCTCCCGCTCGTCGCGATTGCGCTCGCGGATCGATACGACCACGTACGCAATCCCATTTCGATACTGACCTCGATTACGCTCCAGGGAGGCGATCTTGTAGGACTCCTAATGCGATCATATCACGAAGGGATTAAGCTTGCATCAGGCACGCGGGTATCTCGAGCACACGCGCCGCGTCTATTGTTCCCAGAAGGATCTGCGCTACCAACGTAGGCCCGAATAGCAATTACAGTGTTTGATTCCAATTACCGGGGGCGAGAGCGCGACGCGCAAATCGGACGAAGTGGCTCTCCTTCGTATTTAACGGTCGCTTCGATCGAATAATTCGTCGGTAAAAACGGCTGCAGCTTGCCGGATTAAAAAGTGCGAATAATTCGCTCGACACAGAGCGACGGCGACCGAGCTTCGATTACCAATTGCCGCATAATTTGAGACGAGCCCGTTACTTACCGATCACTTCGCTCTTTTAGTCCGATAAGTCGGCGGTACTGAATCGTTGAACTTTTAACGCTACGGCCGCGTTGCTGTCCATAATTCTCGTATTATCATCGAAATTTCGAAACGCGCGTTTCGGAGAGCGTTATCGCTCCATTAATTTCATCCGGTTGATGCGAATCCGGGGGATATCAATTATCGGGAGCGCGCGAGAGTAGTTTTGCATCGTGAACTTTCGACCACCATTTAGGCGCGTGCGCACGCGCGTGTTATTAACGGCGACAGGTGGTGGAAACGATTGCTCGCGGCGTCCGCCGCGAAATTACTTGGATTTTCTCCGGCTGGCGGCCGCACAAAGGGTCCTAACCGCGGCTTTACGAGGCGCGCCGTAACCCCGGCCGACGCGCGGCACTGGCACGTTCCCAAAAACCGGCCCCAGGCTAGATGTTCATTCGGATAACCGGCTAATGCCGAGGTTTACACTCTTTTTCGCCGACGAATGGGATAGCAATCTTCGCGGCGGGCCCGCGGAGAACCCTCGCCCCGTGAACACCCCGTGTTATTGGATATCGAACTTAGAGGCGTATAATGAAGAGATTACATGGCGCACGTTCGCGTACACGTCGCTCTCTGAGATTGTCATGCGAAGATACCGGGGAGCGATATCCGAAAAATCGCCACGATTTTCGTCGGTCTCGCACGCCGAGCGTGTCCCGAGCCTCGCATTTCGAGAACGAATTGCTCCACGAAGACCGAATCCGGTAATTTCTGGAGGCCTCGAGCAGCGACGGGCGAGGAACGGAACTTCGGTTATATTCTCTGTGGGCACGGGGTGTTTCACAGTGAGACGGGGGTTACGAACAGATACTACGGAATTTATTGAAAGTAACGAGATAAGATTCCCGATCGACGAGCCCGGCGACCACGGTACTTTGTCTATTTCACTGTAGCGCTTTAACGAGCCTTAAATTGTTAGGAGAGAATTTGGTCGCTACCTCCAATTAATTTTCGAGAGGAGAAACTTGCGTAACACTTCGGCGCGAGGCACTCCGTGCAATTAAGGACGCATCGCCTATCAGTGCCGTATTTTCAGTGGCGCGCATCAAAGACGCCACTTTTAGTTACTTTCAAATACAACGTAGATCGATTCGTAAGTTTTTTCAGAATGTTTTTTCATTATTCTCCGTTATGAGCGATACATCCTTGAAGAAAGCGTACGTGTCTCGGAATGAATTATTTTCGCTGTTAAAAGTAAAAACAAAAAAGAGGAAAAAGACGGAGGATATGACATATTTTTCTAATAATACAACGCGGACCGTCATATTCATTTTACTGGTGGGACGCAAATAACGATGCCAGTTTGTACTGGGGGGGNGGGGGGCAGCGCGCATCCGATTAGATATTTATGAAAATATCTAGCTCGCTCTCTCGTTTGTGCGCGATAATTAACACGGTACGAGTCCTGACCCGTTTTTCCACGGTGAGCAGTCCGGCTCGTTTATATTCCCGGTGAACTCTAACGAAGCTCGAGCGCGCGCATTAAAAGAAATTGACGGCGGAGCTTTCATATTATTACGTCGCGGCGGCATGACGGCGCGCTAAATTAACTGCGACGGCTTAAACGTTGCCCGGGGCCTTAATCTGAATCCATGAAAATCACTCTCGGCGCTTGTAAATTGCAAACAACGACCCGCCCGTGCCGAACCTCTTTTTATCGCGGGATAATTGGCATCGTAGATGCCGTTACTCCGCGTCTCGTCGTTCCTACACGCGAAATTGAGAATTATGAATAAAAATTGGACGTCACTCTGTCATTACGCGTCTCCACTGCGCCGCGCGTAATCAAGTAGATTTTTAGAAGTCGCGCGTCTTCTTACCTTTTTGTCTCACTTATTTACATCACCATTTTTTCACACTTTTTTTCTGTTTTTTACACACTTGCATTCCAATTTTTCTACACCTTCTGCTTTACCCACGAAAGCCTTCGTCGGTGGTAGAAAATTATTCGGACTTTTTTGCAGAAATCATGCGTTCGTTCGGACAACCAACGCGTACGCGCGCCTGTGCGAACTTTATCTTCGCAATCTCCTTTCCGTTTATCCCCGAACATTTCGCAAACAAGGACCTCGCAGCAACAATCGTTCCGCCGGGAGATCGAGGCATTACGTTAGTGATACCTTTGCGTGGAACGCGAAACATCTGGTATGCAATCGACGGAAAGCACTTTGCGAGGATGATTACGGTCCGTCCGTAGCGCGCCGCAATGTCCACAGTAATCACGGCCGATTGCAAGGTGCCGACAGGCCGCTTCGGAAAGCGATCGATTTCTCACGCGAAAATTCCCCAAAATTACACGGCTCGCGGGCCACGTGCAAATTACTCCTATTACGTGACGCACGTGCGTAAGACGAGACACGGGCGAGAAAGAAAAGAAAGAAAAAAGAAGAGAAGAAAAAAGCGAGCTCTGCCCTCTGAGTCTGACTTCGCGGAAGCCAAGCGTGAACGCTTCGTGCTCTAGCGATTCATTTCTTTTCCTCTCTTACTTTTCATCCCCCCCCCCCCCCCCCC
>NW_014555947.1:185127-191482 GCF_001313825.1 Dinoponera quadriceps
CCCCCCCCCCCCCACCCATTCGAAGCCCCGTGCATTTACATTGGCTCTACGTTGCCGCTGAGAAATTGCGTGTCGCTTTTTGCGCGCGGGAAAAGCCTCCCTCTCGTTCTCTCCTCTCCACGGCGCTCTGGGGAACCAACGCCGCCTCCGATGTTGAGCGGGTTAAAGAGAGCGGTTGAATTTTCCGCCTGCGAGGGATCGTAATTGTGCACGCGTCTGTCCGTCTGTCGCGAGGACGAGCGTCCAAGGGAGAGGTGGTGCAGCATCGAAAGGGAGATGAGCCGGCGGGACGATCGTTCGGACACCCTGCCCGTAATATCCACCGTCGGCGCACGCGCTCGATCTCTCGTCCGGTCGTTCCTCATCGAGAAGTGACGTATTAATCGCCGATGTATATACGGCCAGCGATCGCTAGTTAGTTCGCTCGCTCGTCGACCGACGACGGCGAAGTTTGCGTCTGCCAAGCGAGCGGCGCGCGCGTGCGCACGCGCTCGAGGGGTCGAGTGTTAAGCGTTTTCCCGTGATTACAACGGCGAATAGTATTTTACGGCGCGAGTGCATTTGCGGCAAACGTGTAAATGGGTTATAGTGTTATGGGCCGTGTATAATGCGCGCAGTGCGCGGTTCCGAACAGCTGTCATTATCGGGATAAAGTTATAATGCGCCGTAATACGCGCTCGCCATTGCGAAACGGAATTATTAAAGTCGATTATAACGGATTGATTGTAACGACGTTACACGTGTGTGTCTGTGTGTGTGTGTGTGTGTATTACGGCGGTGGACATTGATAATTATTATTTCTGCTCGAACATCGGTTTATACGCGGGCCCGCGCGTAGTCGCGTTGCCGGCGCGCTGCCATAAATCAAAGTAATAGATTTTGCGGAGCTGAGAGCGGTCGGACGCGGTATTTCGTTATTTGTCGCGAATGCGGCGCCGCGCGCTCGCCGTAACGATGTATCATGTATAATTATATCGGACAGTTCCGCGCGGAAGTTTCGCCGGCGGCGGCGCGTCTCTGTCCGCGTGGTCGCAGCCGCGCGATGAATAATCCGCGCGAATTCAAATAAAAGTAACTTCACGCGCGCGCGCGCAGCTTGTCCGATAGAAGTCGGATAGAACGGCGACGGAACGTACGGCGGCGCTTATGAGAAATTTATGCCATAAATTTCCACGCGAGCACGGCGAGCACTTGAAGCCGCGCGCCCCGCGGCCCGAAAGTTCGCGGGGCGATCTCGAGAGTGTGCACATCGTTAATAGGTCATTACGCAAGCGTAATGGAAATCGATAATTAATTGATCCGGCGAGAGTGCGCGGCCCCACCGGTAAGGATGCTAATTGACTCCTGAATATTTATGATTAACGAATTAGCAGCCACGCCGAGCGCGTTGTAATCTCGCGCTCGCCTCCTCAAGAGATAGATACGCGAGAAGATACGACATCGTTTCTTAATCCTGCTATTTATTCTTTCGACGCTTCTCCTTTGAAATCCGGCGTCTCCGCATTTCTCGTCTCTCTGATACTGGAGATCGAACCTCGTGGCTCCAGCCAGTGAGCTGGTGAATTTCTGTCTGACGTCGCTACTGGTGCAGTAATGTAACTCTCGCTCTTCCTAGTAGCTTGATAATGGATAGATAAATAAGCCTCGATTAACATATTAATTTTGTATGCATTTTTTGTATAATTTGTTTGTATCACTTTTCAATATGTTCACCGTGTGCTAACACGTTCATTGCCAAGCTGAAAATTGGAATTTCGTGTGGTGGTCAAATTTTTCATTTAGTTTTTATTGTGCTCAAAATAAATTAATATATTATTTATATGCTTTTATTATTATGTACATAGGATTTATGTACTCTAAATATCTATCACGCGATAACGCGTGATCGGCCGTTTGGTAAGAACTCGCATCACGCGATATCGCGTGATTGGCAATGAACGTGTTAAATTAACATTTGAGCGAACCGTTCGGGACATGTGAAGTGTGTTAAATTTAACGCGACGTTTTTTTTTTAACAAGAAACGAGCATAAAGGTAATAGAAACGTTAGAAACGGATGAGAAACGTGCCATGTGAGGAGGATAAAAACGGTGAAATATTTTGGCAAGTGATACCAGTTGGCTTTTCACTCAGGCTAACCAGGATCTACTCGGGTCGCTCGCTCGCAACCAACGGCGGATTCTCGCGAACGCTCAACACCGTGCCGATTAATTATGTCGTTCCTCGTGTTTCCATCTTTGATAGAAAGTCGCCTCGGGTCGATGTAATAATAATATTCACCACAAGTGTATACACACATCCGCCGAGTCCACGATAATGAACCGCCGATATTTGAACCGATACTATTGGACCCGAGAAGCGCGCGCATGTTTTCCCCCGATGGAAGTTAAGCCGGCTCGCGCGGTGAAACCGCGACTTTGAAAAATCGAACTCGTGGGAAGGCGATATTTCGATTCTCATGCGTCGGCACATGTGCGCCGTGCGTGGGGCGGTCCGAGTAGCGTCGATGCGCCCTGCACCCCGGCGATAGACCGCGAGCGGTTGTGCCATTATTAATAACCGATAAACCAATTACAATGTTATCGGATTGCCGTTATCTGCAGACCAGCCGGCGCAAAAGGCGGCCTATGCAGTTCCCTAGCCACGATCTGATACGTAAGCGCGCCCGAGGTACCCTCGCGTGGGCATGCCGATGCGCTTTTTTCTTTCTACGACTCCCAGTCGACCGCCGGAGTATCGTTCCGCGATACTAATGAGCCCGTTGTCCGCGACCGGAGATGCACCTTATGCCTGAATTCCACGGATACGATCTCGCGTCCCTCGCGTTCCACGTGCGCGCTCCTGTCCCCCCCCCCCCCTGTCCTCTCCCTTTCTTCTCTCCGCTCCGTTTCGCGATTCTCCTCTGGTTCCGAGTCGTGTGAAGTCGTGCCTCTCGCGAAAGTGACTATCGTTCTATCGAGATTACTATCGTTTTCCTCGAGGAAAAGTAAGGTCCTCGCACGGTCCTGCTTGATACCGATAGTTACTCTTCAAATTCTCTTCCCGCGACAGAGTAGTTTTTTTACGGGCGTCCGAGATGTATCGAATCTTAAGTCAACTGTTTATATCTCGCCCGTCTCAGCGGTATCTTTTAGAAAACGAACTATCTACTTGAGAATAAATCTAAAATTTATCTAGACTATCTTTCTTTATTTATTTAAACATCTTTAAATAAATAAAAAATTGTTCTGTTGGAATTAAAAATTGGAGATTATTTTGAAATAAATCTTCCTGTGGCGTAAATAGAGAGAAAAAGATGTGGCGAGCCAAAGGTAGGGTTAAAATAAAAAAAATGGATACGCGTCTCGACGTGGAGCAGCGCAAAGTGCCCGTTGATTAGCGTGCTTTAAATAAGCTCGGCTGAGGTCAAGTTGTGCAAAGTTGTGCAAAGTCGAGCATTACGGATGGTCCGTTTTATGGTTCCATCAGAAGCGGCGTTTTCGTTACCTCGCAACGTAAAACAGCATGCTGTCCTGGCCACGATGTAATTGGATGTTCGGAGCGCGTGGTTGGAGAGGCACGGCTGGTCTATAAAGCCGAAGTTTAAAGAATGCGATCGTGGGGGGTCCTCGTTAGAAGAGTTCCGAACGCGGGTCCTGATCGCGGTCCCCATTTGCATATTCATGCGCGGCTCCAAATCTCGTTTGACATGCCGTCGATCTAGAATTTTATAGATGGCGACGAGCCCCGGCTCGGTTTGCGCGCGGACAGACCGTAACTATTGTTTCCGTTGGGAAACCGAAAGATTTGGATCTATGCCGTATTAAGGGAATGCCGAAGCCGACGGCGAACCCGATAACGTGGAAGCAATCCTTAAAATGTATGTTGCATAAACACTGATACGATTGCGGTATTTTTTGGTATTTCCTGCACGCATGGACTTCACGTAAATATATATAAGTGTGATATAAATGTGAAAGTGCATTACTTCGTTTTACCATATCTAATAAAAAATCTAACTGAGACACATGTAACCCATTTTTCTGCAAACTTTTCGTCTCTTTCAGGCGTCTAAATTTAACTGTAAATGCAAATTTAACTTAAAAATGAAATGTAAACTTAAATTTAATTTAAATGAAAACACAGCGACGTTCTTTGAAATTTTCCTGTTTAGAGCATCGGCACATTTGGCACGAGTTACAGGATTTCTGTATCGGATGAATATTTGCGCCAATTGACAGCTGGAAGTGTCACTTTCGAAATCTTATATCGCGTTTTTATCACATACCGAGCAGTGCCGAGATTCATTTGCGCATGAAATTTCATTACGTAAAAGCACTTATAATTCTGCCCGGTAAATAGAACGGTAAACTTTGCGGGAAATGTCAGGTATTTCGCTGGTCAAGTGTTCAAGTATGGTATCCCCTTGACTCGCCGGAAAGTGGCCGATTGCGGCCGCAACGTAAATCCGTGCATAATGTCGAATCTTAAATCAACCGATTATACACAAGCTCACTTTCTCGCGGTAAATTATCTCGCGCGTTCATCACCGCGTTTTCTCCGCAGGCACGCGCGATATTCCCGTGGGATTCCGCGCGCGAGAAAGAAAATACGCGTTACCTGTATAACTGATTTATTAATCAAAGCCCTCGAGCTCACGCGGACTGGCGCGAGCGGTACTTAAAATTACCGTCGTCTCTTTGTGTTTGTCACCGGTTTGCATATTCTCGCGATTCCCGCGACTAAACTTTATTGACATCCCCGGAAGTTCATAGGAGAATTTCATAACTAGAAATTGCGCGAACTGTACACTGCAATATGAAACTTTATGCCGACAAAGCCACCTCCGCGATGCCGAATAGTGGGTGGAGTTATTTTCGCAGGCGGCGGGGAGCTACTTCCGAAGTTCCGAACTCGAATGGTTCGATTATCGGGCGATGGTAATTTTATTAAAGCCGCGCTATTGGCATTCGCGAGCATTACGTCAGAGTCGGTGATTAAGTTATTTCCGCATGACAAACACTTAAAAGGGCGGGAGACTGAAAAATATCGTTAAACCGGTCGCCCCGCAGGTGTGTTTAGCGCGCTGAAAACTGCGTTCCAATTAAACGCCTCCGTATCTGCCTGCGCGCGCTCGTGCTTCATAAAACTATTTTACCAAAGAGCTCTCGCCCGCAGCTGAGACCAGTTATAATAATTGCGGGCCTTGAGAATCGCAACGCGTATTACCTACCCGGGTAATGCTTTGCGGCCTATTTTTTTTTTTTCATCAGGAGAGATAAGCCACAAATTAACTTTTTATGGTGTAACTTTCGAGGCAGCGTGCGACGCGTGTAATTACCTTCACAACTAATAGCACCTGTGAAATAATCACTCCATTCTCTTTGTTTTCACCGACTCTACATAGTAAAAAAACATTTAGTACTCGGGTGTTAAAATGGGTTTTTGTAAAGACTTTTTTGTAAAAATTTTTCACGTTTCCTGTTTAATTTAACATATTGCACTTACGTTATCTCAATATTTGTCGAGTCCCGATATTCAGCATGCGTAAATTTTGCACTTCAGTATCGGTTAACGTATTAATTGTGTGTTCATTTCCGGCGTAATTCTTGTGTTACTTTCCAACGTGTATTCATCTTGTGTTGAGTTAACACAAAAACTCGCGCGGGACATGTGAGACGTGTTAAATTCAACATGAAATTTTTTCACCGTGCACACTTGTCACGCCCGTTGTCATATCAGTCGTGGCTTCTTTTAAATAAACCGGCATTTAAAAACACGGTGTTCGCCCGCGGAAATAAACGGAGAACTGCTGCCATAAACAATCGGAGAGCGGTTGTACCGGCTCGCTCGCGATACGGCGGGAATGCTCGGTCGCGCTTTTAAACACGATGCGGCGAACGCGTCGTAATTACCGTCGCGGTAAAATCGATATCGACAAAGCCGATAAATCACTTCTCGCGAGAATATTAGAGCAGCCGCTGGCCGATAACAGACGCCTGTATATTCGAGCTCGCCCATTCCCGATAGCGAGTCAACGGCAGGCCCGGGCATCGTTCCAAACCTGAATGACGCCCACTCGAGGAACTTACGCAACGACGCGTGCCAATGCACCGCAAAAACACACTCATTCACGATTCTCACTTCCGCCGTTGCCTCTGGCAAAGACACTGCACTTGGGTCCGCATCGCGACCTGTTTCTCTCTATTCTTTTCAGCCCCTGACCTTTGCATTATTGCAATATTGGATACGTCTCTCGCATATTACGTAATTTCGCGTCGCTCGTATTATTATATCGAGAATCAAACGATATAGGGGACGAAATTCCGATTTGTCTGTTTATTAGAGCTCGCGTCCGCCCTTTTCGCCCCCCCCCC
>NW_014555947.1:191504-252182 GCF_001313825.1 Dinoponera quadriceps
CCCCCCCCCGACGAATATACCGAGATCGACAAGGTGAAAGGTCGCGAATTCAGTGGTCGAGGGGGAATCGACATTTATTTCCGTCCTCCCGCATTATCGGACGCGCGAGAAATCGCTCGACTCTTCCGCAAATTGAGCAGCTCGCCGGAGGTTACTCCTGACGACGTCACATTGAGAAAAAAAGTTTTGTTAGTGGTGACACGCCACCGGTTTCTGTAACAAATTTCTTTTGTAAATACAGTGGCAGCAAATAACTCCGTATTGGAAGCAATTTGTGAAGTGCCGAAGAACGAAGGAGATCGAGATTGGATCGTCGGACTGCTTTTGCTTTTACAATGCTTATTATTATTATTTATCGGTGCAACATTATGAATATTACGTACATCTAACAAATATCCAAAAACAAGTGCGGTTTGTATCGTAAACGGTATATAGTTTCTCAAGATGACAAATATTGAGAAAAGATTTGCAATAATAACGGATGGATCCTGTTTTCCTACCAGATCATCAGATAACAAGTGAGATTCTGTTCTGATAACCGAGAGATCTCTCTCGCGTTCTTCTCGGTGCAGCAAATAGCTGGAAGTCAGCACGGGGAATGTTCACGTACGAAATTTCGCACATACGCTCGCACATTCAGTAATCAAGGAGAAGGGAGGGGGGAGGGAGGGTGTCGACATTTATTTCCGACGTTCCGCATTATCAGATGCGCGGGAAATCGCTCGTCACCTCCGCAACTGAAGTTTCTCTCCCGGCGACATCACCCTCGCTGCTCGCTCGCGTTGTGCGACAAATAACTGGAAGTTAGCACGGAGAATTCGTATATACGAAATTTCATATACACGCTCGCACAACTGTGCGCGTTATCCCGGTACGTGCGGCCGGTAGTCGCAAAATTTCGAGGTGTCGCGCGTAAAACCCGCGCGAGATCTCGCGCGCGCGCGAGGCTCTCGTAAGCGGCGAACTTTTATACGGAGCGTTTTCACCCGCCGTTATGCAAATCGCGAGTCGCACGGCTTCTCTTATTGATAATATTTTCAACCCCCGGCTTTTCGCGCGCGCGCGTGCCTAAGGATTGTTTACCTTTGTCGCGGAAGCTTTACAGCGCAGCGGCAACTCGCGTCTCGCTTACGGCGGCCCCGGGTCGAAGGGTCCTTGTCTTCGTCGAGCCTCGGCGACACAAAGGCCGTCTCGCCGCGCGTTACATCGCGGCATTACGCCCCGATTTAAGCGTTCTCTCTCGTGAATTTTTCTCCTCGCCCTCCCTTTAAACCCACCGGCCATTCAGAGCCGGCGGCTCGAGTGCTTTCTCTCTGATTCAACGAGCGGGCGCGATTTGTCACAAATTTGTCACGCGCGCCTTGCCGCTTAATGACGTGTAAATCTCCCGTGTCGAAAGTAGGTTGCGCATCTGGGAGCGCGGCTCGATGGGAAATAAGGCGGATCGTTACCGAACGGATTCGACCGGTCGACCTTGTTGGTCGGCGAGATCGAACCTCGAGGGTGACCGTGCGCAGCGTTCCGCTTCACGGTGGAGTACTCGCGCACAGTCGCTCGAGAGAGATTCGCTTTCGTCTCGGGCGGAGGAGGCGAGAAGAAGAGGAACGCTCGCTTCGATCCACGTAATACGCCACGTAACGCGTAACTGTTTACCCGGGGCCCCGGTGACGTAACCAGTCGTGGAACCACTTTGCAGTGAAACTTGTCCCGGTGTAACGAGGCCCTGCTGATGCCGCCGTCAAAGTCTGGGTCAATGTTGCGCTGATAACTCAGCGGAGAGCGCGCTACTCTGTTATGCATCGCCCGCTTGTTTCGCGTCAATGGCTCCTCGTGAAAGCGCCGGCCGCTTTACGTTGCATTAGCGGCGCGCGATCCCCCCAGGGAGATCCGCTGTACCGTGTAACCGGTAATAATTATAATCTTGATCGAATAACGAACTCGCGCGGAGAAAAGGGGGAGATTCGTGCGTGGGGTATACGCGGGTTGAAAATTGAAAGATTCATCTCACTTGTCTCCCCCCTCGTGACGTATCGCACGGAAATATTGAGAAAAATATTACGTGACACGGGTGTAACAAATATCACGTGTCGGGACGTTCCCCACTGGAATGTAAAATAATTCCGTCGATTTAAACGTATCAGATTGACAGTGATAAAATCTTATCGCGACATGAATCGGATTAGTGGAATATTCAGGGAAAGTGTGTGTATAGTGTGAGCGTGCATGCCTCTCTGCGGACGTGTGCGTGTATGTATGCGTGTGGGACGAAGCGATTAAATAAGTTATTAACGCGACATTCTTTCTTTTCAGGTCGCTGGGGCTCTTAATATTTATTATAGCGGCGTATGTGCCCGACACCTTCGCAAAACACGTAAGTCGTACTTGTAAAACGAATCCGCCGTAACACACGATCTAAAAACAATACCCGAAGCGTCTCGCGGGAGAGACGTCTCGAGGCCCGGAATAAAGCCACGACAAGGGCCCCCGACGAAACGTGTCTTGACGGCATTCCCTCAGGTTTTATTGCCCTCTCTTTGATGATGGTTCGGGTTTCAAGGCCTCCCGGTCTCTCGCGCAGGTTATCTTGGTACACTTTGTTCCTAGGAAATCCGAGACAATAGGGAACATGAAGATTCCTTAAACCATTACGACGTAGCCAATAATTACGGTTGACCTTCGGGGCTAACCACAACCCGCGTTTTTCTCCCTCCCCCCTCCCCNGACGTAAACCCCCGATATTTTATATTATTAATAATACCTCGATATACAAACGCGCGCGATACGTATCTCTTGGATTACTTCAGCTTGTAATTCCGAGCTTTGTTCGCTACGGTGTAAAAAGAGCGGTGTTTTCTGTGTTTAAATACGAGACATCCCCTTCGTACCGTTTAGGTAAACGAACGCCCGATATTATAAGTGCGATACCTGGGCCGGTAATATTTGCCCGCTTCCGCCTGCGAACCGCGGAGAATAACATTGATTTTGGCCGGGCTCCAAGTTATCTAAATGTAGTGTCACGCCACCGCCGGATGTGTCCCGTTAATTCTCCCCGTCTCAGCTTTTCCTCGGACTTTTTAACGCGACAACTTTCGAACGGCCGATACTGATTCGGCTTTAACCACCGTTGTGTATTCGTCCACTTTCCTTCCTCCTCCCTTTCCTCGTATATCGCGACAAGTTCTCGTCGCGTCGTTTCTCAATCTTTAGCCCTCGTGTTCCTCGGAACTCTCTCAAAAGTTCCCTGCGGCCCTGTCCGCTAATTTCGCCCGTAAATGCGCGTTATATCACCGATATCGTCTTGATTACCCATCGATGGTCCCGGTGGCAAAACTCGATCCGCGAGGAGGTAGTTTCCGAAGAGATCGAAAAGCTCGACGACGCTGAAAGCGTAATGGCGAGGTCGGATTAGGTCCGAGATGGAAGGAGCCACGGTATCACGGGAGAACGTTTTCAGGGTAAGGAGGGGAATTTCGTTAGGACATTCCCGTGATCCTCGACGAGAAAATAGAGACGCGCCCCGGGGGTGGACGCGGCCGTGACGACTGGGACCGCCGGTAATCTCGTTGAATGCGCGCGCGGTCGCTGCCGTTGTTTCACCCGCACCCGCGCAACCCGCGTCCGACTTACACGGTAAATAACTTACGCGAAAAGTAACTCGCGCGGGGACCTCGTTAGACGACGCGTGTCCATCGCGAATCGTGTATCCTCACCGCCGCCCCGTTAAAGTCCACGCCGGAGTGTCGGGAAGGCGAGGAACGAGATTTGATTATTCCGCGAAGTCTTTCAGATGTATCGGACATCAATGGTATCTCCCTTTGCGCGAAAATTGCATTCGCACCGAACGAAACGTATCGCGCGATATTAAAGCGGGTGGAACGGTTTGAACCTGTGAAGAGTCCGTGAAATTTTGTCGTCCGCTACCGACGTAGGAGTTAATCGACGATATATTTAAGAAATCAAAAAATATTAATATATAAAACTGCTGCAACTCGGTCCGTCGTGCAGTGTATATGATTTTAAATGTGTAACTTAAGATTGAACGGAGATTTCGAGATACTTTTTTTTTCAAATTAAAAGAGTATTAAATTTTCTATACAGATGTAACCACGTTTAAAGAATATTATTTATTCAAGGTCTGTTACAATAAATTTAATTTCTGCGATATTTTTGTGTTTTTTTTGCTGCCACTTTGTTAATCTTTATCGAATTTTTTCCTTTTAGTTCAGTCTATATAGAAGAAAGCTTTTAAAACATTGCGTCGTTTGTCTCTGTTAAAACTGTCAACCGGATCACTCGCAATCCTTGCCAAATCACAATATACACTTCTGTGCACTGGGATGGATCGGGCTGCAGCGGTTCCATATGTTTTAATATTTTCAAAATTTTTTCAATATATTTTCATCGTTAATGTATAGCATAAACAGCTTGCAAAAGGATTTCGTATTGAATTAATTCCTATACCTGCGGCAACGTGTCAAAATTTACCGACTTTTCACTAGTTGAAACCCTCCCTCCTCCCCCGCTTACGGCGACTCGAGTGAGTGCGAAACGTTGGTAAACGGGTCGCGTTGTCGGCCGATCGCGGAAACCCGTTCTTCGGTTCGATTTCCACCACTGTTCGCCGCGTTTTTCGATATTCCCGACAGAGGGAAATTAGATTTGTAAATCTGTTGAAACATCCGTGTGTGTACGTGTACGTGTGCGCACGCTTTTAACGCGGGCCGATCGAGGCACGTCTCGCGCGCTCCGGAGATACTCGAAGATCGGCAATGAGATTATTAGCCGGCACGAAAGGAAAGGGAAAAACTCTCTGACTCATGTCGGCTTTTTACCACCATCAGTGCACTCCCGGCCAGACTGCGTGGCTAATCTAAGTTAAGTGGTCGTTACAGACGCGGAGAAATCTCGAAAATGCACCCGCCAATCTTGCTGGGCGGCGCTGCATTCCGATCGTGTGTCGTGAAATCCCTCTCGCTGGAACGATTCTCGCCGATTCGCTGTCGCAATTAGAAGGAAACGGGAAAGAGTCTTTCGATCTGAGTCGGAATTTCGCCTCTGCATTAATCCTGTAAATCACGTTGAATTTGAGAGAGACCAATGGGGGGGGGGGAGTCTCGAGTTGCCACACTGTCTCTTTCCGCCCTGTTGTTAGAATTACTAACATCGTCCGATCGTTGTTTCATCGTCACGGTATATATCGAGATATATTATATGAATAATTAATAAATGTATCTCGGTGATGATAATAACATTAAACCGGCGACAGCCGTAATAAATAATGACGAATGCGCACGAACGCTGATAAATGCAATAGCCACTGCGCAGGACTGACATCAGGCATACTCGAGCACATTGGAAACGAATAATATCTGCAAATCTGTTACCTGTAAGCTGCCCGGATACGGCACGTACGGTTGGCGTTATGTACGCTGTACCATTTCCCGGATTGAAAATTACACGACATGTGTGATAGGAATGTCTGAAAAATATCTTAAGTAGTACGATTCTGATAACTCGTGTTTCCAAAATATCACAGCGAACGTATTGTTCGGCGCCTAAATATCGTCGATGCGCGGATACAAGTTGCAGGTGCAAGTTGTAAACGAAATTCAGGCGCGCGACGTTGGCGACGGTTACATCGGTGAAACGTAAGCGCGCAACATGCCGCGTCGCCTCCGAAAACGGTTCAACGCAAGAACCCGGGGGGGGGGGGACAAGTCGTCACAGTGAGCAGGAGAACAGCAAGCCCGATTATGCAACACGTAGTTCTCTCCGAAGAATGTGGAAAGCGTTGCTCTTGGCATCTACTCGCGTATGCTCGCGCCGGAAAAGAAGACAGCTTCGTTGCATCACGAGCGCGCGACCGCTCACCCCCCCCCCCCCCCCCNCCCCCTCCCCATCTCTCTCTCACCCTTCTTCACGTCGCGCTTCTCTCTTTTCCACGTTGTAAACAAACGCGAAACAGTTATCGCTTTGACGTATCTCTGGAAGCGCTGTCTTCAACGGTGTAATTGTTCATTATTAAACGTGACAGCTGCAAGCTCGCTCTCTCTCTCTCTCTCTCTCTCTCTCTCTCTTTCGTTCTCTCCGCTTATCTTGCCATCCGGGCTTCTTGTTTTTCCGTCGAGCGCGAGTCGATGTGCATCTTCGCGTTATTTTCGGTACAAATGCGCTCTCTCCACGAGCCACACTGCAATCTTTATGCCCGAGGTTGACTGTAATCCGCCGCCGCCGAGATAATAACATTTCCAGCGCGGATTTAACCGATCCCATACTCGGAATATTTTTCTCCGTCGCGCATCAGCTTGCACTTTCTCCCGTTAACGAGATACTTGTTGTTGTTGAGACTGATCTCTTGTTGTCTTGTCGAAATGTGATGAATTCGTCGCGATTTTTAGTCGTTCCACTTTTATTCTTAACAAGGGAAAAATAAAAGCGAGACCGTGCGTGAATTTTTTCTCTCGTAGTGACATGTCAAGTCTACCAAGCACAGGCCGGTGCTCATGGCACGTAATTGCCGTGAGCTTATTTAGTCTGTAGCAAACCGAACGTAAGAATTTGTGTTGCACCTACTCAACTATGTCATACTGATACCCATATATCATATCATATGAAGACCACACAATAAAGCAATACACCAGTCTAGGATTAACAAAGGAATAGTAATATTGATTTACTTACATTTCCGAACTTATCTCAGCGGCGAATAAGGCCAAGCGTTCTATGCGCAGAAGACACAAGTGACTGTATATAATTACCAAGTAACAAATTGTGATTAAGTGTTTCCAAATCGCACACATTATCTACTGGAGCAAGAAGTCTAGTACCAAAGTAATAATCACAGAGCAGCGGGCGCTTTCTAAAATGAACATCTTGACATTTATTAAAATTGATGTGGACACGATCTCTTACGTACCAGGCTTCAAGTCGTAGCAAGTCATCTTATAATTGGTACTGTCAATTTCGACTACCCGGGTACTCGAATCCTTCAGTAACTGAGTATACGGCTAATTTCAGACGTTATTTATTATCTGTTATCGTTGAAGAAAATCAATAACTTTTAACATCTGACATTAACTGTATATTCAATTATTGAAAGACTCGGGTAGTCGAAATTGATAGACACTATTTGTAATAAGACTACTTCGGATAGATCGTCAATCTGTCGAAAAACTTTAAAGACATAAGTTGAAAATTTACTATGTTTAAACTTTTAGTTATGTCATTGAATAAAATAAACAGAAGTAATCCAAAATATGAATCTTGAGGAACACCAGAAGATACAGTAAAATTCTTAAAGAAATTTCTGTTAAATTTAATAGTTTGCATTATTTTTACATATCTTGATTAGATTTTTCGATATGATAAAATAGAATAGCACACATTTATTGCATTTATACTTAGATTGTACTTGTGCAGGATCTATTATATATGGTCAGTCACTTTTTCTCAAGTTTCGAAACGCATCTTGCGTCCAACAGGAGAATTTATTTCTTCTTAATTTTTAGGAGACACATTTTCCTATCGGATGCGAGATTCGTTGTAAAACTCACCAAAAAGAAAGCGTGGCAATATTTTTACTGACCTTTTGACTGATCATACAAGAAACAGATTGATCGTATAAATATTTGCGTAACGTAACGCTTTGAAAACCGCCTCTGCGTCATCGATATTTATCAAGTTCACCGTCGACTTTCCCGCATATTCTCGTAAATGACAAACATACATTAAACGCATAGTGTTGCAAATTTGCAACATACTTATTTTTCCTCTTTGCCGAGATCAAAGGCACACCTAAACATGGAAGACCAAATTCTTCCTTAGAACGAAATATACAATCCAAAAGGCACAAAGGCAATGCTCAACATATGCCTAAGATTTTTTAGATATTTTTCTCATTTTCTGGGACTACCTATGAACCTAAAAAAAAAAATAAAAAGAAATTCATGCATTTAAAGGTTAAGCTTCCCTGCGTTCGTTGGGAAAATGAATTCGTGAGAAGTCGCGAGAGACGGAAATTACTGATCATCCGGCTCGATAAACAGAGATTCTGTTTTACTAACGCCGAGCCGAAGGGAGGTACTCAAGGGCATGTGCGCGCTGGTCTGCGATTTATTAAACACACTAGCCGGGTAGCGCGATCCCTCGAGCGGTGGCCCGGCGACGTCAGGAGCGATAAGCTAAAAGATTAATAAATGCACTTCCATAACCGCAACGCGTTGTTTCATCTCAGCGATCGGGGATGCGCGCGGTCGGCGCACGGTATGCGTACACGAGCACGCGCGCTCGCGCGCGTACACTCTTTACGCACACTCTCCGCTTAAAATACAACGAATCGTCTCGGTGGAAATTGCGAGATTGCGAGTCGACCGCGCGCGATCCGTTGGTCTCGTCCGTTCCCGGCGCGATAGTCCTTCGCGCTAAAAGTAGTTTCCTCCGGGCGTGCGCGGACGAATGCCGCTCTGAAAGTTTCTCTCCCGGCGAAGGGGAGAGGCGATGTCGCGGAGCGACACGCGCAATTGATCCCGATCAATCGGCGAAGTGCGCCAAGTACGTGACCGGTGGCTCTAGAATCGTGCGAACTTGCACGCTCCGACCCGGCAGGGCGTTACCGCCGCGATGAGTCGTTGCGTAAGACCGCACAAGATTGCGGCAGGCTGCTGTAATCGTAGCACCGCATCGCCCGTCTCAACAATGACCGACACGTCATCTCTCCTCGCGGAATTCTCGGGAAAGAAAGAGACACGGGGAGAGCCCACGGAGCGAACGAGCGTGCATCGCCGCACTGTCTTTAGTTCTCGTTACGCCACTGAGCGAGAACGCTATCAGCGATCTCGCAGACGAAATCGCTATTACGGGTGGACCCACCATTTGCGTCGGACGGCCGGGAGGTCAGACGGCGACGATATATATGACAATTATTAAGAAGGAGGCGTGTTGCGCCCCGGCGTTCACGGTTCATCGACTGACCCCTCGCGCGCCGAGAGGGGGCCCGCTTCCCCGAACCATTTAATTAACTCTTCGCCACGCAATCTCACGGAACATTCTACGACCGTCAAATTCCACGTTCCGTGTACGCGCCCCGGCGTGCCTCGGTAACGGGCGAACTCTGAAACCGCGGCCGACACGGCTCGCATTGCCCGAAACAACATCTAATTACTGCGACGATTTATATCGCGCGTTTGCTCTAACTCGGACCTTGTAGTCGGCGCGTATAAAGACCGACGGTACACGCTCGCGTTGGCCGCACGTGTGCGTGCGCGTCTTAAGCATACGAGGCTCGTCAGTTTGGTATTCGATTAAATTCAAGTCTATTAGGTGTTTTTTTTTCCTTTCACAATTTTACTATCCGAACGTTATTTGCTCTTTCGGCGGTGTTGCGCTGTAATTAATACAGCCGGTCGTTCTTATCTACTTGGCCTGCGAAGCGTATCAAGTGTGTGACGTAATTAAAGTTATATTGCCCGTGAGTCAAAATGATGAAATCGTTATAAATTGATTAACATTGCATTTATAAAAGTGACGCCGAAAGTTTGGTAGTAATTCAGAGCCCGAATCAAAAGTGATTCCATTTTTTTCAGGAGAGGGGTTTCAAGTGAAATGAGTCTGATAAGAATTCGACTCGAAACTTGCACTGCGCATACGTTGAAATATTATCGAATTTATTGCTCGGACAGTTAGAAAAAGATTGACCATTCGAGAACTAAAATATCTTGAGACCAATGTGCTATTTTTAATTTCTATTTTTAATATCTTCTAAATTCAAAATAAAATTTTAATGAAAAACTATCATGGTACTAAAGACTGACATACAGATGATATACGCAAATTTCAAAATTCTAGAAAGGTAATTTCGCCCGATAAATATTAAACTTATGAATGGCCTCCATGATGAAAATACGGCACTAATAAGTAATACATCATTAAACGAGAATTCGTTTGTCTGAAATTAATCGAATTAAAGACGCGACACATTGTTGCGCGAATTTAGCACAAGAGAATCGTCCACGTTATTCCTGTATGTCGTCATCGCTTAAACATACGCGTACTGTATATCAAGGAATGCATAAACGAAGCAATATCAAATCGGGCTTTTTGCCCCTACATATCTGATAACCCAGAATACCAAAATTCACGGTGATTAATGATCGTTTTCTTGTCGCGGCGAGTTACCATCGTATTGCAGAGGCGATAAAAAGCGTCCGTAGTTATCTACTGTTACCGTGGATATTAGACATTAGAACTCGAGCACATCAAATGAAATTGCATTTAGCGCACCTGTATAAAGTGTCTAGCGAGAGCGGCGATATCGTGAACTTAATCCGTAATCGAAGCTTTCATCACGGACGTACTTAACGATTATAAACTTGTTCCAGTTATCGATGCGTATGCGTGTCGCAAATGAATGACATAATACATTGAAATACGAAACCACGACTTTTAATTATCTCCTATGCAAACTTTGAGATTTGACTGAAATTTCGCTCCCGTATATATTGTATAATGCGAATTTAATTTGAATCATCTACCTCGCTTGATTACGCCCGACGACGATGTTTAATTAATTTCCCATTCCGAATTCATTCTCGATTCATTTTTAATTATTGATCTATAATTATTATAACTGATAAACTAATTTAAACGATATAAAGTAGACGCCGTGGCGTGCGTTTACGACGCGAACGAACGCGATAGTCGAGCGCGCACAATCGAGTAGTTTACCGCAGTGTCGTCCAGATTATGTTAATCTCGGCTGAAGGAGCCGGCTTACGAGGGTCACCCGATCGGATGCAGGAACCCTCTCCGCGGATCATTGTCCTCGGCGATATTGGATTACGTTTCACTGTTAACACTGTTACGTTTCGTATCTCGCCGTCGCAGTCACGCGGCATGGTGAATGAACTACTGACACGGCTAATCGACTGCGCGATCGATAAGGAACGGAATGCACCACTTATCCCGTAATCGACGCTCTCCGTCCTATATTTCGCGATCGCGATAATATCTCACGCGTCTTTCTCCTTTTCTCCCCGGGCGAATTTATGTTGTAACGAGCTTTTTTTTCTCTCCCCAAACGTCCCCCCTCCCCCCCCCCCGGCAAATTAATATCGGGGATCGATAAATTGCTTAGAAATATAGGGGAGATTCCGATAATCTCTGGCTCTTCGCGCGATGCTCACCGAAGGTATTTTCAACGCCGGAAACGGTAGTTAGTGAAGAATAAAAGAGCCCGTGCGGTCGGTCTCGAGTTCCCGGGCGAAGGTCGAGAGAGTCAACGGCGTGATGAAACTTTAACGCACTCGGCCGTTGTAATTTATCGCCATTGTTGTTAGTTCGACGGCTGTTAACGCGTCAGCGTGTGTAGCTAATCATCCGAAATACGATTTGTTGTGAATTTTCACAGCGAGACCGCGGCTCGACGCCGATGAATCTCTCGTACTCTGAATCGCGCGCGCGCGGGCTATTGCACTTCCTCGACACACGGCCACGGTATTAACATAAATTAACTGCGCGCGCCTGCGAGCATGACGTATGGTTAAAGCGACGTCGTAAACCTTTGCAATTGTGGGGTCCTCGCTTTGACGACAGAGAAACGACCGTTCAATCGCGCATTCTAATGGATCTAACTGGACGTATGCCGCTAAACGTCTGGGAGCTAAAATCGTGGTTCGCGCGTGCATGAAATAGTACGATAAACGATTACAGCGCGTTCAGAATACTCGCTCGATCGACGGTTCCGTCGCTCGCGTACGTCGCGAACGATTAAGGCAGTTCGCCCATGAATTTATTTTCTTAGGAAGCTTCTTAAATTCTAACGGCATATCAACCGGCACGTATACAATTAGAAAAGGTTTAACCGCACCTGAAACTGAGATAATTCAAGTCAAAGTTAGCACTATTTACATGCGACACAGAATGAAAAGAAAACGATTTTTGATACGACGTTTCCAATTCTAATAAGTAACAAAGTAACCAAGCTATTCTCTTATGGTTGTAATGAAAATCTAAAAGATGACAAAAAGAGATCGGTAGGAATATTATAAGAAAAATTGCATGACCGTTGACGTGCGACGAAGCACGACCTATTATGTATACAAAGATACAGATCATTCCGCATGGTCGAAATTACAGGACGGCTTCTATGCACACTGCATTCAAGTAAATATTACTTGTTTCAAGTATTTCATAAGTTTATATATATCCACAAATATATAAGTTCATCAAATTTATAAAAAAACAAATATATTCTGAATCTTCTAATAAATTTCGTACCTCAACGAAGAATATTAAGTTGAAACACACTAAAACTAAAACTTCGGTTTACTCATTCCGAATTTTATTAACCGAATTAATTTTCCGCCGATAAAGCTTACATTTTCATTCTTGAAAAGAGGCCAAATTCTTCTTATATATAAATGTAAATACCAATAAGTTTTTCTAATATTCGTGATGAGTATATTTTAATGTCATTATCAAGAAAATATTCATTATTCAAGACGACCATTAAAAGAGGGAAAATAAATTTATAAGTAATCGCTTTTTTCTGCACACAGTGGAATATTTTTCTCTGCGTATGACAACATCCCATCGCGGTGTAATCAATCGCACGGAAGAGAGAGAGAGAGAGAGAGGGGAGTATCCGTGCGTCCGGCGTCCTCGTATAGTAAGACGCACGATTGCGCGGAATGCAATTACCCCGGCGTAATTAACGCCGGAGCAACGCGCCGAGTCGCGATCTCGTGACACCATCGGCGATCAGCGATCAGAAGCGACGGGGAGGAAGAGAGTGAAGGAAGGGGGAGGGGGAGGGGAATGACGAAGGCGAGCACCCTGATAGTTGACATAATTACAGAACACGTCACCGCCGCGCAATGCCGCTTTACGATCGGCGCGTGTATATGTCTGCCCGCCCGACGCGAAAATAGTTGGCCGTTTTACGCCTCTCGCGAGAGAGATGACGCGAAGGGGGCCCTCTCTCGGCTCTCTCTCTCTCTCTCTCTCCTCCGTTCGCGGACAGCTGTAGACGCGGAGCGGCCGCCGCTTGATGTCTCGGGCGGATATTATACGCGCCTCGGAGTTAGTCACCGTTTAAGAATACCGACCAACTTCTTGATTTATCGCGGTGAACGCTGATTAGTGTGAGAATCGCGAGGGACCTACTTTTTCGTTGGCCTATCCCGGCTAAGCGCGGTCCGTTCCGCGAGTCGTCTCGCGTCCTCCTCCTCCTCGACCGCAAACTAAACGCCCGAGCGAGCGTGCTAAATTTGACCACATTGACACTTTCCATTAGCGCGGTATTCCGATGACGCTTCACGGGACATTGCTGGACGTCTCTGGACACGTCGCGCCCACCCGAACGTCAACGCGGAATCGCAACGTGGATTTTCACCCGAGATACCCCGCGTTATCTCTCCCGGGGATTTTCAGGTAATTGACAGGCGTGACACTGAGCTACGGTCAGAGGAAGAATCGGTGAGATTAGTGGGGCGAATGAAGCCGGCGAACCGCGCGGTGTTGCGCAAACGGTTTCTTAGTCGTAATTCACGCGGCCAGGTGCGGTGAGATCGAATGGAACAAATGTGAAAGCTTTGACGTTTGATTGCGTGAGACCCCCCTCTTCCCCCTCCCCCGGGGGTGGTTTGCCGCATGACACGTTTCGCATGTTTAAATTGGACATTTTACGCGAATTCTTGAACTTTTCCCCTCGCACATGCACCGCACGAGGTCTTCCCGCGACGTCGCGTATCCGAGGGTTTTATAGTCACCCACGTCGCCAACGCGGTGCCATTATTAGCGTTGTACGTCCCCACGGTTGCGGTCTCTGCGATGCGACGCTCTGACAGGCCGCGACGACTGTGACAGTCAAGTGTGTCAAGGAATGCTAAGGAATGGGAATGTCGGGCTAAGAGAGAATGATTTCATATAATGAGGCCATTCGTGTATCTTCTTCACTACGCGAAGTTAAGTGAAACAATTCAGGGGAGAAACGATTAAACGAGTTAGGCGTTATGAAACGTTGAAGATATTGCAGCACCACGCTTTGTCAGTTCGAGCAATATCTGACTCTTCAAATGAAACTTTGTTGTAGAATAAAATGTCTGTTGAATAAAATTTATCATAATAAAAATGTTCGAGTAAAATTTCATTTCTAATAGAATGACGTGAAATTTTAATAAAGCGTATTTTAATGTAATTTTACTTTTTACTTTTCAAATAGAGGTAACGCGATATTTTGCGGGAATAATTATAATTCCGCGGTGGCGACGCGAGCGGCTTAACGATTTCACGGTTGAGTCTCCCACTCGTCGCTGTCTCCGTTGGAAATTATTAGACGATGCGACCACTTTGCAGCCGAACGGATCCTCGGACGCTTCATCGTCACTCCCGAGGGTTTCTCTGATTATACATTCCCACATTATCGCACACGCACTCGACCCGGCGGTGCGAGGTCCGCGACAAGTTGCAGATGGTCCTGGAGATGGCCGGAGAAGAAGAACGTCACCTCCCCGCGGCTCGGAGTGTACTTTTACTACGCGGAAATGACGCGGGCGCTCGCGAACGCTCACGCTGCGCCCATCTGCGCACGATGGTCTCCCACGCTTGCTAAAAATCTCCGTCGCAGCTGTCATAACCCGGGAACTATAAGTGACCGTATAAACGACGATACACGCGGGCTCCATGATCTCCTGGAAGCACCGTGATGCGAGTGACATGGAGCTTCAATAAAATTTTCCGGAACATATTGCCCGAGACAATCCTCTTTTTTCCCCGAAAACAAAAAGCAAAAATCGCCCGAAATTCTGCAAATTCGCGAGGGTGTTTATATGCGTGTACACGCAGAGGAAAATAATTTGCTACAGCAAATTGTATACTGTCACAGGAAAATCTGTCAGTTACCGTGTGGACAGCAAAACGATTTGTTAAGAGCGCTAATTGTCGTCCGCTGGATTACTTTGCTGAATCTGAAAATTATTTTTGCTGTAAGAACAGATTAGTAAATATAGAAAAACACTATTTTGTTCTAGCAACGAATTAACGCGTTTTAAGGACAAGTTCATTCAGCAGAATATTTTCTTTATTATATACTGGCGATGAAAATATTTCTGCTTTAATTACGAATAATTTGCTAATTTGGTTTAGTGCTGTCAATTTCGATTACCCGAATCTTACTTAATAATTCAGTGTACGGTTAATTTCAGAAGTTACAAATTATTGATTTTTCTAATAATAATAACGAATAATAATAATAACGTCTGAAATTAACCGCATATTCAGTTTGCATAAAGAGTTTGCTACAACAGCAACATTATTTTTCTATGTATTTTTGGATATGTACATGTGCGAGTTACGGATAATCCGATTTCTTTAAAACTGAGATAATGCTGATATCTCTGCTCGGATACTCAAGAAAATAAGAAAAGCAGCAAAAAATGTGGGAATTGTAACGTGAAACTGTGACGCTTGTTATTCTCGAGGAGAAAGATGAAAGTTTTGCATCTTGATCACGGCCTTATAATGCATTTCAGAGCGCGGTCATCAATTATTGTTACGTTAATGTAGATTAAAAATCCAAGGGTAAAGCTATTTCTTACTTTATTCACGACGAGACGGGGTTGCCTTGGGAATACGTTTCAGAGAAAGACTCCAGCGGCTTCTGGTTGAGGAGGGAGAACAGATTAAATTCAAATAATTTTCTTCTTCGTGATCCGATATTCGAGCGGCAATAAGCTTCTCTAATTACACCCGGCCGCTTATATGCTTAACGCAAATCCCATTTTGAGACGCAGTCGTGAAGGCTGTGTTACCTTACCGTCACCGTGAACTTTAAAACCCATCGCGATACTTCCTTGTTACGAGATCGAATGCGACAAATGATACACGAAGGAAATAATTTCGTATGATTTCACTTGATAACGCAGTAGAGATCCTGATTATCTAACGTCACCGGGGCAGCGTAAAAATCAACAAGAAAAGAAGTAGACGACGTTAAATGTTTCGAGGGGGTAATCCGTTCGGGAGAAAATGGCGCCGCTAAATCTCCATCAACGTGACCGGCCGAATCGTAAACGTATTCCCCCTGCGTATGTTCAAGCGGCAAAAAGAATCCGTTGTAATTACCGTAAACGGCCGCGGACGCTATGATTCACCGCGTCACGTAACGATCGGCGTAACTACTTAACCGGATAAATTGTACACACAGAGCATAATTGCCGGGAACGTAATAAATCTGTCTTTCATTAAACGCCGCAATTATATTACGCGCAAAGCCCTTTGTTCGTTCTTTTGCCGCTAATTATTCGGGCACAAAGTACTCGTTAACCCGCGGGATGAAGTATAAAACGGTTTTAACTCTTTATCGCTCGGTGAGAGAATAATTTCGCAGCAAATGCTCACGAATTCGGGGCCCTCGATCGCGGTTTAATACGCTCGTTACGTCTCCGGGTTCGATTTCATCGATCTTCCCGACGATGAGAACGCTGTTATTATCCGTGAGTCAATTTTCCGTCTGTCCCGCGCGGATATCTTGAAAATCCGCGAAGCGGGGAGGATCAATAAACGGACGTCCGGTCGAAAATTTCGCAGAGTCCGCGCGCGTCATCCGTTACACACACTTACCGAGAAGCCCGTCTCAATTAACGTCATAATTTGCGATTCCCGTTTTTCGGAAGCGCTGGAATTTCGCTGCCGCGTATCCAGCGAAACACCGCGCCGCTAGGAGCCAATAACCGAATACAAGCCGCCCGATATTACAGACTCGTGTATCCGAGAACGCGTCCGATCGAGAAACGATCATTTAGTGGCGAAAGCGTAGTTAAACGGAGAACCATATCCGGCGGAGAGGGGAGGGAGGGGGATGCTCCGGGACGGCGAGGTGGCTGATAATTTTATTGGAAACCGCGCATGCACTTTACAACCGGCGAATGCAAACTGCTTTGGACACTCGCCAGAAGGACCCGGCCATTGAAATGTTATATGGGCACTTCGCCGACAGCAAAAGCTCCGGCGGAAGTCGCGAACGCTCGATTCCCTGCGCTTCTGTTTTCGTCCTGCCCGAGAAAAAAAACTCTCTCCCTCTCTCCTTCCCCCCCCCCCAAAAAAAGGAAAAGGAGAGAAAAAACCGGGAAGGAAAGAGGCTAATTCGAAACTCCCCGCTTTCCGAGGTGGAGAACCGATCGTGTTCTTGTTCGCCGCGATTTAGCCGACTCGACGTTGCCCACGCGCGCTATTAACACGTACAGGATGTTGCCCGCGCGACGAATGAAGTTCTTCCTCCTCGTGCCGCATTCCTGGTTGCGCTTATTAGCCGCGGCGAACGCCCGCGGCGGATTTTGCGGGCTCCCCGCCATTTAGGCACAATTCAGCGTTAATATACCGTGACAACATCGTCTGAAAATCGTCTTACGCAGTTTTCCCGACTCGCGCGCCGTGTCGAGCAATCTTCAGCGGGAAAACTGCGAAAACACGGGAAGTTCGAGGCTGCCCTGCGAAGCGTCACGTAGCCTCGCGAGATAACTTGTTTCGTAATATTGTTGAGCGTTGTCCGAGAACGGTGAGCTCTTGCTCACTTGTAAATGTTGGATTAAATCGCAGGTTCGCGTTCGGATGACATTGGTAGCTTTAAATCGGTAGTAATAATATTGATTTATGGGAAAGCGCCCTTTATTTGTACAAAAATAGGCCTAATAGCTAGTAAGAATGCAAATATCTAATCGATGTTACGTCCAAAAATAAATTATAAGTTAATAGTGAAGTACGAACTAGTAAATATAAGCAGTACATGAAAAGGGAATAAATATATTAATATGAATTAATTAGTAGGTCGAGTTAAAGATGGGTAGTAAGTGAAGTTTTGAAGTTTGAAGACATCATGCTGAAAAAGTCTGTCTTAGATGAATATTCATTGACTACACAGTCACACACAATCTGTTAATACGAATTTTAACGTAGGAAATCTCATAGCACTCCACATAAAAGAGAATTTCTAAAATATCTTGGAAAAACATTAAGTTTCAATCGCTCCGAGACATCCGGACAATTTACAAAATGAATGGGAACTTCAGAAAGGAACGGATGCTCAGCCATAATTCTTCTAATTAATAGAGAATGCAAAATATCATATAAAAGAGGTTGGTAATTGTGAAAAGTGATAGGAATTAGCTTACTCATTGAAAGGGAATTAAGAGAATATCTCTAAAAATTATGTGCTTGTTACATTCATGATATTCGTTTGTACGTATGTCGCACACATCGAGAGAGTATCTAATATCATCATTATTATTACCTCGTATCGATATCTAAGTTGCATTACTCCGTCCGTAACAATACTTCTTCCGTTTACCTCCAAAAGTGGAAGAACTCTCCGCGGTCAGACAATCGCGGCAACGTAAATTTGCCGTAGCGCTCAATGCATAGCTCACGAACATCCCTAAGTCAATAGTTCCCCGGTGAAGGCTGAGTAACGCATTTACCAGCGATCCCAGGAAACGAAGAAGTCCAACAGCCGTCTAGAGGACTCTCCCATATTTCTCCATATTTCTCCGTAGAGGATAAGAGCGTGGAAACTGTACCTTCCTCCCTACATACATATATATATATATATATATATATATCGTCTGCATAAATAAAGAATTGGATTAAGAAATGCATTCCTCGAACGCGTTCCTCGCGCGATGCAACACCTCCCGCGCCGAGCTCGGAGGGATTAAAGCACCCCATGCGGCGCGAGTACCATTGTTACCCACGAAGCTCACCTGTACGTCGCGCTCGTCCGCTGGTTCGTTCGTTCTGCCGGGCAGACGCGGCCAGGCGAGCGCGCGCAGGTGAACGAGGGGGCACTTAGCGCGAAATGTTTCCCTCGCACCTACGTTCTCACGGCAGGCCACATCCTTTTCGCGACCCCGGTCGACCCCGAGATACCTCCGGACTCGTTGCAACGTCCCGATGTGCGCCGCGGCACGAAACGAGACGCGCTCTCGGGTGCGAGAGAGCGAGACGGAGAAAGCGAACCCGCCGTAATAAATTTACCCGTTCCGGTCTTGTTGCAGCATCATATAAAATTAAGGCACGGAAGGCACCGTCGACAACACGGCGAGAGTTATCAGCCGAGCTTCTTCGTGCCGGACACGGACGAGCCTGAGAGTGGCAACTGGGGACCATGGTCGTCGCCGAGCTCCTGTTCGCGCACCTGCGGCGGCGGGGTCGCCCATCAGACCAGACAGTGTCTCGACATAGAGTGAGTTACCATACTTTATGAGCCGGCGCGTTTATCGGCTATCCGTTACCCCGGGAGTAGACTAGACGGAACGCCGCTCACCGTGAGATACGATATTGAGAGGAATGTCGAACGAGAGCGGAGTGCCGGTTGGGGTTGGGCACGTACAAGAAGAACATCTCAATAACGCTCCCGCGGTATCTGCCCGTGGAAAATGGAAAAACGGCGCCCTCCGGGCCGACGAGAGAGAGAGAGAGACGTTGCGACTGTTAATTCTGCCTGCTTTCTTTCTTCTTTTTTTCTTCGTGTTTTAAAGAATATCCCAAGAGGATGCCAAAGTCGATGAGCGTCGATAGCGCAGAAGTAATCTTTAAAATGTTGCATAGGCACACACATCGACACGATCACGTTACTCTTTTCGTATTGATCGTACATATAGATCTTAAATGTAAGTGTGATGAATGCACTTTGTTTCGCTACTTTGTCTCGCTGTGCCTAAAGGAAAATCTACCATAGCCAAGATGCGTAAAAATTCTTCTCCAAAATCGTCGTATTCCTTTAGGTCTCTAAATTCGATTGAAAAGGTATTAAGATGTTCCTTGGAATTTTTCTGATCGGATTATCGATACGTTTGACACACGTACAAGCTGCGGGAATTCTGCGTAAGATAAATATTTACTGCTAATTGACAGCTCGGAGACGTCAGTTTTGATATTATTTGAATCCCTTCCGTCGCATACCGTGCGACGCTACAAATTCATTCTTTCAGCGCGTACTTTTCGCCGTGTAAAAGCATTTATAACTCTGACCAAAATAAAATCAGCATTCTGCCGGCAAAATTGTCAAGTATGGCATCCTCTTAATATCCCCTCGGCGGGAAATTCTTCGCGCGCGTTATCTCGGGAGATAAGTAAACACACCACTGCCATTCCGGCTGTATATGTGCGCATGTACCGTCGTCGCGCTGCGAGGATTATTATCGGCGGCGTATTATTTTCGCGACCATGTTCGCGCGCGCGCGCGCAAATTCGCGGGACGTGTGAGAGAATTTACTCGGCCACTTTAAAGTTTGTTCTCGGTTGAATCTCCGCCCGAAGGAAGCCATTCCGTCTCGTTGAGTTCCTCGCTACCCCCGGAACTCGCTACAATGGTATGCTCAATTGGATTGAGATTGGATTAAAAGCGGACACAAGCTTGCAAAGAATTTAATCAAGTCTCGATCCGCACCGAATGCCTGAATAGCCCGGTGTAATGGCGCGTAAGCAGCGAATCGAGGAAACCGCTTATTGAGGCGCTAATATACGTTGCATAAGTGATGGGTTCTGTTTAATTCCGGAGTCCCAAGTCTCGATCGAATTTTCGAAATTTCGTAAACGTAATGAACAACTTTGCAAACGTAATCTTGTAAACGTAATGAGTGAGTGCCGCGGCACATTTTTATTTTCTCTCGCAGCAGATCTCTTTCGTCCCGTGTTAAAGGAGAATCTTGATGCGGTGAGACGGCAAATCAATATGGAACGAATGATATACCATAACGTCGAAGGAATAGAATCAAATAATTCATACGCTAGGAAGAGAGAGGGAGAGAGAGAGAGAGAGAGCAGCGCAGTTCGATCAATCCTTTTTGCAACGCGGACGTCGCGCGCGACTAAATTTCGGATAAATCAACGAAACTTTTCCCTTAGTGCACGTCCCGTAACGGATTCGCCGTAAATCCTTCTTATCTCGAAACTAAGGGAAGATTAATCGTAGGCACTTACACGTCTCCCCGGCGTCACGCTATCTCCGGGAAATTCTCACGATTTCCCATCGCGAGGACGAGTCGCAATTAAAGTTGGCTTTAACACCGCGGTTACGTAAAGTGGAAAACTGGGAGAATGACCGATCGATGATCGACATATTGTGCCGGCATCGGGACGAGTCTGTCGTTAATGATACGGTGCGCTTCTAGAAAGCGAGATAATCGTAACGTGAAAGCGCGTAATGCGCGCGGCAGCCCCGATCATCGGATGCATCGTGTATCCACGGGTCATCGGAACGCGACATGCATCGGCCGCTGCTACGATTTAATCGCAAGGAAAACGCATCATTTTCGCGAGATCGTGCTTTCCGCGCCTGCAATCGATTAGAAATCGCGTTTAATCGGTGCGCGCGAGAAACCGACGGGGAAAAATCAAACCCGCGGTTGTACGAATTTCTAATTTCCATCTCCATCCGATTACTTTACCTCGTGTTAACCCTAGCTCGCCACGTTCCGGCCCAGTGGGCCGTTAAACGCTTTTCGGTCTTCTAGTTTTTACATAGCATACCATTTTTTTTTTTTAAGGCGTCCGTTACAACGAGCGAACATTAATTTTCTCTTAAATCGCATTTGCGAAACCGTTTGAGCATTTTTTTCCGAAAACACTCTTTTTCTTATAATAATAAGTTCAGTTTAAACCCTAATCATTTTCCTGACCTGATATCATAATCCGATCTCATTCAGACTCGGTATTTCCAATTCTCGCACTACAAGTTTAAACATATTAATTAGAATAAAAAGAAGGCAAGGCGACAAAGTCGAGCAGACTCGCAGACCGTGGCGAATTATAGACTTGAAAATAAGTGTGGCTAACTAGGGTTAAAAATTATATGATTGTTGGAAAACTCTGATACATCAAGGTAATAGCGTGACGTAATCATATAAATCTGATAAGACTTTACAATTAAAGATAATTTCCAGTATTTCGGGATGATTTTTCGAACTTTCTTCAGAGAACCGTTGCAGGCACGTCTCCCATATTTCGCAAAATTCGGGAAAATGCAATAAGAACACGTCGATTTTCCGACCTGAAAAATCGGAAAACTTCTTCAAGGTCTACGTAAACGCGAACGTAGACGTGGACATTAATACTACAAGATGTAAATACGTAAATCTTCGAATGTTCCCTTTAAAAATTTTATCAAGAAGAAAAGAGGTACATACCCGAGCGATAAATTTTTAAATATCAGACTATCTCGTACGAAATAAGTAAGCAGCACTTACCGGAATACCGTAGAAATTTATCGAGGCGAGAATCTTAATCTCATTCTCGGCGAGCCTTCCGCTGGACGTGAAACGACGTGAGATCATCATTGATCATTTTCCATTTCTCACGGTACAGATTTCATAAATCACACACGTCCGAACTATTCGAAGACAGACAAAAGCCGAAGACCGATATTTTCTCTCCCCTTATATTTTTTTTCTTCTTTATTTTTTAAAACCAAAACGGGAAAATTCACTTGAATAAGCGATCAGTTATAAATTCAACGGAGTGTAAATTCGCGATTAAGAACCCGCATCGGGCATGAGAAGCGCGGAAACGCGAAGCGTAATTGAGATCCGAATCGATTCGGAGTGAATCGGAGTGAGAAGTAACTATAGAGAACACGTTCTACATTATCAAGTACGCAATCGGTATTGTCCCACCACTTGTTAGATGCTGTGCGCGTGTATTTCATCCCCCGGGCGCGATTACTGTAGTTACATGTCAAATGAATGCCTGATTGTGCCTATCCTTTATCCTAATTACGATATCAGCTTCAACAGTGCCATAACAACGTCATTGTGACATTGTGAACGAGCGAATGTACTCCGATATTACATAGGGATTACATAGAGATGAACTTCGGTCGAATTCGCTCAATCACTATGGAAAATCTATAATTTGTGCCAGGGACTTTACTATTACAGAGACGACATATCGTGAATTGATGTATTCGTAAATATATTCGCAAATAGTTTTAATCCTAAGAAAAAAAAACACACGTTCGTAAGTAACGACAGTTCCAACACGGAACCCGGTAAAGCACGGCAACCCAGAGCGTAATTGAGACCCGAGAATCTCTCTCTTTCTCTTTATTTCTCTTCAATACAGAATGAGGACGAAAAAAAGAAAGGATAACTACAGAAAACACGTTCTACGTTATCGAGTATCCGCAATCGGTATTGTCCCTTCTTTAAATCCTTCGACTTCTACGAAAGTAACATTCCTTTTCTTCTCTATGATGTTACAGTGACGATGGCCACGACAGGTGCGCCGGCTCCGCCAGGAGATACTTTTCGTGCAACATCCAGGTGAGTGGAGGATAAAAGTAGGAGAAGCCTCCGAATTCGAGCGCGAACCGTATCAATTGTTTCGTCGGCGAATTCACGCGCACTTGGTGGATGCGATCATGTCGTCTTTCGTCGGCGTGATAACGTTGGCCTCGAGATGGCCGCAAAAAGGACACAGCATGTCGCCGTGGGAATGCCGCGGGCTCTACGTGAGCCGAGTACGATCTGGAACTTGATTAATTGCCGTGAAACAGGGAGTGATTTATGCGATGTGCTTTAATAGATCGAGCAGCCTCTGACGGTCTATCGAGAGGCGGCCCCTGCGGCACAGACGCGTGACGCGCGCTTCAATTATTCGCGTCTGCGAGCAAACTGAAATCAATGAGTCGAGGTCTCGCGGTCCCTCGCTTCCTCGCTCGCGCGCGTACGATTCTTACACGTCGTCATACAGAATGTCTGTGTGTACGTGTGTGTGTGTGTGTGTATGCACGTGTCGGAAATAATCCGAGCGTTCCACGAGCCAGTCACGTGGAAAACCGCGATTAATCCCGCGAATTATACGTCGGCCGATCGCAAGGAATGATTGATTTCGACGGATACACTTACGTTGTATCTTTTCGACGGAATATACCTGCGTTCGGTCTTTAAAATACGAGAGGCAACGATTAACACGTCAACTCTTGACACCGTTTGCTGCCGTGAATCCTACAGGCCCCGTGATAAACTTTCCGTTTAGACCGTCTCTTCATATATTTGTTATTTAAATATAACTTATAAACATTATAACGCATATATTATAAATAAAATTGTTAGTTCCGATAACGTGCGATTCGTAACGGTACAAGAAGAAAGTCGTGAGAAATCAGTCCCGACGGCGAACGCGTCAACAATCTTTCAACGACCGACTTGCATCTTTATTTAATTCGGCTTCCTCGCTAAAGCAGAGGCACGGTAATTGTGGCGTGTGTACGTTGTTTCAATCCTCTGTCTAAGTTTGAATACTGTCGTTTCGTCGCTGCTCTTTGCTGACCGTACGTTTCATTCGCTGGGGTGGAATTGATCACGCGAGTTAATTAGACGCGCAAGCGTGAAAACGCCGCTCACCTGATCGCCGTGGTGGTCGAATTCCGCTTTACTCGTCTCTACGAGCTCGTGGAATTTAGACGCGCTTCAGGTTCGCGCGCAGGAAGATAAAAACTCTTCCTCGGTGCATTCACTTTCGCCGGTGACTGTGCGGCGCGCACGGTGGCGCGCACTTTCAGCCGTATCGGCTGCCGACATTTCGACGACGCTCGGCAAATCGTCGGCCCATTCATCGCTCTAAAAGTCGTCCAACCAAACGGGACGAGTGCATATGTACCGTCTCGCGTTTTTACGACTCTCGGATGGGGCTCCCGTGCTTTTAACTTTCACGACGCATCCGAGCACACCCTCGAGTATCCTCGGCGAGGATTTAGTGGTCGCTTTAAGGAACGATCTTTACTGCCGCAGTAAACTTTTAATCCCCCCTCTCCCGCTCTCGTTCGCGTTTTCAAAGGAGACGCGCACGTGGCGACGTGTAGGAAGACGATCGGCGTGCGTTATCGTCGACTCCGAAGACTCATCGGAATTTAATAGCGCAATTTCCCGAAGAAAGAAATAACAGGAGCGCGACCCAGCAAGAAGCGTGATTTATTTACACGCCTTTTTAAATGAACGCTCGCTTTGCTCGCTCGTCCGTTCGTTCGCGCGTATTCACGAGCTGCGTTCTTTAAACTCCCGCGTATATCGAGCCGTTTCTCCGAGGCTCGTTTATATGCTCCCGGGGAATTATGGGACACTCGCCCCCGTTGCATCGCCGGTTTACGTTCTCTACTTTGTCGGTCGTGCATAAGCGGATCCGCGTAAATCGAGCAGGCGTATAATAACGAGAAGGCAGCGCGGATAAAGGAGGCGCAGAAGACGAATTCGAGTGCACGAAACCCACGCGTACACGGAGCTTTTTGCTTCCGTTCTGCGCCGTTGCACGCTCCCGTTTCGGAGAATAATCGAAACGGGAGATTGCTACCGTTGGAATCGTCATTTTAATCGAACGTACCGCGAGATTTTCGCGCTCCGACTCGCGCTCGCCGGCTGGCCCGGTGACCCCATAAACCCGACCCGACCTGTATAATATCTCCGCTTTAACAGGTTCTCTTCTTGGCAATGCGGTACGTGAGTGCTCGCGATTCGCTCGGTAAAAGCTCGGCAATGGAGAGGTGCGTTGTACGGAGTAACGATAGCGGACCATTAAGTAAACGTTTACTCTTTATCGTACACGCGGCTCCTGCTTTTACCTCGCGCTACGACGAACAACGCGAATGTCGAACTTCATACGCGGACCTGCGTCGAAACTGCAGTGATATTTTACAATTACCGAACGACCGTTCGGCGGATTGATTTTCTTTATAATATCACAAGCGCCGGCACCGACTGCTTCTATTTTGCTCTCGACGATTAACTTTAACCCCTGTCCCAGATCTTTCCGAGCTGTCCAATTGTTTCGACCTCATATTTTTAGGGCCAATTTATACAATGCTGATTTCGTCACGTGCGTAAGTCGACACTGCCTTAATCCGGGTTCTTTTGACTTCTTCGCCAAGTCGATAAACCCCTTTAAAACATCTGCTGCGTTTGCGTCAGTCCGATAATAAGATCGTGTGTTTATGCTGTTATCGAATGTTTATATCTTATCAAATGGTTGCATTCGCCTCACATGTTTACTCGCCCTATTTACATTTTTCTTGCTTCTTATGCTTGCGATCACGTTTACTGGTAAGCGCGTACACGCGCATCTGTGCGCATTCGTCTTTTTTATACTAAAAGGGTTGTCCTATTAATTAGACAAACAAATAAGCAAATAGATAAATAAATTTTCAGTGCACGGGGCTCGTCGATTAGTTTGTTCCGTCCCGAGAAACCGACGTATAACTCAACGTTAATAACGTGAGCGCGAGATCACGCGAGTTCAAGTTTCTCGTTAAGTCGCAGTTTCTCTTCATACTCCTCCAAATATAAATTACCACGAACGATGGTACAGGAAATTTGGAGAAGGACGCCTTGGGAACTTCAGTTTCTTCGGCCTCGATTTCATTCTCTCGAGTATTCACGTCGACACGTGACTGCGATCAATCCAGTCTCATTTCGCCGTTATAATTTTTTCGATCGAATTTGTCGTGAGCTATCGGCTTTTCATTTCGAGGCGAGCAAACAGAAATGTTCTCCCCCGTTTGCTTGCGATAAAGTCACATTAATCCCAAAGTAAAATTTTTCACGTAAGTTCAAACGCGAAAGAAAGGACGGAAATCCAACGTGATATCGCAAAAGCTCGGGGAATTTACGGTGACATTTCCATTATGCCCTCGCGCTCTCGCGGCTTATAGAGAAATTATGATTAATTAACCGCAATTAGAATCCCCATGGCATAGATTCTGCCTTTTGGTCGTGAATTTTTTGCTGTCAAAACCGCCGAGCCATTTAATCGCCCGCGCGAGCGCACAGATAACGAGGGAGAAAATTATTTTGATAAAAATATTACCCAGCGGAGGAGACGCAACGTGTCTCACTGTTGTGCAATCACGACACGGAGCTAAGAGAGTGTTGCGTAAGCACCTGAAACTGACATGACCTGAAAGTATCGCTTGCATTCGAAGACGTTGGCTTGACATAATCGAAGAGTTCGATTGAATATGAAGATAATTGGGAAATATGCATATATTTTAATTACGTTTATTTTAAGATAAAGATACATTTTTAAATTTATAACATATTAATATATTAATTAATATAATGTCAATATATTAATTAATAAACGTCAAGTATCAATACATACACGGAGAAAAAGGTTTCCTTGAATTTAGTATACGTATTTGTTTGATTTGGGTTTATTTAATATAAACAACTTAATTTAATATCAAATATCATTTTGTTTGAATAAAAATATTGTCGCTTCACTAGAGTAAATTGTGCTGTTTGATACAAAAAACAGTATTATTTGGAGGAAATAATATTTCGTTCGCAATAAAAGATTTATTTTATTATATACTAATTATTGTTTCGCTGAAACAAAGAAATTCTGTAATATTTTTCTAACATAATGTTATTTATTTTACAGTGTTACTTATTTCAAATAATTTAATACTCGTAATAACTGTTTATATATATTGTTTGTTGGGTGAAAATACAAGAGAAATATGTTATTTGACGTAAAGATATTTAATGTTCGAAAAACCATACAATCCTATTTGTCGAATTAAACATTCGTTTGTTTGTTCTATTCTAAAAGAAAAATGTGTTTTAATTAGAGAAATTTTATCAGATCCGAAGAAAACTTTCCTTGTGTATATATAATATATTGAGTGATTAATATAATGCCATAAAAAATATTCTGTGAATTTTCGATATTTCAATATTTTCTTACGCTCTACATAATTCATCCGAAACAAATTTATCAGAGACCGAGTTTCCACATTGAATAATTCAAGATGATTGATTGGTTTGATTAATTGTCTAATATTTTCTCCGCTATATCTTTTTTTGTTATATCAATTTCTTTGATTCCGACACAATGTGGTAGACGTTGGAATTCGCGTGAATCGACGAAAATGCAACGACGTGGCGGAAAATGTCGAGACGCAACTCACTCGAAAAACGTGCTCCACATTATTCCACTGCGCTCGGATAATCACCGTGCGACGAAACGGCGTCCGAGCACGTGGTGCACTGGCGGCTGCCTGATGGCCCGCGGGAGATTTATGAACGGAAGGCCATTATGTGTGCAGCATCGACTCGCGAAGTATTAACTTCGTTAGAGCAAAGTGCTAACTGAAACGAATAGCAGGGATATACCGCTGCGCCGACTACCGATGGTATCGATTTCCCGGACCGACGGCAGTTACATCTCATTCCGATAATAGTCACTTTGAAGCATTCTTATATAATGATCAAATGAAATATGAGACGAGCTATCCGAATCCTTTCATTCCTAAATTCCAACCTCATAAATCGCACACCGGTTTCAAATCAAACCAGTGAAAATTTCGCTGCGCGACATGGAAATCTAAATCCGCGCGTCTTCCGAGATCTGATTAAATTTGATTCGCGTAATTTAACGCTGACGTATCGACGATCAATTGTTTCCTATTCTCCGTTATAGGCGAGCGAGTAGGGAAATGAATATATCGATTTAGCAGTCTCATTTCCCGTCTCCCGAAACTGAAACGACAGGTGTATCTCGAAGGAAAAAATAATAATGCGTCCTCCCATCGACGCAACCACGAATAAACTCGAGAATCAGCCGCGCCGACCACGAAAAAATTATAGACGCGAACTCGAAGCGCGGCCGGATTTCTTTAATGAAGCCGAGCTTTAATTAAGAGTTAGCCGTAATTACGGATGACCTTACGCGTATTTAAAGAGCCGCCGCCGCCGCCGCCTCCGGCGCCGGCGCCGCTTTCGATTCTCAAGCAACGTTTCCTTTCTTCCTTTGAAACGCGATACTCGTGACTTTCTAGTCAAGGACGACTGACGATACCAGCGGGGAACTCGATTTTATCTGTCGACGCCACGTAGGTGGTCGACGTCGGTTTAATATAGCGAAAGCTTTGTGCTTAATTCGAGCCGAATGTTGCAACGAAGCCGCAAATTTTGACGACGTCTGGTATCGTTTTACGCGCGAGGACGCGAGGACGGGGAATACGCGGCGACCGTGTGACTTCTTTTCAGGCAAACTTACAGAGACGTAAATAAACTTATGGATTTCTTTTACATATTTTCAGCGTTATCATCCGGTCACTTTTTCTTGACAAGTCTGAAAGATTCACTATCGTTTCAAATGAGTTGAATCACTTTTTTCCTGAACTGCCATTAAAAATTTGTAAAATACAAACGTTCTATATATATTTTTACCGATCCGTTATCTCGTCCGACTTCTCCGCATTGGAAGTCAAGCATTAAGTTTTACACAAATATGAAACTGAAAAATGACATTTATACCTTTCAAGAGACTGAAATTCATTTTTTATCTAATAAAATATACTATTTATTTCATTTGATAAAACTGCTCCAAAAGCGTACTTGTATCATTCATGCCCTCGGTTTTTTCTGTTTTGAACTTTTAGACTATACTATAAAAAGAATTTGCTATACCTCAAATTACCTAAACCCACAAGTAAAACTACTCTTAGAATTTAACAAAAAAAATATATCACTTTCGGTCACTATTTTGATGTCTGAGTGATCATTTTTATCGTCACCTTTTCTGCCGAGAAGAGTCACTGCTTCATATTTTTTAGTTCATGATGACTGGGTGACAGCGCGGTATCTCTTCAATTCTCTGCGTCACTTCGTACATTCTCCGAATATTCGTATTAATTCTCTATCGAAAATGAGATAAAGCATGTATGTCTCAATGCACTCCCGCGTAGTAGACTCTCTCGTCGGCGTCGTTTTCAACCGGAAAACGCGCTTACATAATTTACAGCGCGACGCGCGGAGTCCCCTAGATTTCGCTCAATTGACTTCCCTCTGCGGCAAATATGCGGGAAATGAGACGTTAATATAACTCGTCCGCCGGCGTTTCGATAATTTGTTTCTCGTGTACTTTTTCCTTGTTCATTTGCGGCTTCGCCCCGATATCTTCCCCGGGATAAATCACCCTCCTCTATAGGTCGATCGCACGATCACGACGAAATAGTGATGTACGACGCGTCATTTTCAGCCGGCGGCGGCCAAACACGGATTCACTCTAACAGGATAACCGAAGTATCTCGCGTGACACACGGAACAACACCGACTTGTTCAAGACTGAACTCGAATAATAAACATTTTAATGTCGCGTCAGTCGCTCCGGCTCTTACCGGCCCGTTCTTTCCTCATTAGATCGCAGCAACAACGACGCACAAATATTTTATATAAATAATGTGTAAATATCTCGCGCACGATGTAAATCTCTGAGCGTGCGCGCGCGCGCGCGCAAGTTGCGAAAATTACAGCTGAGCGCGGTTTAAGCCCGCTACAAATGACGCCAAGATTTTCCGCGAGCTCATGAATACCCGACGGCCATTGTGCGCGACGGACAATTAACCGTCCCATTATCCCGGGCGTTAAAATGCGCGGGGTAAACGTTTCGACGCGCGTATCGCAGCAATTTGTTTCTCGCGTACGAGCACAATCGCCGGCCGACGAGAATTCTCGATCTTCCCGCACGGAGTATGGGATTGCACCGTTGACGACGGCGACGATCCTGCGGAGAGTTACGAAATGTGACGCGGCACGTAATCCGACGAGGACGCGCACCGGCTCTCCTAAGGGCGATAGATTTAATTAATCCCGAACACAACTCGAAATCCGCACCCCGCCGGCCGTCCGAGGTCGATCGCTCCTCGCTGCAACGCGTGCGGCCTAAAATAATTCCTTATAAATTTCACGGCTAGTACGATTGGCAACATTCGTCATCCGCAACGTCGTTGTCGCCCCCACCGACCTGAAACTTTTTCCTGAACGTCGCCTCGCCCTCTTTCTCTCTCTCTCTTTCGCTCACCCTGACTCATCCTGTCCCTGCCTGCCACCCTTTTCGTTCCGTCCGCAAGAAATCTCCCGCCATAAATCCTGCTCCGTATCCTTGTGCGTGGTACCGGTCCCGTCGGGGTATCTCTTCTTCCTTTTTACTCGGGTTCCACTCGATTTATCGACATTACCTGCCCCTCGGGTCTGCCCTACGTGGCGTCCATCTACGGGCCATCTCATTTTTGCGGGGCCGTTCACGAAATAGCGCGGCAGCACGCGCTCGTTGATTTCCGCGGGCGGGAGTACATTTTTTCCCGATCTTGCGACAGTTGTAGGGCCGTCGTGGGATTTAAGCCGGAAGCTGCGATGGATCACGGCTCGGGTTCACAATGTGAATTACATGTTACGTGCGACGGGAATTCGGTGAATCTCTAATTGAAAGGTTCGATCACGCGCGGGTCTTTGCGTGCCGGGAGGGATGAGATCGGCGTCGGGGGACGAGCCGAGTGAACTTAATGAAGGCGACGTGGCCGAAAAATAGGAACATACCGGCCCAATGAGCCACGGACCTTTCCGTCCCTTCATTTCATCCCGTGACGAGACACTTGGGCCGCTCATAACGGCCGAGCGTTTCCTCGTACGCACGAAAGCTCAAAGCCGTCGGGATTTATTTCGAGTTCGAGGTCGGCGAAAACGAGGGCGCGAAAGCGCAGTGAAATGCGCCGGGAAAAAAGTCGCGGAAAACATTCGCGCGTCTCTCGCCGCCGCTCTCCCTGTGCGCGCCGCGCGCATCGTTGGGTCGCGCTGCTTTTTTCATCCACGGCGAGAATTCGCGGGCCAGTAATTATCGTAGTTACGCCGCGCTGCTTTATTTCCGTCGACGGCGGGCGCGCGGAGCTTGCGAAGGGCCAACCGCAGCTGACGTTATTTCTCGCGAGCGAGCGTGCAACCGCGCGTTCTTTATGCTGTATATTCCGAATCGCCGGCCGATATTCAGCGCTGAGGATCCGCCGACGCGCGTCCGTTCCGCGCGAAATATCGCGGAATTCCGCGAGTAAATCGCGCTCGCCTCCTAAAATCCGCGCTGACGCCGGTGGAAATATCACGTGACTTTTTCATGCGATTTTCGCGCGCATCGCTCGCGAAAGTTATACGTCCGAGATAGCCGCGAACACGCGGAGCTCATTTTTCTCGCTTAAGGTAGTTGGCCCGTAAATTAATTTTCTCAGGAATCTTTTCGAATTTTCATTCCTCGAAACACGATCTGCACACATGGAAAGTTAGAGAATGAGTGACCATACCAGAGCTGAGGTCATTTGAGCCAGAGTTAGCGTTACTTACACGCACGTGGTGAGTCGCAAAAAGATTGCAACATTTTCTTTATAAGCTTTGAAACGCATCCTGTAGCATCCAATAGGACAATTTGTTTTTTAGTCATTCTCAGGAGATACATTTTCCTATTGGTTACGAGATGCGTTGCGCCAAACTTATCGGGAAAATGTGTCGCAACTTTTTTGTGACTGACTATATATCACTGGTACGGAGGCGGCTTTCTATATCGAATTTTAATTCTAACAAATAAATTACTTTTACGGTTTTAATGAAAAAAACGAGAAAACGACAAAAAAAACTCGTAGAAATATTACAGAAAAGTTACCAGATTATTTACCTATAATAGTTTTCCAGAAGTTGATGCGTAAAACTTACAATCTCTGATAACGGTTGAAGTATCTAACTTGTAAAGATTTGGCAGCATGCGCTATATTTCTCTTTGTGCGTCTTGGTTGGTTATTTTTTCAAAGGTAGAACGATTAAATAAACTTAAAGATCTATAATTAATACGTAAAAATGCGAAAAAACAGAAAAATACGGGGAAGTCCAGCGTTTACGATCTCTAGTAATGTACATTCATGTGCGTCTATCGGTATATGTGCCTGACAGAGCAGCATCAGCCAAAAGTATTAAATGTCAAAGCGTGAAAAACGATTATTTCTTCATGAGTTTTTACACGTTATGTAAGTTTGATTGATACTCTTTTACTATAGTAAAAAAAAATTTTGCACATCATGAATCATTTTTATGAACATTTGGCACAGGTTTGTCAAGCTTCTTCGTATTGTGTTACCAACCGTTACTTTTCAACTAGTATCGTCACGGACTATTTTACCATATTGCCACTCGTGTAGATCTACTCTTTCCTCGACGATGGTCGATCGCTGAAAGTTTAATCGACCGATTGAATTTCTGATGATTATGAAGAAGAATGATTATTTCTCCTTTTATATTTTATCATATTGACTCCTGCATTGCACGAACCGCATACGAATTCAGGTCAAGATACGTTAGCGCAATGTATTAATAGCTCGACTTCGCGAGCTTTCGAGTGCCGGCCGCGCTTTGATGAATTTACCAGCGCGGAATTAGAAAGCGCCAACCGTGCCTTCTTCCAGGACTGTCCCGGCGAGCCGAAGGATTTCCGAGCGGAGCAGTGCGCGGAGTTCAACAGGGTGCCCTTCGAGGATGTATATTACGAGTGAGTATCGCAGCCCCCGACGCTTTGATTATCAAGACGGCCGTCTGACTGGAAATCCAGTCGAAATCGTGAAACGACGACCGCCTCGCCTGGCGTCGCGCGCGATGGTGATTTACGATCGGCGCTCTCTGCGTGGGAAGATGACGGAATCCTTTTGTGGTCCTCGGCAGCACCTAATGATCGTCCCTTCGCTCTGTAATCCGCGCACGCTTGAATCGTCTTTTAATGGGTGACACTATACTTATGGTGCTCTTTCTCGTTGGTGCGCCGTGACCCGAGCGCGGTCGGGCGGGACTCGAAAGTTTCCACCGCGAAGGGACGAGCGGTACCGACGCTCGCACAAATACCGTAATTTATCGGCTCTTGAAACGACCGATTATCTTTCATTCGCCGCGGCTGTGCGCGTACTTTTTCGTCAGGGCCGCGTCCCGTCGCTCGTCTCGGGCGCGAAGAGCGAGAGAATCCCGGGACAATGGTGATTGAACAATCGACGAGCCGCGCGATCATTGTTAACTCGCGCGACCTTCGCTAATATTATTATTATTATTATTTGCCTCCTTCCGCAGTTGGATCCCGTACATCGGGAGCCCGAATAAGTGCGAGCTGAATTGCATGCCGCGCGGCGAGAGGTTCTTCTACAGGCACAGGAACACCGTGATCGATGGCACGCCCTGCAAGCCCGACACGAATGACGTTTGCGTCAAGGGCAGGTGCATGGTAAGTTGTTAATCAGTGGGGTGTTAATTATTACGGATTAGTGTGTACGTATGAGTCGCGTGTGAACTCTCATCGCTTCGATAGAGTTGCGCTCCCGAGCGCTTTTGTCGGGACGGAGGTCTCGATCATTAAACGAAATGAGAGAAAGCGAACGTACACCGCGAGAAATTATAGTTATTTCTGAGCTCAACTATACTCCTTTTACGGTAGAATGATTAATGGGCCTGTAAGAACCGAAGCACAGCTGTGCTTAGTGCCGTTAAATATTAATACTGAATATTCGCAAGCATATTAATATTTAATGGCACTAAAACAGCCGTGTCTCGGCTCTTACAGGCCCGTTAATCTTCCTTTCCTCAGTTGGACCGAGCGGAGTCGTTGCAAATATTACGTTTCCTTTTCATGGTTTCAATCACAAAAATAGCAGTGGCAAAAAGTGCACCAGAGGTTATTATCATTGACATTGTAGTAACACTTATTAGAACAGTGATTCTTCGGACTATGATTCTTTTAATATGATAGTTATAATTACGAATATCAAATATTTTTCTCTCTGCTTAGAGTATGTGAATGCGTTACGGTCGAGTTTGACGGTGATTTTCTTTCTCGGCCAGCACGTCGGCTGCGACATGATGCTGGGTAGCGACGCCAAGGAAGACGCGTGCAGAGAATGCGGCGGCGACGGTTCAGATTGCAATACCGTTAGCAACTTATTCGACGCGGACGACCTCCATGTGGGTGAGTGATTTTCCACGATTAATGGCCGTAACGAGTGGACCCAGTGGTCCGTGATCGCATCCCGGCGAAATTACGACGCGCAGTCTACAACGTCGTCCACACCGGGGGCTTTTATCGAGAGATAAATTAATTTCTCGCTACTATGCGAAACTACTTACAGCCAACCGTGCCACTCGGTGATGCTAATAACGCGATAACAGAGAAGTGTTGCGCATCTTTCAGGTTACGTCGATATCCTGTTGATCCCCGAAGGCGCGACGAACATCGCCATAAGGGAAGTGCAGCCGTCAAATAATTATCTCGGTAAGCGCGAACGAGATCGAGCATTTCCGAGTCGAAATTGTTAACCCTATGTTGAACCTTTAATTCTGCAACACGATAGGAACCGAGTTAGCAAAATGGGCTCAGTATTTCAGTCCCGACAATATAATTTACTTCTACTTGATCTTAATGTGATATCTTAAGTTTCCGTTTTCGCTGTTCTAAAGTTAAAATAGGTTGTTCTAGGTAACGTTAAAATGAAATCCATAGAATTAAAGGTTCGAGAGAGAAGTTAATAAGTGCCAATATCGTCAAAACAGGTTTTTATCAATTTATATGCGAAGTACGAAAAAAATTAATATCAATTCAAGACCCACATTCTCATGTATAAGCAAGAATATATAATCTTACTTGAAGATAAAACTTGCTTGCATAAAGAAATTCTACATAATTCTACTAAAAATATTATGTTTTGTTATTCAAGAATAATTTTTACGAAGAAGAGAAAAATATTGGGTAGAAAAGAAACGATATCTTCAAACTGATGTGATTTTTAGTTTGAAGACATTGTTCTTTCTAGCCAATACTTTTTCTTCACTTATGAAAATTATTACTGAATGATTATCGAATATTATTGAAGAATATGATATTTTTTTGCGCAACTATATCGAATTTCTTTATGTAAACAAATTTTATCTTTATAAATTATATATTTTTACCTGTATATGAGAATAATGAGTCTTGAATCGACATTAATTTTTTTCGTTGCAAGCGCAAACTATTAAAAGCAGCAAAGTAGCGTCGAAATGTCGAATCCGGTTTAGACGGATATTCCGAGTGGAAATTGCTCGATTCGTCGATCCTCGATGTCACTCGCAGTCGTTCACTCCGTAAAACACTCGTGACACTTGTTTGATTAGCCATACGCAACATCTCGGGCCACTATTACCTGAACGGCAACTGGATGATTGACTTCCCGCGCAGTCTGCGCTTCTCCGGCACGACCTTCCACTACACCCGAGACCCGCAAGGTTTCGCGGCGCCCGACATCGTCACGGCCTTGGGACCGACGAACGAGTCGATTTACGTCGTGGTCGGTACATTGATCGATTCTCCTTCGTCGATGAGAGACGAGTCCGGGAGGATATTAACGTGTAGCTTTTCCCTTCGCAGCTGCTGTACCAAGATCGCAACGTGGGCGTGCATTACGAGTACAGCATACCGAAGAGATTCTCCTCGCGCACGGACCCCGACAGCTACACCTGGGTAACCGACGAATTCTCCACTTGCAGCGCCAGTTGCGGCGGAGGTATTACGGGATTATCACTTTAACGCGATTAGACCACCGGTGCTCGAGTCCGTCGTGTTTTCTCGCGACGGAGAACAACGTTTTACCTGTTGCGCGTAAACGTTCGGACGAAGAGCGGATGATTCGATCGAGGAAGTTCATTCGTCGCTTAAAATTTGACGTTTCAATCTCTGCGTCAGTGGAATACGAGAAAATCGTTTCAATAATTCTTACTGGCGAATTGTTTTCATTCCGTGGCGTTCGATTATTCATATACGGTGTTCAGATATTACTAATAATGAGATAATTACAATTTCTTTCTCTCTCTCTCTCTCTCTCCCTCTCTCTCTGAGAAAATCAAGTAACTTCATTCGCGTAATGAACGTACTCAGAACAAGATATTCTATGAATATTCTTACAAAATATGAGTGTTCTTAATTCCAGAATATTTGCGCGCAAATTCTGGATATTCTATAAAGCTTCCTTTAAGGATTTGTCTCCGACCGTGAATATCTCAGTTCACATCTTCCAGATGAGGAATGACCTGAAACTCGGAAGTCATATCAGATATTTCTCCGCACCGTGAAAGCGTAAAATATCGCACTAAGATCGTACTACGAACATGTAACAGTGCTTTTTCGAACATTCTATGAATGTGCGAGTCTTCGTAACAGATATTTATAGAATATTCCTGTGCTGTCTGGATATACGCGACGCGCAACTGATAATTACTATCGTCCGATTTCGAAGACAAATTTCGGGCAGAGCCGGATCATTTGTCGTCCGTGGAGAATCCATCTTGCCCGTCTGTCTTTCTCCAAGTGACAATTACGCGCGAATATTACTCACGAGGAAAGGTCCATTTCACACTTCATTTATCTCCGAAGGCTACCAATCGAGACGGGTGGCCTGCGTACGGAGGCGCGACAGTGAGCGGGTGGACGAGGGCCTGTGCGATTGGCAGCTGGAACCAGCTGACACGCAGAGCTGTAACGAAGAACCTTGCCCGCCGATGTGGATGGAAGGTCCATGGTCCCCTTGCAGCAAACAATGCGGTGAGGAGGGCGAGCAGAGTCGAGAGATCAAGTGCGAGCAGGTCATCGCGGGCGGGATAGCTTCTGTGGTGGATGATTCTCAATGCCTGGAGAAAGTAGGCCCGAAGGGACCTACCAGGCAGGAATGTAACAGAGACGTGGACTGCCCGCAGTGGCACGAGGGACCTTGGAAGCCCGTGAGTCACCTCGACGCATAATGACATTAACCGTTCTGTCAATGTATAATTTCCCTATATTTTTCCATCAAAACGGAGAAAAATTATTTACTTATTCTATAATAGGAAATCAAATATAAGTCCGTATTATGGGAACGGGTTAACGGGGAATAAATCTAAAATAAAATGTTACTCGGGAAATTAAAAATATCAGTTTTAGCTTATAAGGCTGATTCTTTGTGTACGATTGCCGATTAAAAGAAACGGACGTACGTTTAGTATACGTTTAAACATGTATCTCCCCGCGAATATATTAATATTAATATTCAAAACGGCGCTAGAACATCCGTGCTTAGTCTTTTATTTGCCCATAAATAATGTCTTTTTCTTTGGTAAAGTCACAAAAAAATTTGTCGTAGCGTAATCATCGCTACTGCATATTCGTTCTGCGATAGCAATAAAATTTAATCGGTGTAACCAAATTAGCGAATTACTCGTAATTAGAGCAGTTTTGTTTCCAGGATGAGGAATATCCTGTCGAATGAATTTGTCCTTAGGACACTTTAATTTGTTAAAATCTGCTATTAGAACAAAATAGTGTTTTTCCTACATTTACTCGTTCGTTTTAACAGCAAAATAATTTGTAGAGCAAAGTAATACAGCGAGTGGCAATTAGTATTCTTCAACAAATTACTCTGCTGTCCACATAGTAATTGACAGATTTTGCTGCGACAGCATAAAACCTGCTGTGTCAGTAAATCATTTTTCTCCGTGTACAAACCCGGTGTGTTTCCGTGACAGAAGGGTTAATTTCGTTTCATCGTTAAATTACGTTTCGCTATCACCGCTTTTCTCGTACACGCGCTATCGATCAATCAATCCGCTTACGTCTCGCGCGCAATTCCGAAAGCGATGGGAGTCATCGAGTTCGGTGCCTGCTATCGGTGTAATTCGCATGTTCTCAAATGCAAATTGCTGCTTACCTGGCCGTTGATGCGCGGTTATCACGAGGAGCGAAATATGCACATCGTGAGGAATCAATATTTCTCCTAGTGCGATCATATATGCGGGCCTGGTAAGCAAACCAGGACGGTCACGTGCTACAGAAAGGTGGACGGCAGGATCCAAGTGTTGGAAGATGAGGCGTGCGAAACGGAAGCGCCGGAACGTGAGAAGACTTGCGAGCTGAGGCCTTGCGCCGGCCTCGAGTGGGTCACCTCGGAATGGAGCGGAGTGAGTCCTCCGAACTTTCTATTGAATAAGAAGGGGGTGGGGGTGAGGGAGTAAACAAATAAATTATCGAATTTCCATTTCTCTCCGCGGACGCTTGAAAAACGAACGGACGGTAATTTGAGAATGCCTTCCTGATAGTGCGAGGAGAAGTGCGATCTCACGATGGAGACCAGAACCACCCAGTGCGCCACTCAAGAAGGCACAGTTTATCCGGACGACATGTGCGACGCGGGCAAGAAGCCCGAGCTGGAGAGGGAGTGCGAGAAAAGCGAGGACTGCGACTTCCAGTGGTTCAGTTCGCAATGGAGCAAGGCAAGCGAATAAATATTCCCACTTCCACTTCCTCCGAAGTGTATCTCTTTACTCGCGTCGTCCATAATATACGTTCCACTTGCTTCCCTTATCGTCACGATAACTCTGCTCCCCAGTGCTCGGCGAAATGCGGATCCGGCGTTCAGACCCGCAAAGTGTTCTGCGGCACCTTCACCGACGACACCGTGAAGAAGGTCTCGGACGAGAATTGCAATCCCGACGAGAAGTTCGAGAATACGAAGAATTGCACCGCCCAAGAGCCGTGCAAGGGCGAGTGGTTCGCAGGACCTTGGAGCAAGGTATGTTTTCACTCTGAAAAAAAAACCGTATTTCGAAAATGTTTACCCCTTCGACCGCGATCGATAGAGCAGTCGTTTCATTTACACGACGTTTCGCGATCTCATGATTTCTTGTAGTTTTTATACTCAACCATCGTTGCTTTCATCGCCGCACTTCCCGTTAAAGTTCGAAATTTAGTCCGCGTTACAGCTCGTTTATAATCGTCGGACTTATTAGTGAGCTGTAATCAACGGTGTCGTCAATCACAACGTGTTGCAGTGTTCGAAGCCATGTGACGGCGGCGACATGATGCGCAAGGTGATTTGCATGAAGGATAATAAGACGGTGCCTGTAAGCCAGTGCGACGCTGCCAGCATCATGTTCTCCACTGAGAAGTGTAACGATCAACCTTGCGAGAAAGGTAAAGATTTTGCGGATTTCAATTGCCACGAGCGCGACTGTTCACCCACGATTCTTAAAATAACGTTATCCCGACATAAAAATGCACGTTTGGTATTAACTTCGAAAAAGCTATTTGAGTGACATAAATTTCTCTATTTTAAAGATGAAATAGTAAAAGCTTCCGGATGCGCAGAAAAAAATGCTAGATTCAAGCAAATAATTATTTGAATACTCCTTAGCAAATATTTACTTGGATCAAGTAAATATTTTACTTGAGAAATATTAGGATCGAGTAAATCTTATTCGATCCCAATCAAAATTTGCTAAGGGGTATTGGAGAAATTATTTACTCGGACTTGGACTTACACGGTTAATTGAAAAATAAAAGATATCTCTGCGTTGATTTTACTTCACGAATGTAGAAAATCGTTCTCTTCTCGACGAGGTAAAAGCGAGACGCGGTATATTATATAAAAAATAAACTCCAATTATTTGTATTATATATTTCATCGTGATTACGAGCCTTTATTATCGGAGGTAATAATACGGAAATTAACATTTGCTTCATCATATAACACGTGATTTATACTCGCGAAGGCCTCCTCACTGTAAACATATCGCGGCCCTCGTGTATAAAATATTGGACATGCTTAGAACAGCGGGCGCGAAAATAATGAGGTTCGTGGCATTAAACGCAAATGTCTTAGCACCTGCCATTCTAAAGGGCGGCCACCCACCGTGAATATAACAGCACCTTCCCCTCCGTAGCGAGGAAAGTTACGGTTTCCGTCGCGCGCTATCCGACGCGCTAATTCTATTCCTCAACGAGGAATAAAACGCACGCGTGAGATCTCTCGATGTCGAAAGAGTGCTCTCACACACGGCAGGTCTCGCCGAGAGCTCGAGTCGGCGGATTATTTAGAGGTGCCGGGGTCCCGAGCGAAACGCCGTTCGAAAGATTTACGCGTATCCCGAAACGACTTCCGCGCCGTTTCCGAAATCACGCGTCCCCACGTGGCGGTGCGATTTACGTAAACTCGTCGTTTCTCGCTGTATCTTCAGGCGTGACGCCGAGCGACGAATGGGAGGACGAAAAAACAACGGATTCGAAGGAGGTGGAGGAGGCAGAGGAGGAGTGCGAGGACGAGGAGGAGGAGGAGGAGTGGGACAGGGAGGAGGTGGAAGGTGTCCCCGGAATCAGCTTACCCGCGGGGGTGAGTGAAACTGAGCCGTGTCGCGCGTAATCGAGTATCAGACGCGACTGAGTTACTTCGTAACTTCGTTTCTTACCGGTCCGCTGTTTCAAAGAGCCGCGTCGGACTCGATCCGGTCGCGCGCGCGGTCCGGTAATGCGATTCTCCTTCGATTTCGCTCGTCTCACTGCGGGGATCGAAGGGATTCACACGCGCTGTCGAGAGCGTCGCACAGTTCCCCCCTTTTTCTTCTTCGTTTCAGGGAGCAACGATAGACCGACTGGTCGCGCAAACGGAAGCGACACCCTTGAGCTCGCCGTTCACCGGTAGCGACGCCTACGACACTATGTTCAGCGACTCCACCAGGGGTGACATATCGCCCTCCGAGCTGGGTAGCGGCGAGGGCAGCGGCGACGATGAGTTCACTCTGTTCGACACTACCTTCTTCGTCGACAGCAGCGTACTGACCACCGTCGAGAAGAGCGACTCTCCGGTCAGCGGTGCTACGACCGAGGGCAAAACTGGCACAACGGAGTTCGGCACGGACGTGACCGAGTCGTCGGACATCACCGAGGAAACCGACGCTACGGTCGAGGGATCCGGCGCGACCATCGAGGAGGAGACCGGCGCCAGCGCGTCCACGGACGCGTTCACGGAAGGAAGCACGGTGGAAGGGAGTCAGGCCGCGACTACGGAATCCGGCAGTAAGTAAATAAATCAAATAAATAATTTCGAATCGGCGCGATTATCTAAGTCTTTAATCGTACGTCGTTCGTGAAACTAACGTGACGGCACGCATTTATTAATTGTTAATTTAGGCACTGAATCGGGAATGACGGAAATGTCGACGGATGCTTCCGCCACCACTGAAAGCGGCGGAACGACCGGCAGCGGCGAATCGACGGTTAGTGAGAGTTCGGAGCTGATAACGACCGAATCCAGCGATATGACGACTGTATCCAGCGTAGCGACGTCCAGCGACATGACGACCGGCTCCAGCGACATGACGACCGGCTCCAGCGACATGACGACCGGCTCCAGTGACGTGACGACCGGCTCCAGCGACATAACGACCGGCTCCAGCGACGGGACGACCGGCTCCAGCGACGGGACGACCGGCTCCAGCGACGTGACGACCGGCTCCAGCGACGTGACGACCGGCTCCAGCGACGGGACGACCGGCTCCAGTGATGTGACGACTGATGCGACCGAGTTGACTGATACTACCGGTTCTGCGGAAACCACGATCTCTTCCATGACTGCGTCGACGGAGTCCACCGAGACACACGTCACAGATATCACCGATATTGAGACGACCGACTCGACGGAGACGCAAACAACACCAACTACCGAACCCACGGACACTACGGAGTCCACAGATACTACCGAGTCCACGGAGTCTGCGCCGACTACGTCTTCTTCGGAGACGGAGACCACGGTCACAGAAGAAACGCGAACGACCGGAAGCGACGAGGCCACGGATTCCAGTACTGTGTCCGGTAAGTAGTAAAGTACAAAATTGATTTTTGTAACGTCATATAATTTAACGGTAATATTTTATATAACTTGTTTAAAAAATAACGTTTGTATCTTATTATTTTGTTTTGCTAATTTAAACATAACATCCTATTTCTTTAAATTTACTTTACTTACGCGTTTTCATTCATCGTTACTCAGCGTACGAATTACACGAGATTCATTCAGTTGTCAGCGTAAAATTAAAGAGTGTCAGGCATCGATGGGTCAAGAAAGAGTGCAAAATACGATACATGTGATTATACTCCGCAGAGACAACGTCTGAAGTGACCCCGACTATAACGACCTCTCAACTGACGACTAAGTCAGAAGATAAAAGCGATTCCGAGATGGAAGTGGAAGGCAGCGACGTGACCAAGTCTCCGATCACCGGAGAAACAGATCTCACGACGGAAGAGACTACCGTTTCCGGGACGAGCCCGTCAGGTGCATCTGAAACTACCGGCAGCGGCGAGACTACCGAGTCGGGACAGACTACGGAATCGGGAGAGACAACTGAATCGGGAATGAGCACAGAATCGTCGGCTGGGACTACATCAGGTATGAGCACGGGATCGGCTGAGACAACGGAGTCCGAACTGACGACCGAGTCCTTGGAAACCACAATGTCAAGTGAGACCAGCGAATCAGGGGAGACGACGGAATCGGGTGCGACTACGGAGTCCGGAGCGACTACGGAGTCGGGAGCGACTACGGAGTCGGGAACGACTACGGAGTCGGAAGCGACTACGGAGTCGGAAGCGACTACGGAGTCGGAAGCGACTACGGAGTCGGAAGCGACTACGGAGTCGGGAGCGACCACGGAATCGGGAGCGACTACGGAGTCGGTCGAGACTACCGAGTCCGGCGAAACTACCGTGACAGCCTCCACAGAAATGACCGAAAGTACCGAGTTGGGCATGACGACGGAATCGGGCGAGACGACCGAATCGTCCATCACGTCCTCCGGGGAGACGACGGTGTCCGGTGAGACGAAAGTCACGTCCTCCACGACCAGCGAAGACACCGGCCTCACCGAGAAGACACCGAGTAAGTCCATTAGACAACGAAGTGAATGTTTCTCCCTCTCTCTCTCTCTCTCTCTCTTCCTCGATGCGTTAATACCGATGTAATTACAGTCACGGAGTTCTGGACGACCGCATTCCCGGAAGCGACGACGCGCAAGCGACAGTGCAAGCCGAGGAAGAGCTGCAAGAAGACGCCGTTCGGCTGTTGCTACGATGGCATCACCGCGGCTCAGGGACCCTTCGGTCAAGGTTGCCCGACGCCGCAGACGTGTAACGAGACGCGATACGGCTGCTGCCCTGACGGCGTGTCGCCAGCCACTGGCTCGAAGAACAAGGGCTGCCCGGATTCTCGTTGTAACGAATCGCTCTTCGGTTGCTGCCCAGACGGCGTCACCACGGCGGAAGGCAATGATTACGAGGGCTGCAAGAAGCCGTGCGAAGATACAGAGTTAGTTTCATGTCTTCTACCATATAATTTAATTATCTTGCGTCATCCCACCGCTTCATTTCTATGCATGTCATTTGTGACGCGACTTTCCCGCATTTTTCTTCGATGCCTTCAGCTAAAATCTGAAATTAACAGATAATATATTTTCCAGATTTAGTGGTAACGTTATTTTGCGAGACCTCATGCGAACGTTGCTTCTTCGCAACAGGTGGCACTTATAAATTGATCGATTGATCAATTTTCAGGTTCGGATGTTGCCCAGACATGGAGACGCCAGCTATCGGGAAAGACAATATGGGATGTTGCAAAGTTACCGAGTTCGGTTGCTGTCCTGACGGAATTAAAGCTGCTTCTGGTCCCGATGACGAAGGTACTTAGTGCTCTTTCAATGAAGTATACTTATCGTGTTTTTCCGCGGTTCTTGAGAAAAAGAAACCGAGTAACGGCCTTCGTTCCGTTAAGGTTGCGAAGAAGAAGTCACTTCTATGACGTCTCCGACCGAGATTTACGAGACAACCACGCAACTCGTGCCGTACGAGGACTGCGCGAACACTACCTACGGCTGCTGCCCCGATGGCGTCACCACCGCGAATGGCACCAACTTCGCGGGATGTGGCGTCATTAATACCGACAACTGCACCGCGTCCTACTTCGGATGCTGCTCCGATGGAGTCTCCGCAGGTATAAGTCGCAGATATCAGTTGTGTGATAAGCAAAATCGCAAAAACGCCGCGAAAGATCGCTCGTCGAAACGATCCAGTCGTGAAAGTCTCCATCCTCCCCCTCAAAAAAACAACACTCGTAACATTATAAAATGCCAACATCTCGAAACGTTAATTTTTCACGATAAATCATTTAGATACAAATATCAATACAGGGTAAAGCATTAATTATTACCATCTTGAATATCTTCGGAGGATGAGAGTAGAAGAACCATTTACCTAACCGAAATTTTATCGGTGGCATCACTTCTCTCGAACACCTTCTAAATAATAGAACAGCTTTTGAATAAATGTTAAGCTTCATCCAGTCGTGAATCAGATATTTTTCTACTCCGAAGATATTCAAGATACTAATAGTTATTGCCCCGTCCTGAATATTCGAGCGAAAGTCGAAGTGAGCGCGGACCTCCTGAGTAGCGTCGTCGTTCGATATCGATTCCCTTTATCAGCCGATCTCACGGAAGCCGATCTCACGTCATCGGCCGTCCGAGTCGGCGATGATCAAAGGAGCGGGCCGACTCTTCCGAGCACATTGTGCGCGTCTCGCTTTCATCGTCCGCGCGATTATCTCCCTTAGCCCTCGGACCAGACAATTACGGCTGTCGTATGCCGTGCGAGGACACCGCTTACGGATGCTGCGAGGACGGCGTTACGCCAGCTCACGGGCCGAACAATGAGGGCTGCTGCTTATCGAGCCCGTATAAGTGCTGTCCGGATAACATGATGCCGGCGCGCGGACCAAACTTCCACGGCTGCGCCTGCCAATACACAAGATTCGGCTGCTGCCCGGATAATTCGACGGCGGCGCGCGGACCGGGCAACGAAGGCTGCGGCTGTCAATACACGCCTCACGGTTGCTGCCCGAACCGGTTCACCCCCGCCAGCGGACCCAACTTCGAGGGATGTCCGTGTTACACTTATCAGTTCGGATGCTGTCCCGACGGGATCACCATTGCCAAGGGCGCGCACGGTCAAGGTAACCGATTAGGAGCGATCACGCATCGATCGTAGCTCGTTGGCAAAATTTATTTCTGAGTATTTATTTCACGAGTAATGTGAATTTTAATTGTGAAATTATTTCTTTCCTAAAATTCGAGAGCTTCGTTTTCCCCGAAAAGGCGCGGGAGCGGCTCACTTTTCTCGCTTTACCTCACTTATTTCCAAACATCTCACTTTTACCCACTTTTGGGAGAAAGATCACTTTCTCCCTTCATTTTTTCGACTTGAGTCTTTTAGAAAAAGACTCGATCACAAGAAATCATGTTTGATTGTCTGACTTAACAATCGCTGCAGAAAGCGAGTGATACGCTGCGACGCGATATTGTCGCGTGATTGTCGCAGGATGCGGATGCGAGAATACGGAATTCAATTGCTGTTCGGATGAGAGGACCCCGGCCAAGGGCCCGAACTTCGCCGGCTGCACGTGCGACACGTCCCAATTCGGATGCTGCCCAGACGGGGTCGAGGAAGCGCAAGGAGAGAACTTCGAGGGTTGCCTCACGGTGCCTACCATGCCCGGTGCTTCATGTGGGCTGCCGAAAGACAGGGGTTCCTGCCGCGACTTCACGGTCAAATGGTACTACGACACCGACTACGGCGGTTGTTCGAGATTCTGGTACGGAGGCTGCAAGGGTAACGAGAACCGTTTCAAAACGCAAGAGGAGTGCAAGGACGTTTGCGTTCAGCCGAAAGGAAAAGGTAACTTTTCCAAGGTTACTCTCATCGCAAATGCAAGAAGGAAAAATAGATTCTCTTTATGAGATTATTGCATGAAATTGCATAGTAAAAAATTGTGTACTACTTTAACGTGGGAAATCAAATATATTTGTGTACTTTTTAACACGTTCCCGGTGTTAAAGTAATATGAAATCTTAGTGGGACGTTTTTAACATAAAAGTTTTTACTGCGTGGGGATTGTGCATATTTCTCTCATTAAATCAGCGAATCCTTTGATTCTCACTTCGCAGCTGCTTGTTTCTTGCCGAAGATCGCCGGTCCTTGTCAAGGATACCATCCGACGTGGTACTTCGACGCCGAAAGGAAACAGTGCGGTCAATTTGTTTATGGCGGTTGCCTCGGGAATGCTAATAAGTTCAAAACTAAGGAAGAGTGCGAGGAACTTTGCGTCACGCCTGATGGCATAGGTAAAGAATCACTCTCGATAACTCGGACAATAATTAATACTCATGCATGCAAGAAAATATCTGAATTTTATATAGTTGAAGTTTTGAAGTGATCTTTGAGCGAAAATTAAAAAAATCTTTTTGAAGTTTAACATCAATAAGAAAACTGAGATAGGCAAAAAACTAGAATTGTGCAAAATGTGTCAGTATTAACATAAATAAGCAAGAAGAGCGGAAAAAATGGCGCGCGCGCGAACATTCGCACAAGTCAAAATTCCTGCCGAGAGCCCCGGTGACTTGTGCAGACTGTTTTACATCTCGTGCGACGATACGCGTTAGGAAAAAAATTGTTTGTTGAAAACGAGTGCACGGAAGATCTTCGTAATCGACGAAGTTCAACCGTGCGTACGCAATTACAAAGATATAAAATTCTGCAGACGAGTATTCTGTGCAAATAAAGGGTGGTACTTTTATACTTTACCGAATGCCCTAAATTAGAAAAATGATAGTTGATTAATCATTAGAGCCCGGAAGTCCATCGTATGTAAGAGAAGTGACGTTTAAAAATATCTGATAAATATCGAAGATAATTGAATAGTTTTTTTTCTTCATGGCTATATTTAACATTCAGTAAATTATTATTAATAATATTTAACGACGTTTACGCAGACTTTCCATTGAGAAATAAAGAGGAAAGTATGTTGAATTACTTAAAATAATATTGCATTGAACGACAAGCCGGGTGACCTTTTATTTGCAGCTAGCACGACTAAACGACGTATTAAAAGTTGGTCCTTTGAAATTAATCGTTTAAACTTCGTCTAGACCCATGCGAGCTGCCGAAAGAAACCGGTCCGTGCGCTGGCAATTTCACCAGGTGGTACTTCAACGCGGAGTCGCAGGATTGCGAGCAGTTCGTATACGGTGGTTGCAAAGCTAACGGCAACAACTTCCCTACGGAAATTGCTTGTCACCAGCAGTGCTTGCAACCGGGTCGAAGGAGAGGTACGTTTTCTTTTCATTACTCTTTCCTCTTTTTACATGCAATTTAAGAGATTTTCTGTATTTTATTTTCGTAAATTATTGAGACTATTTGCACGGCGATAGTAGTCACTGCATTAACTACAGTCTGGGGATTAATTAAATTTGATAATAGCAGTATTTACGATTGTACGGCTGGTTGGCGGTGATGTCTGTCAACTTTATACTTTTAGCAATAACGACTAACTTTATCGAAGACCGATCGAACACGACCGATAACGTCTAATCAATAACGTAACATATTAACACATTCGCAACTAGAAAAGTACCTAATTAATCTCCGCGTTTTGGATAATATTCGACAGAATTCCATTACGCAATTGATCGAGTTGACCGAAGTGAAGCGATTAAAAATTTGCAGAGCATGGAATTTCATACAACTGGTAAATTTAGGATTAAAATTAGAGAAGTGTAGAGAGGTGGAGAAATTGATTAAAAGCATGCGAGGATATTTGCTAATTCATTTCGCGTTTTGGCTAAGAATATACTCGTCGCAGTCGCCGTGCGCACATTTTCACGGGACAAACGATCGGCGGCGAGCGTGTCTCGAGTAATTTGAAACTCCCTCTTGCCGGCGTTATATTAGTTCTAAACACTTCGCTAACGTGGTTCGAGTCGACCGCACAGTGATGAACGAACTTTTGCAGTAAAACTGCCCGACGTGTGCGCCATGAGGAGAGATCCCGGGCCGTGTCCGGGTTCGGCGTTGCGCTGGTATTACGACGCCGAGCGCGGCATTTGTAGGCAATTTGTTTACGGCGGTTGCAAAGGCAATCCCAATAAATTCCGTACATTCGCTGCCTGCCAGCAGCGTTGCCCCTCGCAAGGTACAAAAAACCGTAAAGAGAAGGAGAGCTTGATCGCTTCGATCGGATTAACATCATTACGCGCGCAAAGGAAACTCTCTCGAATCTCGACGTCATCCGACTCGATTTCGAGAGAGCGTTTTCTTTCGCGTTCTACACGCGCACATCGTTGTTGGTGGTGACGGAGGAGAGCACACTCGCGATGCAACGTGTATGGGCGGCAACGTCAGACGCAAAATTGTCACGCATCACAATCGTGCGTCGTTTCACGCGCACTTCCGCGCTTCACAGGCACGCTTTTCGTTCGCAAGATTCGCTGGCACGCGGTATCGGGAATTCGTCTTCACGCATTCCGCGCGAATCTCATCCGATTTCTTTGTATCGTGTTACGTTTTATCACGTCCGGTAAAACGTAAAGTGTTAAACCTCCTGCCGAATCTGATTTTAGATTCGGTTGGGAAGGATAATATTCAGACGTTAACGTTGCCAAAAGATTGGCAAACCTGTTCAGGAATTGTATTTCATCTCACAACTCAAATGCCTTGTAATATTAACGTACATATATGGTCAGTCGCAAAAAAGTTGCAACATTTTTTTTTAAGTCTCGGAACGCATCCCGTGTTCAATAGGAGCCTGTATAGTACGAATGTTCAAAAGACATCTCAGAGACGTCCCGGAAACGTTCGAATATCTCTGGGACGTCTCTAGAATGTCTTGAGCATATTTGCGCTATACGGGAGAATTTGTTTGTTGGTAATTCTCAGGAGATTTTCGTGGGTGTCGAAGGAAAATATTAATCTGTGGAATTAGAGTTATATATTTTACGGAGTAATATATTTTAAATAATAACGAGATGAGTTGCAAAACTTATCGGAGAAAAGTGCTGCGACCTTTTGTGAGTGACAATGGTGGCGGGATAAAAACTATTAAACTCAAGTTTTCCCAAGTGATACTAATCGCTTTGAGATCGAACGAGCACCGTTCGGGCTAACGGCAAGAAGTGAGGTTTTAAATTTGCGACAATTAATATCGAAGTAGCCGGGACCCCGTGGGATCGGTTAATGTCAGATATCTAACTCTGCATGTTACAATTAATGCGATTAACAGATACTTGCACGTTGCCGCGGACGGAGGGTACATGCACGGAGAAGCAATCTCGATGGTACTTTGACCAGTCGGAGAATCGCTGTATGCCATTCTATTACACCGGCTGTGGTAGCAATGAAAATAACTTTGAATCTAGAGAAGCATGCGAGTCCGATTGCCCGGCTAAGATCGGTAAGACACGACTCCCTACGCTTCTTTCTTCACCACTTCTCAGGCCCTCTGTTATCTTTAATTAACGTCCTACGCTTTTCTCGTCGAGCATGACGCATTAATAACGTAAGCATTTCGACGCGAAATCGCAATGCGTCTGAAGAATGTTTTATTAGAAAGAATTGCACACACGTTTGACACCATATCGCACTTAACATTACCTTACATAATTAACACAATTAACTTTACACGACCTCTATACGCGATTTCCTTCTGTAACAATAACGTGCATCAAAATTGTTTACGTTACAAAATTTATGTTTGCAATGAACTTTCAAAATTTCGATATTTTTCTCAAGTTTAAAGGATTCGTTCTCATATTTTTCTTCTAATTACTTGGATATTAATTAAGATAAATAATATTGATCACTTCGAGGCATCGGTAACAAGGGACGGAGAAGTTTGAATTAATTGTCTTCAGATTTCCGCGATATCTATTTCGCACGAAGTGAAATCGATCGGCGGACGAAATCCTTTGACGAAGTATATAACACCGCCAGGAATATAATCTCGAACTTTGCGCGCACGCAGAGCAAGACACCTGTCTTCTGCCTGCTCTCCCGGGCGAATGTCACAATTACACTCACCGATGGTACTACGACTCGTACGAGCAGCAATGCCGGCTCTTCTACTACGGTGGATGCGGCGGGAATGAGAACAACTTCGAGACCGAGCACGACTGCGTCAACAGGTGCGTGACGGTCGTCACTACGCCCACTCCGCCGGGAAAACAAGCCGAGTTCCGAAGAGGTAACGCTCCCGATAACTCCGGAAATTGTCAGCACGGGCGAGCGATACTACTCAGAGACATTGTCATCTTTCCTCACAGAATTCTGCTTCCTGCGCGACGAGCACGGCCCGTGCACCGAGGATCAAGTTAAATGGTTCTACGACAGCAGCGTCGGCGTTTGCAGGCAGTTCCTGTACGGCGGCTGTCAGAGTAACGGCAACAACTTCAACAGTCACGAGGAGTGCGAGTACCGCTGCGGGGAAGTTCAAGGTACGCTGTACGGAAATCCGTCGCACGAAGGCCGCGGAAAATTTAACGCGTAACGTAATCGTCGTGAGAATTTTATCGACTACCCCTTGGTAGAAATTCAATCCCGTAGATATTCAGTCACGAGGCAATAAATATGTGTCTAACGTCGCTACTAGCCGATAATGTAACTCTCCTAATGACTAGATAAACAAGTTGGCTTGATGGCTAAATAAAAGAAACTTCATTTACGAGATGAAAAATCAGAACAGTTGGCGGACGGTGATGTAACGCTCTTAACTTCTGCTTTCTTAAGATTATTATGGAATAACGTACGTTCAATTTTAATTTGTTATCTCGTCTTTTAACGCTAGGCGGCACATAGTAGCCAGATTATATATTTTAGAGTAGACAACGCCCATTGCTCTGTTACATTTGATATATAACGGCTAAACAAAGGCTAGAACACAAAACCGATCCTTACATTTTAGTAAATAATCAGCTAATACGGAACTAATAATAACGAACTAGTAATAAACTAAAAACAAACTAAAAAGTTTAATCTAGCCTATGTTAGCTAGTTTACCAGCTTTTCACCCAGACCGACTGGTTACATTTTTAGTCAGGTAAATATAATTAAATTAATATATAAATGTAACAAGAATTTTATCATTACTTTTTTCACGACTACCGAAATAAATCCGACGGTGTATGCGGTATATAGAATAAAATATATATGCTTAATAGTGATAAGAAAAACAGATATTGAGTATTAATTGGAGAAACCTTCGGAAATTTCAGATCTCTGCTCGCTACCCAAGGTGATCGGACCTTGCGACGGCTACGTGAAGCAATTCTACTACGACCGACGCACAGATTCCTGCTACGAGTTCGAGTACGGCGGCTGTCAAGGCAACAAGAATCGCTTCCAGGATAGAGAATCCTGCGAGATCAAGTGTAGACGGCAGGAGCCTCCTGCGCCATCGACGACCGCTCAAATCGTGACTACACCGACTCCGTCAGTCGAAGAGCCGAAGAGCCCGATTTGCCTGGCACCGGCCGATCCTGGCAACTGCGACGGCACCATCACCTCGTATTACTACGATGCGCAACAGCGTATGTGCCAGGCGTTCATATACGGCGGCTGTGGCGGAAACGCCAATAAATTCCAGACGGAGGAGCAATGCGAGCGACTCTGCGGGAAATTCCACGGACAGGGTAAATCGTGATGTGTTCTGGAAAAAATGTGTCTGAAATGCTTCTAATCAGCAAACCTCATCACGCCATTTCATCCGTAACGGAACGTTTACAATCCGCAGGAAAAGAATATCACAACTCGTATTTGCATGCAAAACAAAACAAAATATATCATTTTAACGAAAATAAACGAAAATATATAATTTTATACGAAGATAAACTAATAGGAAACGCACCTATCTAACACATCAAACCGACGTGTCTTCGTTTCAGACGTCTGCAATCTCCCCATGGACTTCGGCCCGTGCAGAGGCGCTTTCCGCAAGTATTACTACGAGTCAAGCACGCGTACTTGCCGCGAATTCACTTACGGCGGCTGCGACGGCAATGCGAACCGATTCAGCACGATTCCCGAGTGTGAGTCCATTTGCATACATCACGAGGAGCCGGTGCCACCCGGCAACGACACCAGCGTTTCGAATCTGTGTAAGTACCTTCGTCTCATTTCTCTCACTATCTCGCTTCGAAAGTAACGATCCCTTTGAATCACACCGATCATCGCAATCGATTCTCGTCGGGTCTACCGCGCGAGATCGAACGGGCTTTGGAGTAACGAGCTTTGTGGTGATGATGCAGCGATCTGTAGAGAACCAGTCGACAGCGGATCCTGCACGTCCGGCGGCACCAAGCGGTTTTATTTCGACGAGGAACACCAAGTGTGCCGGGCGTTCATTTACACCGGCTGCGGTGGCAATCGCAACAATTTCAAGACCTTCGAGTCTTGCATTATCACTTGTCTTAGGAGTAAGTCCAGGATATGAGACCGTTAGCGAACTTTTCGTTTGTTCTCTAATGTCCTCGCAGAGCTCACCTTTTGGCTTTACACGGCAGTCGTCTCCTTTGTATATACGTACAGTCTGACTTTTTATGTTTCTTACGTTCTTCTGCTTCACTCTTTCGGTTTCCCACAACCATCTATCCCTCTATCTTGTATTCTATTTAAATCTGCTATATTTATAAAGGAAACATACGCCTATATGCTTCGTCGAGTCAATCAAATGTATTGTTTGAAAGAATTCAACAGACGGATATATTTTATAATTAATGATTATGTGCGTTATAATAATTAATCATATAAAAATCATATATTATTAGTAATTATATATGATTATTTATGATTAGTTATTATTTTAATCAAATAAAGTCTGCCTGAAACTGGGACGTGAAAGTAACAAGGAAGATCGTGAACTTAATTCCTACGGAATACGATTTGCTATAATAATTCGTGACAGCTTTTCAGCAGCTTCTATGTGGCCGACATTCCATATAAGCCGAAACGTACGAAGTCTCCCCTATGATGTACAAATGTCCTCAAATGTTGCATTGCTTCCATTTCTTTCTTCGATGTGATCGCCTAATATGCCGTCGTACATGAATTTTGTACAGCGATATTAGCGTCGACAGCTTTCTTTGGTTTACGTCAAATTTCTTCTCTCTATCGGAGAAGAATTAGATTTCTTCATTTCTCGTATAATACGTAGCTGTATTGCAGCGAGTAACGAGATAGACGTGGACTCGAAGGACACGAAGGATCGATGCGCCGAGGCTAAGGAGGAATGCAACATCGTCCATTGTCCGTACGGCAAGGAGCAGTATGTGGACGAGCAGGATTGCGAACGCTGTCGTTGCGTGGATCCTTGCAGAACGAAGATCTGTCCCGAGGGTACTCGATGCACCATTACATTGGTCGCTTCGCAAGACGGCACTGAGTACAGAGGCGTTTGTCAATCGAGTGAGTCTCTCATCAACGACACGAAATAAATCGCAACTCGATTATCTTGACATTTTTATTTCAAGGATTGTTTCTTCGTGAACTTCTGGCGAGAAATGTGTGTGGTAGTAAAAACAGTAACATCTACATGTTTTTAGGAAAGTTTTTGTCCTAAAAATTATTTATATGAAAGTGACACTTAAAAAATATCATATATGTAAACATTTTTAAGCTCTTTCTTTTTTGAAAGAATTATATTACCGTGATAATACTTGTTATCCTTATTGTCCTAACGTTATTCATCGATCGAGAGATAAGCCGAGGACTGAAATTGACCTTGCAGTCGTCAAACCGGGTCACTGCCCAAGAGTGTCCAACAGCACGAGATGCGAGCAGGAGTGCGCCACAGACGCGGATTGCGTCGGAGAATTGAAATGCTGCGACAGCGGTTGCGGTACATCCTGCCTGGAGCCAGCGCCGGAGGAGCCTCTGAAAACAACGGCAGGACCAACCGTCACTCCGCCGCAATACGGAGGCTCGCCTGCGATGATCCAGCAGCCCGAGGAGCCTCGTGTCAGCGCGCAAGAGGGCGGCTACGTCACGTTGAAATGCATCGCGTTAGGAATCCCCAAACCGACCATCACATGGAGGAAGGATACCACGCTGGTGGGTTACCTTATATCTCAACATTTCTTAACCCGGATAAGTAAACTTTTCGATTTCTCTATCATTTTTAACTTTCCTCTATTCTGATTTTTCTATCAATGAAACACTTTTCATGAAAGAAAGAAAGAAAAAGAATTCAAATATTATACGACTGATGATTCTTCAGGTCGGACCCTCCGAGGCGAGACGGCGCATATTACACGACGGATCCCTTCAGATCACTAATTTGTACACCTACGACAGAGGCACTTACGTGTGCACCGCTGATAACGGTTTAGGACCGCCGGTAAGAGCGGAGTATCAATTGAACGTCACAGGTACGTGAAGATTCTACTTGTCTCGCATGATTCTCCCACCGTAACTCCGGATAGAGCGCAGCGTTAACAAGTGGTTTGGGGTGACTGTTAAACGTGATGTGGAATTACTACTAATTTTATTGCGAATGTAAACCCTCCCCCCCCCCCCCNTATTGCGAATGTAAACCCCCCCCCCCCCCCCGTTCACTGGTTTATATGCAATGTAATTAAGTAACGTAGATAGATCTCCTTTTCACTTAACATTAATCCGTTCTTGAAGCACTGATACCGTACATACCGTTGCAGATTTGTCTCATAGTGAAGTGCATTGTCACGAACTTGCCACGAATTTGAAGTGAGTTCAGCGGTATCCCGCGGTGACGAGTGAAACAGAGGCGGAGAATAAAATTTGCAGATATAACGACAGAAAAGAAAATTTTTTCAAAACTGGTTGCTTTAACTTTCCGTGAATACACTAAGAAAAAAGGCGGTTGGATCTACAAAATCGACGGGACAGTCTCGTTCAGAAAAATGTTAAACCACTGAACGAATTACGCGTTGGCGCAATATTTTGCGTTGATAAAGTTGCCGACCAAATCGCAATCGTTGAATCAACTGATAACTCGTTGCAGGAATTACGTAATTTGTTCAGTGAACTAAACGTGGCGCTCGAAAAAAAATGTGTTTATTTAAACCAAATTTCGTTGATTCAGCTACTTTTTTTCTCAGTGTATAAATAATGTATAAATAACAGCTGTTATTTCTTACAATTTCTTACAATCGATGTTTAATATCTATTAATTCAAGCTTCGGATCTTTGAAGTAACGTAGCTTTCTATACTTCGCCTCCGTTTAACGTCGACAGTAATCATTTTGCCCGGTGACCGTACAATTAACATGTCTGCCTCGCCTCCATCTCTAAGCACGTCGCGCACGCTCTTCTTCTTGCATCCTTTAGAACCGCGACAACTCGCTGTCTCCATCATCGGTGAGCCCGACACCCGCATAACGGTGGTGATGAACTCGCCGATAGCTCTGCACTGTTACGCTGTGGGTTGGCCGAGGCCGCACGTCACTTGGTGGCGCGGCGACAACATGTTACCTCTGTTTTCGGATAATTACGAACAGGACAGCGACTATAGCCTCCTGATACGCTCGGTAACCATCACCAGCCTTGGTGTTTACACCTGCCAAGCGTATAACGCCATGGACAAAGCGGCTTCTTGGTCAGTGACCTTGCAAGCGGTCGGACCGGTCTACAACGTTAAACCCGAACACCAAGAGTACACCAAGTATCTCGTTCAACCTCCGAGGAAACCCACTACCACCGAGAAACCGCAGTACCCGTACAGACCCACCAGAACACCGTCTCCTGAGTATCAGACCTTCGCCCCTATTTACCCTTCTAGGTCGACTCACGCCCCTCCTTTCCTCCCGACTACTACCGTCGAACCTGCCAGGTTCAAAGGTGAGACGATGACTGACGCGTCTTCGAGCAGGTTGCGCCGATTATTGCGAGTTCGAGCGAGTTTGTTGCGTGGTATCGATATTTCGCGAAATTCTTTGGTGGTTTCCGTCAAAATTCATATTCGGACGATTTTTCATTTGCGATTCGTAAATTTCTCGACTCGTTAATTCGTTACATTCCTCGATGCAGCGATCGACCGCAATGACGGCGCAACTGAGATCTTTTGAGTCCTCCTTTCATTCTGCATGAATGTCTAATAATCGAACATTGCATCATATTGTCGCTTGGGGCTGTGTTACACGCTTATTGGCTGTTCCAAGTATATGCTAAGAATTTAACACACGATCAATGACGTTCCTCGTTGAAAAAGATAAATGAAGAACTTGGTAAGTATACCAGAACTTTTATATTCTCTAGCTTTAGACTTATTTTTTATTCTTTTTGAATCATTTTTTGCAATCTGCCGAATGAAATTATCATATATGAATGTTAATAGATTTGATTTATATGCAGTGCCGGTCAAAGTCAACGTAACGGTGGAACAGTTACAATTCCCTGAGGGTAGCGAAATAAGCATCGGCTGCGCCGTGGATGGCTACCCTATTCCACGTGTACTCTGGTACAAGAACGACGAACTTATTCAAACGGACAATCGCGTAAAGATTTCTGGTAAGATCATATACGACGCTATGCTTGCAACCGAATAAAATGAAATGCGTGCGATACAATATGTTATATTGATTCTCACATTAAGCCGGCTCCACACAATGTGGCAAATATAGACGAACGTTGGCAATTATATTGACTACGTATGTTATATTATATATATATTATGTTATGTTATATCACGTGTTATATTCGCCCAACATACGTGATTAATGTAATTGCCGACGTTCGTCTACATTTGCCATATTGTGTGGGACCGACTTTAGGTATATATTTTTACAATATACATTTACACAATTTTATATTTGTAGTTATATTTCTACAGAGTTATATGTTTACGGAACATACGAAATCTCTCTCTCTCTCTCTCTCTCTCTCTCTCAAGAATTATGAGATAAAATTTACGAGAAATACTCGTAATCGTTACTTTCAGAACTCAATCGGCTCATCATCAACAACGCGAATCGCGAGGACTCCGGCCGGTATCGATGCGAAGCAGCCAACGAGTACACTTCGGACTCCGACAACGTCGATATACGCGTAGCCGGTGAGCGATTGTCCGAACACGTTCTTTTAGAAATGATTTAAGGTCGTTTCTATTCAGTGATAATGATAACTATTTTAAATAGCTGCAGAGATTGCGCAAAGAAGCACAATTGTTTTTTTTTTTTTTTAATTAAAGACTGGAATGAAATAATTCCATTTTTTAAAATTATATTTGAGATAATCTAGATTTTGCCGTGTATACTACCGCCCACGCACGAAGTTTCGATATCCATCGTCCCTGTTCCAGGTATCTTCATTCATCCCCATTGTCAGGACAACACGTTCTTCGCGAAGTGCGAGCTCATCGTGGCGGCCAAGTATTGCATGCACAAGTACTACGCGAGATTCTGCTGCCGATCGTGCACGGAGGCCGGCCAGTTGCCGGTGAGGGGACCCCACCTCGACAACGCGAAGAGAAGAAGAAGATCCATCTTGCGTATGCTCGTCTAAGATGCCAAATCGACTCTTCGGTATTTCCGACGCGCGTGATGGCACATGTCGATTCTGATCGTGGCATTCGTGGGATTCGCGACAGAGCCACAACACGCACACGCACATACACATACACGAGGGAGGAGAGAAATCATACGCGCACCCACCCTGCCTCTCGGACGTGCCGAATAATCGACTTGTTAACTCACTGCCAAAGCCTTAGAGCGTTTATACATAGATATAATATATAAACACACACAAAATACATGTACTTTCTCTCACACACACACACACATACACACACACGCACACACACACATACATCTAACGTAAAAGCGACATCGTGCTTCGGTCAGCACGGTCTCGCTTCGACGTCTCTATCCATGTATATACGATCTGACGCTGAGAATCCTAGTCCGACGGAGCCATATTAGGCGGGTTAATTACTTGTTCTTAAGAGGGAAACGTCGCGACCGCGCGTATCAGTCGGACGACATCGGGCGACACCGAGGTTGTCACGTCAGAATGTCGACCGATGAAGCGCGTGGATCTGCGGATCGTGTTGTCGAGCCTGCGGGAAATATCGCTCCCCCTTCTCGGGCAGGCGTCTCCTTTCTCCCTTTTCCCTGAAACGCGTCTTATCATGTCATCACAGTAATCGTAGTTTTATATATATATATATATATATATATATATATAATTAACCCCGTAAGATATATAATCGACAACAGTGAAACACATTCGTGAAACGCGTAAAATGCGGCGTAACGCCACCGGTAATCTCGTGGATTCTGTTTCGGAATGTTTCCGTTGCGAAACGCGCCGAGGATTCGATAATTTTCGCACGGCCTCGAGAACACGATCGCGAACCGAAGAGTCCCGATGTGACGCGACGATACAGCGTGGCCATTTTTTCTCATGCATCATGGTGAAGTCAATGATGCATGCCCGACGAGAGAAGGGGGGAGAGAAAAAGAAAGAGAAACGATACACACGAGGATAAGGACACTGTCCATGGTCCTTTTTCCCCTCATTGGACACACTATGCTGCGTGACTAAAAACGGAACTTGTACCTACTTGTGTGTTAAGCATATACGCACGTTATGTTGTACAATATAAATAGTTTATTATTCGATATGCCATTTATATACTCTACGATATTGTTATTACTTGTTTCTCATGTGGGTACTCCCGCGTATATGTCGCCATGACAGGCGCCGCCGAAACTTCTCCGCGCGAACGTCTCCCCTTCGGGAAAGGTGTTCGGCTTCCACTGAAGCGTCAACCTTGGAAAAACGACTGTCGAGCTCGCTTTCGACGAACATTAAATTATCCCCGACGGCGGCACAGAAATCACGACTTCGTATCGATTGGAGAATTCCACCGTTTATCGTCTGTGCGAGGAGGATCTTGAAGCGCGCACTTGAGACTTTCAACCGCTCGTTTCTCGAGAGCAAAATGCGCGAGCTACGCGCGGCAAACGTGCGATTCCGCTCGCGCGAGCGGCGTGTGTGAAAACATTGCTCGCGTTATCCTTTCGATCATCTTTCACTTGTCGTTGCGTAACGTGTACAGTCGATTTTCTACCTACACGACCCTATATAACAATATCAGTTATCGCGCGCGCGCGCACAGCTGTTGCATTTAACGACGTTTGTTCCTGAACATCTTAACCGTATAACTATTGCGTAACTACTTAAAAATATCTCTCTCTCTCTCTGCGCTTTAGACGCATCGTCATCGCCCATGATGTATGTCCGATAATAGATCATAGATGAGTACCAGTTGACGATTATATAGAAGTACGAAAGGAGGGAAAAAGAAGTGGAAAAGGTACCAAAACGCATTTATATATATATATATATATATATATATGTGTATACACACACATACACACCGTAAGTGTAAGGAGTCGCGATCATAACCGATCGGAATCGACGTAATCGCGAGCCTCTAGGACACGACATTCGATTGTTCCGTACGTGCACCGATTTCAGTCGCAGTAAAAGAAAAAAAGAAACGCAGTGCCTTATTAGATGACCTTCGAAAAGGATTGGGGAAAGAGTGCTGAATATACACGACGTCTCCCTCGTTTAGTGTAAATAGCCGCCGCATCATGTAATCCCCGCACACGCATACACACACATACACACACATACGCGCGCGCACGCACGCACGCACACACACACGCACACCTCCCGAGGCCGAGAGGCGACGACACCGCGACGAGTGTCGCGCATGAAACGTAGACTTAGAGAAATCACACCCGGCGTAACCCCGATCCTCAATCAGGCCCGAACAAGCCATAATCGACGAAGATATTAAGTACTCTTCTCCTCCGCGCTCCTCTCTAGATACGACCAAGAGACACGTAAAATCGTTAGAAGTACCACGTTAACGTAGCGCGACCCAGGTTAATTAACGATCTAGTGAATGTGTAGGCACACAGAGTCGACGTTGAGTCAGCCGTTCCCGCGAATTAGTTTACAGCTGCAACGAGAGCACACCACAGGACGGAATCGCGCGCAAAAGCGGAACGTTGAAAACGCGAGGCGCATCCTAGACGTTACCGTATCGTGTCGCCCCCGTTAGTTCGTTAGGTCTGTCGTGAACGATAATAATTACTTACGCGTCGTGTGATTTTCGAGAGCGCGCGGCCGTCGTCCCCCCCCCCCCCC
>NW_014555947.1:252200-256723 GCF_001313825.1 Dinoponera quadriceps
CGAAGAAGAAGGCAAAACTCCCTTCCCCTCTTCTCAAAAAAAAAATAAAAAAATAAAAAAAAAAGGAAAAGAAAACCCGATACGAGAAGACGACGGCAGAGTTTCACGCGTGTGCGTATAAACGTGCGTATAATTTTCACCGTCGTCGAGTCACCGTCGCGCATTCTTCCAATCACATATCCACTTTCCCAGGACAGAACGGCATATCCGCAGAGCGCGACGCTGATGACCACCGAGCGTGGTGCGTCTTCGCGGCACGCGTCACGATCGCTCGGTGAAACGTCGTGATCGGGACCGCGGTTCTTCTCCGATTCCGCGGTATCTCGTCGCAATTGGGACGCTCACCTCGCGCGCAACAATGTCGGCGACGTCCGCGCGTCGCCTTCCTCGCGTCGATCAGCGTGTTGGCTTCCGACACGGACGCTGATGAATCGGGCGACACTTCATCACGATCGGCACCACGGGTCTCGACGGTCTCGCGGTCGGGCTCTTGGTGGGAGAAGCTTGCTCGAAAAAATAACGAAACCAGCAGGAAAACAAAAGGAGAGATCGCGATTCATATCCCACACATGCGTTATATCGAATAGAAGTATAGCTCGTCGCGCACGACAGTGCTGCATCGTGTACGGTCTTAGCGAATGTAATTGTAACTGTAAGTACCTTAGGTAACGAATAATATATACATATATATAAATATATATATATATATACATATATATATAATTTTAAAATAAAAGTAGATATAAATGAATGACGCTATATGATATTATTGTATGGACAATAATAATATATAAGGTCCTTAAATATATATACGATTACACGATCAGCAGGATTGTTATTTCCACGGAAAAGGGGGATTAACTGTCCGTACACAATACAACCGAAATTTAGTTACCAGGCCTAGTTTTCAGCTGTGGTTCAGCTAAAAGTTAGGTACAGGGACAAAAAGAATTAGCTAAATTAACTAAATTTCAGTCGTATTGCAGGGACAGCTGATTTTTAGCTTCGGGAGCTAGTTTTTATCTGTGGGAGCTAGTTTTTAGTTGTGGAGAGCCAATTCTTTTTTCCGTCGACGCGATGACGGAATATTGACGGAGCTAGACGACGCTTTCTGAAGAAACTTTGCTTTCATTTAATCGCTTGCTAATATAATAATACTTTCTAATTAAAACTTAAGATATTGATTTTACTTGTCGGCGCTGTAGAGAATGGAGCGATTGAGTCTTTATGCTTACTTCTTCTGGCTTAAATCAATACTCGAAAATAGAAAGAGAGGAAGAGGGAATGAGTAAATTCGCGCGACAAACACAGATACTATTTGACGATGCGTCATCACGTTAAATATAACTTCTCCTTAGTCCCCCTTACTTCCCCTAGTATTTCTTTACGCTCATTTTCTTGCCAAGCGAGTTCGGCACATGACTGGGACGCATCAGGAAACGTTTGTGCTGTTTTTCGGCCCGAATAACCTTGTCCACACGTTCGATGGCAATGCGCTCGATCTCCGCGAATAAATCGCTGTGAATGGCTATGCACTGGCGGAAATCCTTACGGTCGATCCGGTACACCTCGCAGATGTCGATCGCGACGACGCTGGCCACTCTCCGCTCATCCGCCACTAGGAGAGCGATCTCGCCGAAATATGCGCCGTCGTCCAAATGGCATATCTTGATGTGACGAATAGAAATTTATCTTTACGATGCTATATCAATTCGTGTGCCACTGTGTTTAATTCATCGTTCATTAATTTATTACCTTCGACCATTATTTATGATTTGTGATCGATTGAGAGTATATTTGTAAAATATTTTGAAAACTATCTTTTTATGCCAACAATCAATAAATGGCTGTAAAATCAATGTGAAAAATCACGTGAAAAATCAACGAGACATTACGTGAGTAATTTTACGGTAGTTTATCGATTGTTAGAACAAGAGAAAAGTTTTCGGAATACTTCACAAACGTGATCTCAATCAATTACAAATGTCATTTTATGGACATGAAACCTTTTATTTCAACATATCTCGCAAAAATTTTGAGCACGTGTTTTCTCGCTTCCGATGTCACCAAACAATACTACTGTAGCAAAGGGGACTAGGAACCTTAAATATTTTATATATTCTATCTGTCGTTTTGCGTAATTTGCTCATTAGATTAATCGTAAAAATCGAGTCTAAAACTTGGGAGGACGTACTTCCTTCCCAGTTGGCGTCAGGATCGCCACGCTCCCGGAAGACAAGAAGAACATGCAATCACCGTGGCTGCCAGCTTTGATGATCACCTCGTTCGGCAGATACAACTCGAATTTCAAATTGTTCACTATCGACTGCAGAATGTGCTTGGGCAGATTCTTGAATATCGCTACGTTCTCGATTAATCGCCGGCAGGCCTCGAGCGCGATCTCTTCGCGCAAGGTTTCTGGGGGAACGAAATTTCGTTATCGGGATTATCTCGCTGGAGATCCATGCGTGTGCAAATTTTCACGATGTATTTTCTTAACCTGACAGGTTGGACAAAATTTGCTTCTCGCGAAAGTAACTGTTCTTAAAGCGATAATGGTAGTAGGCCAAGAGACGCTTCTTCATGTGCGGCACCAACTGCTTTTGTCTAGTGTACGCCTCCACCTCGTTCATGATCTCTTGAAACTTCGTTTCGGACAGCGTCTTCTTAGCCTTCACCCGAAGGAATATAACTGAGGGGGAAGACACGACGCATTTGATTTTATCCGCGAAAATGTCGATACTAAAATATTAAAAAAACGTAGCGTTTCTGGAGAGACAGCCCGGACAGTTTTAAACTTTTAAAGACATTTCTAAGATATCTTATGTCTCGATTTTGGCCATTGTGCTGTCTGGGAGGTAAATAAATGTTTTACGATGCTTCACTCAAGAAGTAGCACATCATAAGCCTGCCGATAAGCATGACAAGACTGCTCAAGATGAGATGACCGTCTGTCTCAGGTACGAAGAGGCCATAACCGGTTGCCAGAATATTCTCCAGCACGATCAGTATGGCGTTTTTGAGCCGGAACGTGAGAGTGCGCTCCTCCAGGCCTGTCATCCAGCATTTTGTACACTCCTTTTCACACATAGGGACAATGATGTTTAATGATGCTTAAAATTGCAATTTTTGAAACGTGCTTGGTGCTGAGACGTGAACATTTTCGCGTGTGAACATTTTGACACAGTAGACTTGCTCACCATCGGCGAGATGTTGGCGAAGTGCATCATTATTAAAATCGGTATCAAGTAACAGAGGCAGGAGAACCAGAAAATCAGGTACCATCCCAGCAATAATGAAATGTATAGTTCATAGTAAAAGTGTTTGAACTCAAAGTGCTGAAACAGAAAAAGCGTTCGCGGTAAGGAAGTCGTTGCGTACTCTCGCGGAAAGTCGTGAAATAGGACACGTTACCTGAAATAAATAAAACATGCTCGTCTTTAGTGTCAAATAGCGCGTTATCTTTATGAAGGGCAATATATTGATTAAGGTAACGATATGATAAGAATCATCTCCAGGCAGTCTTCGCCATGGCAGCGTTATGTGATCGTACGGAAAAGACGACAACACATCCGGCAGAAAATATCCTTTCAGGTAGGACCTACAGAGGTAATTAATTTGGCGTTATGCGTGTGGATATATTAATCTAACGAAGTGAAAATCAGGTCGAGTCGGGCAATTGAGAATGAAGCAAAATTAAGTCAGAATTGAGAAATTAATAGCGTGCGAAAATTCGAGTGAGATATTGCATGTGAAATCTCACGTAAATATCTTGCCAAGTTTCAGCTCGATACGTGTGTCTCTCTTATCGTAGTATCCCGTGATGCAATTGAACGATATGTCCAACCAGCAAATCGCGTAAATCGGAACGTTCACTTTATCCAAGAGAATCGATTCGTAGTCCATTACAACGAAGCAAATCATAAAAGGTATCGTCAAGAAGGCGATCAAATAAATCACCATCATGAATGTATCCCAAAGGAATCTGTGAATTTTCCCGTTCAGAGCGTTGAGCTGCCCATCGGAAGATATAAATAACGTTTGTACAAGATGTTACGATTATATTTTCTTTTACTCGAAATTTACCTGGCGTAACTGAACGGGTGTATTATCCACCAATGTTTGAGAGTAGCGTGCCTCCGTCTCTCGGCAGTCACTGTAGCCGTGCTGGCCATGTAATGATTGCATTTTGGAGTATATTTACTGATACTACACCAAGCTATCCACACGTTCTTGAAAGTCAGTGGTCTTACGGGCGCGAAGGGAAACTTGTGTTCATGTCTCGCGGCTAGTCCGCATATGTGTTTGGCGTTGGTCATCGTTTGATAGCTGGTCAAGTTTGCAAATGACATATATTAGGTTAAAAGGTAATATAGTATTTATTTTATATAAGAAATATTGATCCAAACAGCTGAATAACAACTTATGAATACGAATCCATAACTGTGTTTTCAATAAAAATTGCAAATAATTTACAACTATCAATGTAGGGACTATAAATTATATCCTATTTTATTATATAT
>NW_014555947.1:257106-387709 GCF_001313825.1 Dinoponera quadriceps
TATATATATATATATATATATATTGTTGTTCTATTTTTTCTGCTCTTTGAAAGAATTATATAGACACTGGAAAGAGAGAAGGATAGAATTATATGTAAAGTTTTAGGAAGAAAAAATATTATAAACCGTTGTATTGTGTGATATTTATTAAAAATGTATTCACATTAAAAAATAGAGGCATATAGGGTACATCTTACGGTAATATTACATTAATTATCCATCATTGTTTTTTCATGGAGGCTTTTTTACTCCATATCTCTGTGTGAGTAAATACGCACTTTTTTTAAAATGCTGTACACATTGCGTTGCGTTCCGGAAAGGATTGTATTTCGACGATATCGGTATGTTTTAACACGAATTTTTTTCTCGCGAAACAAACTTTCGGGTATTATTACAACTTGTGCGTGTATTGATCACGACGATCATGTTTCCCTAAAATTCACGAAATACAACGTGGCATACAATAAAGAAAGCACCAATTGACGTATCAATTATTTCGAGCAAGCAATCAAGCCCATAATTTATCTCACGATTTTAGCAGAGAGACGACTTATTAAAAATAAATATAAATAGAAAAAATCGAAGTGCATCATCGATTTGTAGTTGTAAATAAATTCTATTTTGAAATATATTTGAAAAACTATATAGATCACTTTGGCACCATGCTTGAACTTTTCTTATCGCGAAAGTCAAACACATGATACAAAATGAAATTGTTTTAAACAATATCAATGCAATTAAATATTTAAACCTTAGAGGAAGAACAATCGTAAAACATTAATTTAGAACGATAGAAAGAGGTAGAAAGAGTGACAGACGGAGAGAGAAAGAGAGAGAGAGAGAGAGAGAGAGAGAGAGAGAGAAATTTTAGTTAAAAAAAATAACAACTGTACATTTCATTTAATTTCCGCTATCAGTCTTCCCGGGTATTTCTACGTGTTTTTATTTTATAAATGTCTTAAAAAAATACAAGACTCGCGATACGTCACATGTACACGTCTGCAATTTGATTACGTCAAATGATCATGTCAAATTTCGCCAGGCGATACTTCTTTACACTTACGGGTACAAATATGGAAATGTGTATACAACGTTACGCTATTGAGGCCAGAGTATTGTTCTATTATGTTTATGCTCATATGTATGTATAGTTCTTGCGCGACTCATCGCACGATCCTGCTAGACCAGAGATTCTCATGAGATCTATCCACGCGCGATGATATCGTATGTCTCACGCATGGATTAAGATATCAACCATCACTTCGTAATGTAACATATAATATAATATATAAAATATATAACATATAAAAGAACACCATTAAATTCTTCGTAAATGCTTTCTCTTTTACATTTAAAATTAGATTATAATAAATTGTGCTCTCTTCTGTTTTTATAAATTTCTTTTCTTCTTTTCTTCTCTAAAATAAATTCTCTGCTTCTTTTTAAATAGATTCTTTTCCCTTCCATTAGAATAAAATGAAAACGACAAACTTTCAGAATCACAACGAAATTCAGACTTAAAGTAAACTTAATGTGAGATTGCGATGGGAAAATTTTACGCGAAGACTGAACGTGTGGCAACGACACCAGGTCAACCGTTCAATCAGTCCCGCTGAATACGAGAACCTCCAGGTTGTCGAAACGCGACCTATGCCTCATGCACTCACAACATATATTATTCTAGTGCAACACCGATAACTACGATCTATAAATGCGTGGTTATCTATCGGATAATCCGCGTTTGAGCTCGCGAATGTTCTGAGGTACTGGATGTTTCGCTCTTATCTGGGATACGATAGGGCGAAGGGTTACCACTCGGAGGATTGCCCGGACGAATCGTGTCTCGTGACTGCACGATATCGTCGCGTGGCGATATGATCACCGTAGGTTTACCAAAAAATCGTAACGACCGCAGTAGCGACGTAGCACGCCGCCACCTTGATCCAAACGCGAGTCGACCGCAATACGCGGGTTACCTGTACACAACACCCACTCGGTGGCTGGGACCGACATACAGGCCGTCATCAAGGTGAACTATCAAAATGCATCAACTTCGGGGGTATCGGTAGAACGTCGGGAAATGCAGCAGGAACACATTACTCAAGCATCCCACGCCCATCGACCGTCGAACAACAATGAACAGTCAACGCGAAGATCACGCGTATCATACGTCGAGGGCGAACGGCGACGTCGGAGAGTTTTTTTGCTTTTTCCTTTTTTTTCCTTAAATCTTACTTTCCACGAGGTGAGGAAACTTGACGTGTCGTCTTCCGCCGCGGAACCTTCTTCGGGAAATATTTCTCGTTTGTGCGGAGGGAGTATCGACTCTCACACGTCGATGCCGAGCAGCTCCCGGCTGTCGGCCTTCGAAAGTCGACAACGTAAACTGCGACGACGGAACTCCCTCCATCAGACGGATGCTCGCTTCATGCGGAGGCTGGCGGAGGTCGAGGGCGGTCGGTAACCTTGATACCCGGATGGATCCAGCAGCTCGGAATTCGCCGGACCGAGGCAGGTGCAGGAGCACACGCTCACGCAGTCCTCCGTGTCGTGGACGATCGGCTCGTGTCCGGCTAGGAGCTTGCCGTTCACCGCCACGACCTCACCGTCCAGCGTCAGGACGTGCTGCGAGGCGGACTGCATCTCGTTGTCCTCGCGACGCGCCTCACCGGTGTTCCTGTCTCCGGAAAATTGTTTCTTTCACTCGCTTACCAATAAATCCTAAACTCTTCTCGATATAAAGAAGATGAAAAGGAAACGGACGTAGATATACTGAGTAAAGAATGAAATTATTAGAAATAGCATATATTAGAAATTAAAGGAAGGAAGAGAGAGAGAGAGAGAGAAAGAGAGAAAATACACGAAGAAAAGTAATTTTGCTGTTGTAACGAAACCACAGCATTGCTATTGCATTCGTTGCGACAGCCATGAAATTTAGTTAGCATAACGAAATTAGCGAATTATTCGTAAAGTGGGTGCAGTTTTGTTGCCAAGGTAACGGTCATGTAATTTTGTTTTCCCTAGAGAGGAAGCGTGAAAAATGAAAAGGGAAATGTTTTTAAATTAGAAAATTTACACTTTTCACGAGTTCACGTCAGAGAAGAAGATTCATGATCCCCTGGGGGTCGATCATGAATCTTCTTTCTCTAGCGTAAACTTGTGCAAATTTTCTAAATTTTTGAAAACATTTCACTCTTCACGTTTCCGCCTCAGGGAAAGAGTTACGTGGTCGATACCCAGGATGTTCCACTGAGTAAACTTGTCCATAAGACACGTTAATTTGCCGCTAGAACAGGTGTTTCTCCACGTTAACTAATCTGTTCTTACAGCAAAAAAACGTAAGTTCAGCAATGTAATCTAGCGAATGGCAATTAATATTCCTAACAAATCGTTTTGTCCTTCATATAGTAACCAATCAGAATTTTCTATTGTTTCCTTCCACGAAACAATCAAATTTGCTGTGCCGGCAAGTGACTTTTCTCCGTGTAGTCACTGCAAAAAGATATATTCACATCGTCATGAAGCGCAGCACGAGCAGATTGATACTGGCAGCGACCACGGCCAAGCCGAAGAGGATGAAGACCAGACTCAAGGCCACGTACCCGGGTTTATTGGAAAGCGCATGGTCGTTCTGCAAGCAAAGCGATCAAGCCTCTTTTCGAGATTGATCACGACTTCCTCTAATGTTTCCGGTGAACCCCGTCGTGAATGTTACCCACCTGAAGAGCGACGAAGTCTCCGAAACCTATGGTGGTGAGCGTCACGAAGCAGTAATAGAAGCTGTCGAAGTAGCTCCAGCCCTCGTATCGCGAGAACACCGCGGCGCCCGTTGTGATGATTATGCTCGAGAGCAAACCGGTCGCCAACATGAGATTCATCTCGGTGGCCTCGGTCTTCTGGCACCTGAGATACGTCTTCGCCCGCCTGATCACGACCGACGCGAATTTGTTCAGTCGCTCGCCGATGCTCTGGAACATCACCAGCCCCAACGGAATTCCCACCATCGCGTACGCCATGCAGAACGCCTTTCCACCGATGGTCACTGGCGTGGAGTGTCCGTAACCTTGCAGAAAATTGCGTCCAAGTCTTATGAAGTCGAGGATCTTGCCAACGTACGATTCGCGAAACGTTCCGAACGACGTGACATCTTTCCCGTGATGTCGCACGGAGAAAAATAAGTTTGCTGTTGCAGCGAAACCATCATTGCTACCGCATGTTTGTCGCGACAGCGATAAAATTTCGTTGGCATAACCAAATTAGTGAATTATTTATCGCAATTAGGGCGGAAATAGTTTTCTTGCCGGAATCGGAAAATTCCGTCGCGGGTAAATCTGTCTTTGGAATACGCTAATTTGCTCTTAAAACAATATCATGTTTTCCCACAAATAACGTTTCGCTCATTTGTTCTTGCAGCAAAATAATTTATAGATCATTTCAATTGAAAATAAAATGCCAACTGCCAACGAATGGCAATTGGTACTCTTAACAGATCGTTTTGCTGCTCGCATAGTAACCGACAGATTTTACTGCAACATTAAAATAAAATTTACTGACACAGCAAATGATTTTTCTAACGACGAACGCATAGAACTCACGGGTTGCCGTAATGTACACAAGATAATGTTGCGTGACTAAAAGAAGTGCAAAGTTAAATCGAACTAAATTTTGGGCAATTTTAAAAAATCAAGAAGCTAAGTTAAATTAAAATTGAACGTAACTATCGTGCTTCCTCGTGTTTCTTTTACATTGTGATCCTTTTAAGTTCGCGCGAGCGCAACTCACCGATCATGGCTAATACTAAAGTGGCAAAATAGAAGGCACCCGCGAACTTCCACTGCGGCCCCGCTTTGTGCGGCTTGTTCTCGATGATCACGATCTCGACCATCTTGTAATCCTCCGGCGTGATGTTGTACTTTTTCATCATGTTCCGGCGGATCTCTGCAACGGCATTTCCCGCGCGCACGCGGCGGAAATAATTAATCGTCGATTATCGATCGCGCCCAGTGCGCGTAAAAATATCGCCAGGCGTTAAAATACGCCGTCGTCGTCGGAGGTGGTGCGGGCTACCGTACTCACCGGAGAGGAATTCCCAGCGTTTCTTCTCGGTGTCGGATTCGAGGGCGTCAAACACCGCGGCGCCTACCAAGAGATACGTGAACGTGCACACTACCAGCGACAGAGTCCTGACATTCTGCCTCTTCATCTTCGTTGTTTCGTCCCCGCGAGCAGCGAACACGCGCGCCTCTCCTCTCGGCGCGCTACACGATGAAAAATTCAACGACGACGCTCTCAACGAGTACGTCGAGACTTGCAGACCCGACAGCAACGTGCCTCGCGGCGCGCCGCATTTATACGGAAGCAGGACGGAGAACGACCCGCGCGCGAAACACAGCCCCCGCGGCGCGCGTAAATAAATATCTAGCTCGCGCCGGACGTGCGAACGCCGATGCGGCACCCTCTCATCTTCGCGACGACGATATCGATTTATTATACGGCATGTTAGAGAGATGGAACACTCGTCTGGGATGTCGGAACACCACGAGAGCGTGCACGATACTCGCGAGAGACCACGATCGCTACACGCTGCTACCCGCCCCGAGTATTGATCGCGCGCCGACGAGGGCTGGTCCATGAGAAGGCGCTGCCTGTTCATCTCTCTCTCCGTAGGTACGCACGGCGGTAACCAGAGTTGGGTAAATTAATTTTCAACTTTATTTAAGTTGAAAGCTAACAGCCTATAAAATTAATTCAATTAGGTTACAAGTTACCTAAACTAAGATTAACTTTGTGAAAAATTTAGTTATTATTATTGAAATAACTTATTATTAAAGGTTAGTTATAGGCAAAGCCGTAATATATGCTTTAATATATGCCGTGATACGTGTGCATATATATACACGCTTTTTTGCACAATTAACTTTTTCATCGTGGATTAAATTAACACTGAATAAAGAAAAGGTAGTTTATTATGAGAAGGTACCGGCTATCTTGTGCCGAGGATTCTATACAAAAAACGAACACTAGCGCTCAGAAAGACGTAAGAAAATGTTGCTCGCATTGTTTGGAATTTTTCTTATTTTATATCGCAAGCAGTACAGGTTTTAATATTGACGAATTATTTTGACTTATGTAATAAAGATAATAAGTTCAAGTTAATGCATTTGAAATTAACTGATTTAAGTTGAAAGTTAATTCGTTTAATATTAATTGAGTTAAATAAAAAATTGTTAACTTTTAACTTAACTTTTAGCTGAGTAATTAATTATTGCTCAATCTTATGACGATAACCATGGCGACGGTGCACGTCCGAGTGGTAAGCGAGACGTGGCGCAGTAGTGCGAAGCGCTTTCGGAACGACAGTAGTTACATCCGTCGTGCCTGCGGGCCATCCGTCGGCCGAAACGCAGTATCGATCGTATTCGCGCGTCGAATCTACCGCTGATAACTCGGAGAGCTGCCAGCGCGTCTCCGCGAATTTGTCGGGTCGCTCGAGACCTTCGGAAGGAGTCGTTCGTTGTTTTTTGCTATTCTTTATGGAGAGTTTACGCGATTGAAACCGCGTCGTCGTGTGTATTTGCAGAATTTGCTCGTGAACGATATCGAAGAGATGTTTATCGGTCTTAGAGTCGAGCTCTTTTACATGAAGAACAGTCTGGTCATTGTCAAGAAACGTGATTCACCGGGCGCGGTACGCATCCGCCCCCACGCGAAAACGTGACTTTGCGCGAAAATACGCGGTGAAACGGCGCGAACGGAAGTCGCACGCGAAAATAAAACGTCACTGCGAGTCTACGTAGGTTGCAGTCTCCGTTTCAATAATTCATTGTCTATTCCCTCCCCCTCGCTATTTGTTGACGACGGTGATAATGTGTACCTGTATCGTGGCATATCGCTAGGTTCCTTTGAAAAATTTTATATGCCATCCAATCGGTAAAGTAATTGGTTTTGTTAAACATTTCTAGGTGGATTCTCACGGTAATCCAACGGAACCCATGTGAATTTATATAGGATATGAAAAGTCCATGTAGGGATCCACACATGGCGTGTGAAAATTCATATAGGAATCAATATAGATTGTTATCTAAGACCTGGGTTTTTGACGCAAATCCCCAGAGGCAACCGTGGAATTCCATATGGATTTCCTATATGGATTTCAGCTATTTTTTTTCTTTTCAACAAGAGGACAACTGACTCGAAACTGAGAAAAAAGAGAACGAGTGACGATGACGTGCGACGCCTGTTGGCGGTAGGAAAAGAAATTATGTGGATATAAACATTGTTAGTTTACCATAAGGTCAGACCAGATTGGAAAATGTTATTCTTTCTAATAATATTATGATTAAAATTTAATCATCCGTTTGTGGCGGCAAAGAGGATACGAAGTTTTCCATGAAAATTTAAAATCTCTCCTTTTTTCTCTCGCTAGGTAAATAGTATTTTTCCGCTAGTAAAAATATTTCCGGAGCGTAAAAAGTCTCATGAATGTAACAGATCTTGCATTACTCTTTCGAAGTTGTTTTGAGGAATTGCGCGTGGTAACGCAATTTTGTGGTGCTCGATATACCGAGATTACGCAACGATGACAGATATTCCGTTCACGACTATTGCACCCTCCGTTTTCGCAAACTCCCGAGCTGGGGCGAAAAAGATTCCCCTATTTCGGAATCTGAGAATTATTACATCATATCATATCCGAGTTATTACATTACATCGACAAGAGAGAAATCCTGTTTAGGGGAGTTCGAGTTATTACATCATATCATATTTCTGTGAGTTATTATATCGGATCGGCAACGGTGAAAGATCTTCCAGATCGTGCATTACTTTTCTTCGAGCTTTCTTGGAAAAGTTTCATGGGCTACAATCGCTACCGTATTACACACAAGAAATATCAGTGAGGAATTAAGACTTACATGCGTTGGAGGTTCTTAGAAATTCTGCAGATTAAAAGTATTTCGGAACTTTATGCAATTCTCGTTATTACGTGCGTCAGCTTGTAGAAAAGTAGCAAAGACGAAAGAAAGTAAAAAGTAAAAAAAGCACAACTCGTTGAATATCACACTGAGAGAAAAAAATATTTGATATTTGTAACTATAATCATCGTAGTGAATTATTGTTAAGAGAACTATTTTTCTAGTAAATGTTATTATAGAATATTATAAAGTCGGGTTAGGCAATCATCGATCAATGAATCGACGTTCGATTCTTTTTTCATTTAAAAAATCGATTGTTTTGTCGATGTTTTTGAAACCGATTATTCCCTATGTCAAGAGTTTTTTTTGTTTCGATGTTACTAAATTTTATTACTAAAAATTTTAATATCTTCACCAGTCTTAAATATAGGATATATACTGATGTATATAGTCAAAATTATCCATTTACAATTGAGTATTTTTTTAAATAGTATTCTTAAATTTATTTGATATATTAACATTCTTGATATTATTGACCAAAAAGACCATAAACGAATTGGCTTTAAATTGCAAAGACTGTAAAAGCAGAAATAATAATAGCTAGAATAATAAAACATAATTGCAATGGGAACAGTCTACATCACTCCGCGTAATTATCGGCCCTCGTCATCTCGATTCCTCGTATCCATTACAATAAATATTTCATTCCTTTCACCCTTTATGCTTTTTCCCCGCCACAATGTGCTCCGTCTATATATTCTTACGTGCATGATACTTCCAATATAAAAGATGTCATATTTCCTTGTATAACTTATTAAGTTATTATTTGCTTGGGGTCTGTTTCTTGTTTCTGCACTGACTGTATTAACTTAGACTAATTCATTTTTCATCTCTTTCTTGAGATTTTATGGAAAGAGAGGAAAAGAGTACTGGTGCAAATAGTTTGTCAAAAATACAGAAATTAATCGATTATTTTCGATGTTTATAAGAAAAAATCGATTGTACAAAATCGATATTTTTGACCATCGATTATTTGGCAGACGACGCTTTCTTTGCCAATGCCGATCCCTACTATAGAGTGTCAGTGATAACAACCTTACATGCACATTGCTATTATTATTTTTATAATTGAACCATAAAAAATGATTAGTTGAGGCTGAAAGTAAATAAGTTATATCATAGTAATTTATCTCAATATCGAATATTTCATTGTGTTCAAATAATAACGGAAGGAAGTTTGATTGAATTCACATATGACAATGAACAAACCAAGCGCGTATTGGAGGAAACCTGAATGTATTGGGAGTACAAATTAGTTCATAATAATAAAGAATCCCGTTTCATTCACCAAAATGCGTTCGTCGCGTTAATTCGACCAAACTTTTTTTTCCGCGTACAAATATCGCTGAGAAGGCACATCGAATAGTCCCTTCGTGCGCACACGACGATTCAAAATGACGGTGCTATTTCACAGGGCGCGAGCATGCTAATGCAAAAGTTATCAGTGGCACGTGACTCTCTACGACGGCAGTTGTACGACGTCGTTATTCATCCTATCCGATCCCCCCGCGTTGATCTACGCGCGCGAACGCGCTTTCGAACTTTTTCCCGACCGTAAATTTCCGACCTCCCGATGTGCGACCGTTCGACGTCGTCTCTCCTAGCCAAGCCCCGATTGCGGAACTTGGGAGAAGTTATCCGACGTGACATGTCCCGCGGGAACACGTCTCGATAAGCGCGATACGCACGAAGGGGTGCATCGAACGCGCGCGCGTCGACTATTTGCATGCTGATGGATGCGCTACCGATCCCGTTAGCGAGTCGCATCGATAACGGACAACGACTCATATCGCTGCCAATAAACGCGGGCTGGAATGCGAGGAAATTGCCGTCTTCTTTGCGTGTGTATGTTTGCACGCTTGCGACCATGGTTAAAGGCGTTACCCTATTTGTTAAGGAAAACTGCGCTTTTCGATTTACGTCAGTGTTTGCCTTGAGCGCGCTCCGGGTATCTTTATCTCGGGTCCCTTTCGATTCGCGCGTATCGTAATAAGCGGCGTAATAAAAGTGAGCTCAAAAGGGATCTAATATCGGTTACGTCAGCAAGCAAAGTCACAGAACTGTTTCATTAGATGTGTCTATGTAATGACGCAATGAAGAGCCAACGGAGAAAGAAGATGGAAAGAGGTAAAAAAAAAAGGGGGAGGGAGAATTACGCCTCGTATTTTTGCGACGAACGGAAATAGCCGTCGGCTGCCCTGGCGCTGAAGACAGGGCTTCTTGTAACAAGAGAGGGCGGGGAGAGGGGGAAGGGTGTCATATTTCAACAGCGATCCGTGCAAACGTTTGGCGAGGAGAGTAGCCCGGTGTGTGTTGAAATTACCCGCCGCGTGTCTGTAAGTGCAGATATTTCGCGTTTCGACCGGCGGAAAGGAAGATGCAAGCGTGAGTCATTTCGACGGAAACACAACTGACGCGCCGATAAACGTACCGCGCGATATCTGCGTCGGCTCCGAGTATCGATCATGCGACTTTTACCTCAGGGAGGAAGTGAAAAGTGAAGTTTCACGTGAACTCATGATCGCGTAACTCAGCGACGCATGGAAACATGAAACTTTTCATGTGAACTTTCTCGCCATCAAACTTGCTCCGGCGGAAAGGTGAAAAATCTAGACATGTGACTGACTGGCGCAAAATATAATGTTGCTACGCCGCTGAGACGCGAGAAACGTAACATTTCTAAGATCATAGCGCTACTTTAAGATTGGATGTTGGTTAGATGTTCTAACGACAGGCTCGTTTCGATTTTACACCATTAACCATGACTAACGATTTTAATTTTTTCACATTCAGAGTTACATGACTAATAATGAAAAAGTTTACGCGGAATCGGTAGAACGGATCTTGTAGTTTGGATCTTGTGTCGACCCCTCTATCCTCTATCACAAAATACCGTTGAAATTACCGGTGTTTGATTTTCCTCGATTTTTCTTATTTGTTTAAGATGGTCGGAAAGAAAAAGTCGGGGGACTCCTTTTCATATAATAAAAAATATACAAGATTAAAAATAACATGTGAGGATATAATAAATGTACAAAATAATGTATAAGTTTGGTGCTTTTAATTTTTTTTTTATAATTTTCTATAATACGGGTATGTCTGTTTTGGTGCCCAGTTTCTAGAAACGTCAATTTTCAAACATCTTAAAATATAATTATTTGCAAGAAAATATATAATAATTTGCATAAAACTCACATATTTTCATAAAAGTATTGCTGGTTCGGATCCATGTATATAATTTTAATTTTACACTTCCAACAAGGATTCATGACAGAAGCTAAAAACAAAATAGTATATCGATTTCGGTGCTTTCCCTCTAATGATTTTTCTTCATTTTAACGCTCTTAAAGGGTTCAGCCCTGGAGCGACAAAACACACACATTTATCTACCATCAATTCCGTACTGTCGCTACCTGCCAATATATCAATAACATTCAGTATCCGAGAGATTCGGGCAATCAAAACGTTGTGTCATGTTTTTGAAAACATTGGATGATGCATGTAACGTGGCGAACGTCTAAAAAATTATCCACGGCGGTTAGTTAAGGTCAAACGTAAAGCTTTGCTCGGAGACAGCTCTCAGAATGAAAGTGCTAGGGAACAACTGACAAATAGCCCTCTTAGAAGGATACACCCGCTTCGTTCCGACCTCTGTCTACCTTCCCGCTGAGTTGTTGACGAACGACCAGGTCGCAAAAAAAGGGATGATGAAAGGATGAAAGAAGAGTAGTATTCCACGGTAATAATGCCGTCATAGATCCTGCCACAAGGAAGCTGGGAAATCGAGGATATCCATTCGACGCACATTCCGCGCACTTCATCGAGTGAATACGGCGAGATGTGTCTCCTCCAAAGTAAGCAATGAACTCTAAGGGTCCATCGATTCTGCATTATTGCCTAGCCCTGCCTTTACTTTCCTCCGGATGCGCGCCGGAGAAGCTTCCGCGCCAATCTCGGATCAACGGATTTACAAAGCCCAAAATGTGAATATTCACGTGTGCAAATAGCACAAACCAGATTTATACCTATCCATTAAAGGATTTACAGAATAATGAACATTTCTCTCTTTCTCTCTTCCTTTTCTAACAAATCCTCGAGTTCCTATACTGAAAAAAGTGCTACATTCAAGTAAATAATTATTTCAATCATTTTGAGCAAATTTTTGACTTGAGTTAAATAAATTTATAAATCAAATAAATATTATTTGAGTATAAAATAAGTGCTAAATTCGAGTAATATTTACTTGATCCAAGTAAAAAATTTGCTCAGAACTATTGGAATAATTATTTTACTTGAATGCAACACTTCTTTCAGTATATATATTTCACGTTTTAATTTGAGTCTGAAGGCTTAGAAAGTACATGAATTGAAAATTAAGAGATTGAATATCCAACTGTCTGAAAATTCGATGTAGAAGTCAATGAGCTAATAACGATGCGCGATGTCTGAACGAATATCGTGCGAATATTACGAATTTTCAGATTTCCCGAAATCGTGCGAACGATTATAAACTGCATAAAAACGTCGATTGCGGCATTGACTGAATATAACGCGCCGCACGTTTTCCGCTAATTTCCGATTTCATCGAGCATTCCGGTGCTATTTGCCGAAATCTGGACGGAGCTCCGCATGAATGAGCGGCATACGCGAAATTTCCCGCAATCCCATATTCAGCCTCAGAAATTACAACACGGCCACTTGCACGTTTCCGTGAAATTATTCGGTTGCAGCCCTCGCAATTTTTACACGCATACATACACACACGCATTTCAGTTCGTGCGGCAAGCTGGTCGCACGAAACGTTGTTTGATGAAAATGTCATCGGGCATGCGTTAGATCGAACCCGGTGAGTAACGAGGTTTCGTCCCTTGCACACGTACACACGCACACGACGGTTTCGCCTACGAATCTGCCTGCAACATAAATAAAATTGAAGCTCTGTCCGTCTGTCCTATCTGTCCGTCCGTCCGCCCGGTTGTTTGTTCAGGCGTCACGTAAAAACGGCTGACCCGATTCTCGCAGAAGTCTCGCGGCGTATCACATGGGCAATCTAACTTGGAATTTAGGTGACACGCCGTGTCGGAGATTCGACTCGATAGGCGAAGGTAACGCGACGGACTCGACTGGGGAATCAGCGATGGCGCGTTTACTGTCGATTCCGCGACGGGAATTTCTCACGCGACAAAAATCGACCGAGGTTCGAGGAATCGATTTCGAGCGTGGATTTTCGTCAGCGTGGGATTCGCCGGAAATTTCGAAATCAACATTCCTCCCGCCGTCTCGGCGTAATTTTGCGGGGGGCTCCAAGGGCGTTCGCCGATCCATCAAAAGCGCGACGCTTAAATACTTAGGCGAGAAATTTATATGTTTGCCGCGCGGAGCGCGCGCCACACTTGTCGGTTATTTTACGATACTTTGAGGGAACTTCTATATCTCTGGAATGTTTTCATTACATTCTTCGCTCGACATTCTTCTTGCGCGCGCGCCTCCCGGCTCGATTGTTAAAATCGCAAGCTCGATTTCTCCCGCAATTAGGTCAAGCGTGCAGATATCTGAAAGCGAGGCTCGACTCACCACTTTACGTTTTATCGGCGCAAAAGCGGTGATATGATAGCATGGTACTTTTATCATCCTCCCGTAAACTCATTTCCGCTGTTGATCATCCGATACATCGAGAATATAACGCGACCTAATCCGAAACTATGTTTTCCGTCGTTCTTACGTAGTTCTTATATCGAGGTTACCATAATTTTCATTTGTGACACTAATTCTTCGTAAATCTCCGTCTAGGTATTATTTTTATTTTCAACACACAACTTTAAATTCCCATTGTGTTCACGGCAAAGCAAAATTAAAAGTAAAATGTGAATCAATTAGAAGAATAGGGATCGCATAATGCGCGTAGGACGCACAATATCCGGCTGATGAGAAGCGCGCGCCGTCGAGTCGCAACGTAAAGTAATGCAGGAATTTATTAGCTCGGTGAGACAGGCAGAAAAAAGTCTTGCATCCCTCAGACGCCTCGGGAGACCATTTCGAGCCCGGCGGTAGACTACCGCGCGCTTCTCTTCGGGGAACCTCGACCTTGACTATTTCTAACGTCGCACACGGCAGACAGGTGGTGCCTCGGCGTCTACGCTTTCTTTCTCCTTACAATAACGTACAACCGTTGTTACGCAATCGTCGTTATCACAACGCGAATACGTAGCCTACGTTTCACGGGGCTCACATGACGTAAAGCTTGTTACGTTCCCGGTCGGTTAAACTCGGCAAGCGCTTATTTCGATAACTCAGAGACGCGCGCGCGATGGACGTGTGATACGGCCGCTCAACGTCGTTCTTAAGTGCCTTTCATCACGGGCAACGAACCGTAACCAGATTTTCCGTGTATAATTTTCGTCGCGCCGTCGGGAGAGTCAAGCGCGATCAAGTTGTCGCCACGGAGCGGAGCAACGCACACGTATGGATCACCCTGTACACCGATGATTAAGCGGTTTAGTTTTAATTGCCACTACCGGCTAACGAACAGGCGCATGTACGTCTCGGCTGTGGTCATTACGTCTACTTTGTCTCGGTCATCTGGCCGTAGATCCGCTCAAAAGTTACGCGCACAACGCAGACTGTTATCCGACACAATCGATGAGCAGCGCGCCGTCACGACGGGGTTGCCCCCCCCCCTCTCCCCCCGCTTTTCCATTATGCCGGCTGCGAGATCTCTCCGAGATCTATTTGTCGCTTCTCCGACTCGTTAAAGTCAAACGTAAAGCGACTCCGGCGCAAAAGCTCGTTCTATCTCTTAGCAGTACGATGACGAGTCGCATCTTCCCCGTGCGTGTGCGATATTGCGCGCGTTATCACAATTGCAGGGTGCTCGACCTGCTGAAACCCCGGTTTCCACGATCGTACGGAAGCATTCGCGCAGCCTCGATTACTTCGATAATTCGGTGATTCAACCGGCAACGTGATCAACCGGACGATCGATCGCGCGAACGCCTCTCGAGCGGCGCGTTTCGCACTCGAACCTGAATTGAAATTTTAGTCTTTATCTCTTAATGGAAATCCCTGCATGTCAGGTCTAATTAGTTCTACATTAAGACCGATATTCATAATCGGATCTTATATTTAAGACCGTTTTAAATTCGTCTTCGGATATCCCGTAATCCATTCCGTAGTCCAATGAAATGAGCCGCACGGCATCTGAAGATAAACTCAAAACGGTCTTAAATCCGACTATGAATACCTAAGTCTTCAAAGTTCTTCTATTTTGGTCCTTTGATGCTACAAATAGGAAGTTATTACCGTTTTCTTCACGTTTAATGTAGAATTAAAATTTCGACTCGGAAGGTCTCAACTTCCCTTTACAGCATCAAAGGAACACTATTAGTGCTCCTATGAATTATGCTACAAGTGAGACGTTATTTCCGTTTTCTTTACTTGGTGACTTAATGTGGAATTAAGTAGACTTAATGTAGAAATAAAATTTCGACTCGAGAAGCAAGTGAATCTCGTGGTTGCAATCGTGTTCCCGTTGAAAGCCGAACTACGAGCGAAACAACTTTCTCAACGTGCGATTGCTTTGGAACTTTTCGTCGGCGCGTCCTGCTTCCCGCGCCCCATGATGTACACCTCCCTATGCCGATAAATTCTGTCGCGTCGCGTCTGCTCGAAGATGCGCGACGAGTAATTGAACTTTATTCCGCGTCCGTGTGTTCTAGCTGCGTCCTTGAATCTCGGAGTAAGTTCGCGCCACAAGTGTCCAATAAATCAGCGGGGCTTGATGGATACCTGCCGATGGATCGCCGACAGAGCGGTCGTCCGGTAACCTTGAGTCTGCATAAAAGTTGCGCCACACACGTGTCGTGCGGAGAGTTGCGTAACGCGATTACTTTGTGCCGAGAAACATTATCGAAATGTTCCCCGCGGACAGAAAATTCGTACACCTTCGGGCGAGTTGTAGCTCGTACAGAATGTGCGTGAGAATCATTCGGAAGCGTTTAAACGAAAGATTCGTCTTGGTTTGCTAGATTAGATCTTTATGTTATATCTTTATATTATGGATAATAAGTAGATAACACTTCTACACATTAATAGAAAGAATGTCTAAAAAAAATATAAAATATTCATTTAGTAGGTGCTAATAACATATTTACTTATAACAATATACACATTTTTACACTGAGAACACATTCTTTTCAAATGAGAAAATATATACTTTCTCAAATCTGTAATTTTTCATGAAAGCAATTGTTTATTTAATTTAAATAAAAAAAAATTAGAGAGATTTACGAAAATAGATGTTATTAGTACCGACCGTGAAGAAACATTTTTTATTTCCTACATATTTTTGTATACTCTCTTAGTATACTCCATGCTTGATTTCACAAGTATATTTTTTATTTCTTATTAGATTCTTATTTCTTTAGAAGTTTGTAAGAATCTTTCAAGTCGAGTACTGAAAAGATATGTAAAAATCCAATTCGATTGGAAGAAGAAACGAATTCCATCCAAGGAATGCGAAAATCTAATCTATAGTCAAAAGGGTTCGGACGATCTGGAGGATCTCGTGTATACGTGGTATTTCAATAGTTATTCAAGAAATGTATAGCGCAAAACCAACGCCAGATCAAATCCTATCTCGCTTGATTGATTTAGCCGTTGCTCGTATTCATGACGTATACGCGAACGATAGATATGTACGTATATGTGCGCATTCACAGAATCCTGGTCAGCATTCAGTCGACAGCACTGATTGTATTCAATCGTATTACCTCAAAACTGACAAGATTAAAAAAGAATAGACGAAAAGAGGCATCGTCACATTCAGGATATGAATATCGGTACGGTGAACACAGTGGTTATTTTGCAAACTAGAAACGAGTTCGATCGAGCTAAGTTCGTTACGTTACCTTGACAAAGGTGGAAAAATGATACGCGTATATTTGTTGCATTCTTCTTTTTTCCTTCCCTTCTCACGCAATAAATGTAGGATATAACAATAGACTTTTTCAATTTGAAATACTATTCATACATGCATAACCATATCACATTCCATTATCAATTTTTAATGAACATTTATGTTAAATCATTCAGATAAGGTAGAACGACTTAACGATATCCGTGAATCTTCCGTGTACTTTTCGTGAATTATGTAAAATTTAAAATACAAAAAATGTAAAATATATTTAAAGCGTATTCAGTACCTCTTTCTCGAAAGCGTCCTCTAGAATGTCAAGTAACCTCTCAAGACCGTGAGCGCTTCCGTTTTGTTAATAAAAACGCCTGTGAGTTCTTGAAAGGAAGGATTAAAGAAGGATTTTATTATCTCAATTGTCAAGTTCTGACTTTCATCCGCGTCAGGCTCTAGTTGGATTCATCTGACTCTCGAGATAAGTTGGATCGTTTCCTTGCAACCGGAAAATGCAACCGGTAAGAAGAGGGAGTATAATATAATCCTTACGAACTTATAATCGGATGATGATGGACGATGAAGTATTGGATTAGTTTCTTATTTCATCAGGACTCTCTTCTCGGATAACTCGCGAGAGAGAGAGAGAGAGAGAGAGAGAGAGAGAGGAAACTTCGCGAAATCGAATCATCAGTATTGTCGATCGAAAGAAATAGTTTCGATGGTATCGGTATCATTGTCCCGAGTTTTTCTTTACGCTTATGTTACTTTTTCAAAGTTGATTTTCTTGAATAAGAAATTTCATATGAAAAAATCACGACTTACGAACCTGCTTTCCGTTCCATAAAGAATTATTCCGTAAGACTGCAAGAAAAAAAAAACGCTTTAATTTCGCTCGCCGGTCGTATGTTTCAAACATATTCAAGCGAGTGCTGCACATCGCCGTGCTTTCAGGGATACATAATCTACTTTCAAGTATATAAATTCGTACAAATGTAAACGAAATAACGTAAGTTACGCAGCTTATTTTGTAATCCACACATCGTGTTTATTTCCCTCGACAATTTATTGTTCTCTTATTGACTGTTTTCTTTTTTTCCTTCGCCTCTTTCAGATATTCATCGCGCGATAAAAGTGCCTGCCCGTCGTAAATTCGCACCTCCCGAGACATTCATCCTCTAAGATTTACACAAATAGTTCCACGGCATTTGCAGGCACGTTTCGTTTCCGAGCGAACGCTCTTCTCGAGTTTACTAAATCCACGCCACCCCGGTTATATAAACGCCGATAGCTTCGGGGCTCGAGAGATCCAGGTTACGGCGTTCATCCGCGACTCGTAATCATCTGTAACGTAACACGGTAATTTACCCGCGTTAACACGTTGAGTACCACGCGCATTTCGGAGGAAATCTCGTTCAGGCTAAAAAATTAAAATTTTTTGATAAGAAATATTTAAGTATGTTAATTATACGATCCTGAAATTACTTATTAAACTAAGTAATTTTTTTAGTTTTATATCGTACTTTATACTGTCAGTCACCGGTGACTGACATGGCACTCAACGTGTTAATGAGATACACGGTGCCGTCTTATCATTAAGTGCGGATCAAAACACATGAGCGTGAATATGCAATTTCATGCAGAACAGTTTTTCTCGATTATTGCAATTCAATTTTTAAATGCTTGAAAATTTTTCATCTCGAAATTTTCAAGTTCGATTTAAAAATCGATTCTTAATTCTTAATTTTAGCCTCTGATGTTTCGTTTCAAGATCTACTTGTCCATTCTGCTTACAGATCTCGATATCGACGTAGAACGGGAAGCAAATTGCCAATCGCCCGAATGAAATTATTATAAAAATTATACGAGTCAAGTAAAAGGGAAAGTTGAATGTCACCAAAGACGCCGATGATACTTGGTTATCGCGCGATGATCGATGATCAGACGGCCAAAAAACCGCACGACACGTAATATTTTTACCTAGGAGCGACCGCGAAATCGGGCGAAGTTTGTATGAAGAACGATCAAAGTGCAATAAATCGAACAACGACGCCGATAAATGGGCGCCGTCGTTGGAAACTTTCCGCTCGTATCTCGTCAATGCTATCCGTCGAAAATCTCGCGAACTTTAATAACGCGCTATTTTTTTTTCTTTTGTGCGAGGGAGTGGGAGAGAACTCGCAGATCCTGTACGGAGTTTTAAAATATCATACGAACGTGATTCAAGAGTAGCTTCAGACTTTTTATTCAGATCTACCCTCGAGTCTTTCATGATGAAGAATAACCGCCTTAACGTGCATGATTAAACACGAAAAACGGGCTTGAGCCGCTTTTAAGAAGAACATATCAAGAGAATTTTTAATATCTTCGTAGCATACCCGTGTTATATATTTTTATCGCAATTTTTACCCTTTATCAGAAGTCATTTCCTAAAAGATTTCTCGATGCGTACGCGACGCACATCTCAAACGGTAAAATATAATTATATAGATAAGAAGTAGATAACACAAGCACTCTTACACATACACTGAAAGAAAAATGTCTGAAAAATAAAATGTACATTTATTCGATAGATACTGACATATTTTCTTATAACAATATATATATTGATGCACCGAGAACAAATTCGTTTCAAGTGAGAAAATAAACATTTCCTTAATTATAAATTATGAATTTTATAAAAATGTAATTATAAATTGTAAGCTCGACGGTCCTAGTTTCGAATTCAAATCCGCGTTATACCAATGCGGAAAAATATCGAAATGATCGTCAATAGGATCGTGTAGAGATTAATCCGTTCCGATCACCGGCATTATTCGCGAGAGCGGAACGACCAAAGCGCGTCGTTCAATTTTCATCCGTAGCCGAGGCCAACCGCGATCGTGCTCTCCGTTGCGTCACGGAGACTCACCGCAAAGGAGAAATACTATTATCAAATAATGGCGCTGTCAAAGGGAAGAGCGGGAAACAGAGCTGCGAAGAAACGGACAGCGGAACCGACACCGCGTCGCGGAGTTCGATCTCGTGTGAAACCGACGGGCCGTAAACCTCCGAGCACTCCGTATCGGCGACGACAACCGTACGATTCCATCAGTATACCTCAGCTGGTCTACGAGCTGCTCACCATCGATAAATACAACCGAGGTATACAATTGGCATCATGCGCTATCATTACGCTGCAGTAGATTGCCGTTGAAATGTTGGCGTTATTTTAAATCCATGTCACGAAAACACACATCTAATTTCTTTCTAACCACGATTTGGAGTTTCGTCACATCGTTAGTGATCTACAAGGTGTAACAATGAGAAAAAAAGATAGTGTGTCAAGTATAGGCAGGCAGGCAGACAGAGAAAGAGAGAGAGGGGGGAAGGGGAGATCCCTTTATATTACACAGAAAAAGATGCTAAATTCATTTAATCCAAATGAAAATTTGCTAAGGAGTATCGGAATAATTATTTATTTAAACCTAGCACTTTTTTCCATGCAATTTATCTCAACGTGGTAATTCCTTCAAATGACGGTAAAAGAGTAACACGAACGCATGCGGAACCGCGTGTCAAGAAGATTGCTCTTTGTTCGTGTCTCTACGTCGATCCATTCGCGAGTTACAGCCCTCGGAATTGTTGGCTCGATCGAACTAAGAAGCGACACACCTTCTACTTGCCCGAACTGCACGCTAATACACAATGTACTGAATGAGTCGAACGGGATGAATCACCGTACGTGAAGCGGTTGCAAGGACGTGAACAAGATTGGAAATAAGGCTGCGCCCGACAGTGGGGTGCAGTAATCTGTACGATAACGGAAATTACGAATGCCGACCGCTCCCACGCGCAACGGGAATCCCCATGTGTTGTCGCTCTCCGTTTCGGTGACGTCGAGCCGATCGAGCGTGTCGTTTGATACAATGATCGATATCTGCGCTTCTGTCGTAACAACTTCAAACAAAGACCGTCAGAAAGCTGAGGCTTCCGTACTCCGGGTGGACCTAGTTAGTCCTTCTTCCGAGAAATAAGAATCAATTATGTTGTTCACATCATTATATTGATGTTCACAACAATCATTGATGTTTAAAGTTTTTAAAATATCGGTTATCCCATAACATAAAAAAAAAATACTCAGAGATTAGTGATATCTATTGATAAGAGAAATTCTGATTTCTCTGTGAGAAACTAAGTATATCTTAAATAGATCTAAGATGAATAATAAGAATGTTGAATTTGATTTATTACACAATTACACGCGTTATAATATAGCTATAAGCGGTATTGTCTAAAAATATCAAAGCGTCCTGAGACTGTAGAGACTGAGATAATGTCTTTACGTTTGTTTTCGCAGACATAAGGAGATCTCCACGCTTCGAAACACCTCCTCGAAGAACGCGGCAATATCGAGAGCAGCAAAGATTTCCACACGGTATGGTCGGCCACCACAATAACTCGGAATCCATTCGAATGCCCGAATACATGACGGAATCTAGACCCACGTCTGTTGAGAGCCTGACGGAGGTGACGGATGCTGGGAATAGCTCGGCTCCTGCGAGTTCCGCCAACAGCAGCGTATCAAATGTCTCGATGAAACCGATCACGCTGGCAAACTCCCTTAACAGTGCCAGGGTACTCCTCAAGAAGAAGTCTTTAGTTCAAATCATTAACAATTACATTAAAGCGGGCATCGAGGAAGGTGCGTTTCCAAGGGGAACTTTCCCAATTGTGCGTTATCGCTTCAAATAATATGAAATAGTTTCTCCTTCGAGATTAGTAGTAAAAAGAAAGGCTCGACACATGTAGCAACCTTAGTTGCTTACTTATTCTCCAATTTCTTGAAGTAGATTTCTCTCGCTTGGAGTTTTCATTCCAAGCGAGTGAAAATGCCGCTACTGTAAATCTCTGGGTTACTCACTTCAAGAAATTTAGAAAGTAAATCTATGTAACAGGATAATTTTGTTAATTTTTCTTCCCAAAGTAGCGTGAAAAGCTTTTATAGTGCGCACGCACGCATACATAATTAAGTCGCATATAAATAAAGTAATATCTACTATTATCTCATAAAAAATGCCGGACCTTTGCAAGTCTCTCAAACGCGAAATAACTGTTCTAATTATTCCGATATTCTTTTACAGTCCGACGGTCACGAGCTCTTTTATAAAAAAAGAAAAGCTAATGTTCTAATTATTTCGATAATCTTGCACAGTCCGACGGTCACGAATTCTTCCATAAAAAAAAAAAAAACGTCGTAGCACGTGCAACAGTCTTTACGTGAGCAAGCGGAGTGCAACGACAATTCCCTGAGGCGGATGCATTGAACGAGCATGCGAGTCGACGTGCGCGAACGAGCGTGAACGAGCGAACAACGGCTGCTGGTGCGGCTCGTTCAGTGCATCTGCACCGCGGGACCCATCATTTCACGCCCGTTGTACATAAAAGTGCCCCTGATCGCAAGGTCAAAGTTCTCGAGTGACGATGAAACGGCGCGATTGCAGGGAAGCGACAAGCGAAAAAGTACATCCGCAAGGCGCTGTCTTTCGGCGTGAGATCGGGTTACCTGATCCCGGCGGATGCGCAAGGCCACCTGCTTCACGTGTGCCCGACCTTGGCGAGTTCCAGCAGGAAGACCAGCGACCCGGAGTCCCGGCGGAAACGGCGCATCGCCCGACACGGCGAGACGCGGGTAACGACGACCGACGATCGGAGGGCGATGCGCCGGGGAGTCCCGAGGAGCAAGACGTCGCGTCGCGAGGACACGACGACATCAGGTAGAAGAAGATATAAGAGACACCCTACCGAGAGTCCCGCCAGTAGCTTGAGCGCGAAAAACGACGGCCCGAGAACATCGCCCGCCCGGTCGAGACTGCGCGAGAAAAACAAGTCTGGTAGCAGCGGCGCGCCTAGAAATAGGTAGGTCGGCTCTCCGTCCGTGAAACAGCAGCAATTTCATTAACTTCGTGCGATCTGCCTGCGTGAGATTTTAATCTCGCGCGAATAATACCTACCTCGGCCTCGTAGTTATTGTTTTAGCATGCAGCAATAATAACGACCGTAAAACAACGAAAATAAATCGCTCTGGATTAAAACGCAGCGCGAAACAGTTTTTTTATATTTTCTCAGCAAAACTGCGCCGTCGTCGAATGCGAAAGTCGAATATTACCTCTTCGTTTCTTCGGTGAAGTCATCCTACCGCTGAAAATATTCTATTTTTCCATTCCTAATGCCAGATAATGCCTTGAAGAGTTACATTTGATTTCAGAAATCTTTTAACGGACTTCAGCTCGTAACACGGGTGTCTTCGTAAACACATCAGGAGTACCTTAATCGATTTAGGCGCAGAAAGCGAGAACAATATAAATATGTACATCACGGCGAAATTAAATTTCTTCTTTCACCCGTATTGTACTCTCTTGCGGCGATGACGCAATGTTCGCGACCTATATTGCTGTAGACTTTTTGTCAGTGTTCTTCTCGTGTATCTGCATGCCTGGGAAAAATTTTACTTATTCAGACCGTGTCTGTTTAGCAAAATCAACGCGAGGGCCAGCAATAAACGGGAGCGAAAACGGGGCGACAGCGAGGGCGTTGAAAAGCCAGTCAAACGACGTCGCACAGCTTTGTCTCCGAGACGCGCCGGAAACAATCACGTACCGGTCGTGGAAAGTTACGAGAACGCGAAAGACCGGGATCGCGATCGGTATAAAAGCAACGGGGATAATCACAGGGCAACAACCGAGAGGCGGAAACCGACGTCGAGTCGAGAGAACGAATCGAGGATAGAGGGACAAAAGGCTGGGTTGAATATCGACGATGATCGCGATGATGTCGGGCGTAAAATGGACGGCGATGACGACAAGTCCGAAGAAGCAAGTGTCGAGCGTGACGCAAACGGCACCAACGGGGAAACGGTTGCTTAAGAAATTGACCGCTCAGCCGAGGCCTACCTCGGAAACGAGAATCTCCTCCCTTTTGTACTTATTTATTGTTTGTAGAATGTATTTGTGGTGTACACTTTCTATACATCCATTTTTGGAATTACACTTTCACACTGCAAGCACTGCAAGCGTAACACGTGATTTTCTCCCATCACACTGTTTTATCGATTTTGAAAGAAAAAAGATTGTTACGTAAATATATGTGATTTTATTAAAAATTGGTTATAAATCTTATTCTGTGAGAGATATTTTTATTGAGTTAACTGAGAAAGAGGATACGATAACGCCATCTGCAATGTTTGCGATAAATAACACGAGCAAGCAAAAAGTTATAGAGAAAAATAAACTCCAGGTGAAAATGCAAAGCATTAGCTGTGAATGCTTAGTATCGCACAAAAAAGTCTTTTTAATATTTGCCGTGGGAATTTTTCGGCTGTCATTGCGTCAAAAACGCGAAATTTTATTGAACAGAAAACGCCCGTGAGATCGTAGATGTCCGACGATCGTTACTTCGCAATCAAAACCATTGCTATTTTAATCGAATACAACGAATTGCCGCTGTCACAAACATTTCAATTTCATTCTATGATCAAACAACGCTACGGACAAAATCGCGCGTTCCGCAGTATTAACGGATTTAGAGCTGTCGCTGTCGAGTCTACTTCGCATTTAAATCGCAATTGTCTTTATAAAAATAATCTGCAAAAATTAGTTTACATTGATAACTCGAATCGATCATTCGAACGATATATAGAAATGACAATCACATGTGACTTTGTGTTGTTAAATAAAGGACGAAAGACAAGAGAAGAAAGCGGCGACCAAAGGAGCCGCTGGTTGCGCTTCTCCTTTAATCTTCAATATCTTGGAAATTCCTCGACAAAATTCCGCGCCACGACCGACTGATTATTTGGAAAATCCGAGAAATCTCAGCAGACGTGTCCGACGTAAGAAAATTTCCCACGTGATCCGACCTGCCAGGAAATATCAGAACCAACAGTAAGCACAAAATGGCTCGCATAAAGAGACATCGAAACGCGAGAAGTCGCCGGAGAATGAGTGAGTGATTATCTCAACGCGCTAAAGAAAGAAAAAAAGAGATTTCTTCCCTCGCATAACGGAATTAGAGTATAATGTCTCTATAATTATATAATGTTAACTATAACGTGTCATCTCAACGCGCTGAAGAAAGAAAAAGAGATTTCTTCCCTTGCGTTTCCATAACGTTCGATAATAACATAATATAATTAATATAATTAATATAATATAATTAATATAATATAATTAATATAATATAATTAATATAATTAATTATATTATTCTCTATATGTTTATAAAATGATATGCGACAGACGCTGGCGTGTATGGTCTTTAACGTGCGACACTGAAAGCAGTTAAATAATCGTGTCCGTAATAAATTGCGTTAATGAGTATAAATGGATATAATGGATATCATGATGTCTCATTAATTATGTTAAACCAATAATCCGCTTCATTTTGTATAACACCGGCATTACATATGGTCTCATACCGTTCGTAAAATCGGAACCGTAAATGCGTACGAATCCGCTCGTATTATTTAACGATATCGGCGGGGATTTCTCTTCTGTGTAGCTTAGATAATCGTTGAATAAATTACTCGCGAATTTACTGCACATCCCAGATATCTGCGAGACTCTTGGGGCCGCGACACGCCAAATGCTCGATCCGAGGTTCGTCCCCTCAGGTGTAACGTAAATATCCTTTCACTCTAACGTAATCCGCAGAGCGGCGTTATCGCAAGCCCAATATTCCGGAGTTGATCTACAAGTTTCTCGTCACGGAGGAGGCTGCTCGCGACGCGGGACGCGCTTTTGCGACAAGGTGTCGCTGCTGCGGCCAAGGACAACGCGAGGAGGTCGTAGATTCCGCGGATTTTCCGCAAACCGCCGACGGAAACATGGGTTACAGAGCCCGCAAGAACACCGGTAAGGTCTCGAAATCTCGCGTTCTCAAACGGCATCGCTCGTCGAGGGATCTGCCGGCTGCGTACCTGCAAAAATGCGTGGGCGGCGAAGGTACGGAATTAATCGATCGCGTAATTATAGATCAAAGTTAAATTGGCTTGACGAGAATCGGGGAATGCGAGGATGAATCTTGCCTACCGCAGCTATAAATATCACGCATTGATCGCGGCATTTTGAATATGTTACATAGCTTTCGAAGTGGAATTTAATAATAGCTCCGTAATATGATATTGCATTGACGTATGGCGAGCGTATTATTTTAGTCGCCCACTGTTGAAAATTCAATCGTAACTTACCGAAACGAGTATCAGCGCGACTCTGTCGAGAGTAAAATCAAACGATCGATGTGATAATTTAAACGTCTAATCGGAATTATATCGAACGATAAAATTATGTCAACAAATTCTCGTGATCTGTGAAACGTAAAGTCCGCAAATAACTGCATCCTGAAGAAAAAAAGGACCGATAACGATGTATTGCAGCTACTGTAAGGAATGGCAACGTCTTATCTCGGATAAATAACGTGAATCTCCCTTAACAGAGACGAGAAAAGCAAGAAAATATATAAAAGAAGCGTTGGACTTCGGTGTCGAGTCCGGCTACCTTATTCCCTCTGATCCCTCGTACAAAGTCTTACGCGTATCCTCGGATCTGATAAGGAGAGATTCACGGAGGAACAGGATAAGTACATGCGACAAGGCCGTCGCTCAGGAGCAGGACAAGAGTCTGCGTGACACCCCGACCAGGCTCGACGACCTGCAGGTGCAGGAGCAAAGGAGGAGAGGACGCAGGAGGCGAAGGCGAGGACGAGGAGCAAGATCGCGAAGTGTCTCGCGCCGTAGGGGCAGTAGGAGGAGGAGAAGGAGGAGGAGGGGAAGGAGGAGCAGGAGCAGGAGTAGGAGCAGGTCGCGCAGGAGGAACAGCAGGTAAATGTTCGGAGTGCAATGCGAGTATGGAAAAACGTAGACGCGTGAGAGTTGTATAAATTGCAAATTCGACGGGAGTCACTCGTGCTGAGACGATAACTGAGAGTCCGACGACGAGCTCGGTTACTTTTAATCTTTAAGTTGCGACTCGAATATTGATTTTACATTGAAGCAGACTGCAAAACTGGATAAATAGACGATTTATTGTCGATTTAAGAGCGACAAAACTTTAAATATTTATTTAATAATTAAGTTAGTAACAATTGAGACGGTAAATAGAAAAAGACATATCTGCAACCCAGCGAGAAGTGGTTCGCGTCGATCGATGTCGAAATCGATGGTGAAAAGTTCAAATCGACATCGATTAAACATCGTTTCGATCGACGAATCATTTCTCACTGGGAATGTAATCGACGACGAGCTTGATTATTTTTCAACCCTTAAATCGCGATTGGAATGTTAGTTTTATGTTGAATGAAATCGCGCAGCAAGATATACAGACAATGTAATAACAACGCGCAAAATATTGCGTTGAATAATTAAACTAGAAGCAATTAAGAGTAAATGGAAGAAACGATACCTATGCAACGTGGAAAAGTCCGTGCGATTGCGCGCATCATCGTACGCCGCGTGTACGATCGATAAAATTATTTTTACAGGCGCATAATCATGTACCTATATACGTGTATGTGTGTGTGTGTGTATCTGTATGTGTCTCTGTTGGGCAAAATAATTAGAATCTAGCGTCATAATCGCTCGCACGCTATCGCACTGCGAACCACCTAAGTCTAGAGGCGCGATAAAACGCTCAAAGGAATTTCCAGCCCGCAGAATCCCGAAGAGGTTGCCGAGGACGAGGTGAACGATTACGAGATAGATGAGAACGATCCAAAGAGCAATATTCAGGACGGCGACGTAGAAAGAGAGCCAAAGACCGCACGATCGAACTCGCCTGACGAGAAACAATCCACGAAGAAAGCCGAGGAGAATACCTCGGACTTATCCGTCGACGAGGACGAGACTGACGACGATGAGGAGGAGGGAGAAAAGAAGGTGAGCAGCGCAACCAAATCGTAGCTTTGTTTACAAATTTAATTATAATCCGCGGAAAATCTCCCGTAATAAACAACAATTCCTTTCCTCTCATTTGATATCACATTTACTAAATGTCTTCTGCGACGGAAAATTTATTTTGTATAGAATCGCTAGATTCCTTTACTTTTTTTTTTAATATATCGGTTTACTACAAACTCGTACGTGTACGATGTCATATGTATGGTCATGGCTAGTCTCCGTGTGTATCCAATAAATGTATACTTGTAATCTGACAATAAAACAATTGCGTCACAACCAGTACTCCGAGCGACTATCATTCGCCGTATCCTGAGCCACGCACGTCCAACTTTTTTTGACATTCTATTGAAAATAAACCGGCTGATCGAAAGAGGTACGAGGGAATTGTTATTTGGCCTGTGTGACCCCCTTTTCAAAATTATAGCCGGGGACCAAAGCGCGTTTCACGACTCCGCGAATTTACGCGATTGCTCAAGAATCAATTTTCTCCTGCGAATTTATGACGTCGATCGGGAGTGAAATTCTTCTCGAGGTCGCCGAAACGACGATCCTGGTCTCCGGTTGCAGCAATGAGACGGACGTGTGGCGCATTGGACACATTGCGTTAAAACGCGGAATTCGTATTTAATGATAACACTAAAAAAAAAAAAGAAGAAGAAGAAGAAGAAAAAGACGAAGAACAAAAAAAGCATTCTTCCAGCAAAAAATCCGTTTGTAGCCCGGGTTTGTTTTATTTTCTCGCACCGCAGCCATCGATTACGGAGACCATTCTACTTCTGAAAAACGAAACAGGCTGTTGACCAACTGACTGGAGCTTAGCAGCTGGTGCCCAATCCCACACAAGCTGCGGACAATCCGTGTTACGCCGCGTATCCGCCGAAAATCTGACGAGCGAAACTGATCCGAATTGTGCGCTTTGCGAATCCTTTTCCGTATCCCGTGCAAATAGGAATCAATCCAACCGGGTGATCCTGCTGGGACAAATAGATCGTGCGCGTATGCTACCGTAAATCCCGAATAAGGGTTCTGACCCGAACGATCAAATACGGTCACTGGAGACCCTTCATCCACTTATATATACTAAAAAGGTAGAGGTCGTACGAGAACGGAGATAGGTGAACACCGATGGACGCACGTATGCGTGTGTATACGTACATAATAAAATAATAATAATAATGTATCGAAGGTCCGCAGTCGCTCGTAAATTCGTGGAACGTGATCGATTTAAAGAAGTTCGCAGATGTAGGTCAGAAACTGTTAAGACGCGTGACAACAATAACCGACCTTCGCGTTAGGATCTCTTCTATTACTGAATGTATGTTTTACGATTTTTTTCATTTTAAGAAGCGTTCTCCGCTCGAGACTATTTGCCCCACGATTATTGGGAGCACGCTCGATGTTATGTTTATCCTCAATTTTTCAGCTGGATATTTTATCGCTTGTTAATAAAACCATTGACACATATGATGCCCTTAATTATAAAAATTAACTAATTATATTAAAATATATGGAAAATATTTGTGTAAAATACTTTATGGGAAAAGAGAAAGAGAGAGAGTTTTCATCAGAGTTCGCCATTCACTGAGGCTTTCCCCTGATGCGGCATAATGGTAGCAAAAAAAGAAAAAGAAGCAAATGAGACAAGGGTCAAAACAGCAGAAAGCGAGAACGGTGTTCTTTCGAGCGGGCAACGGATGAGTAATCCTGACAAGCGAGCAAACCGCGCAAGCATAGGGACAAATTGGCCGTTAGTCAAACCACGTGTAGATCCCCGAGGAGATCTCGATCTTCAGCGCGTGCACGTGCTACGCGTGACAAAGTGCGTCACAGAATAGCATCTTCGGAATCATTGCTTCTGACGAATAAAGAAATAGGTGAAAAGACGGATAAAGAGCGGAGAAGAGGGAGAGAAAGCGAATGTAAAGGTCTGCCAATGGGTTACGGAAATCGTGTCGGGTCTCCCTAGTAGTAAAGGGCGAATCTTAATTGAGCGAACAAGATTAGACGAACGAAGGCGACGCCCAATCGGGCCGGTCACCCATGTGGATAGCCGCAAGAAATACGAACAGGCGTATCCGGAATCCTCGGAATTTCTGTCCCGCGACACAGAAGGCGTCAATAATACCTTCCAGTTCCGGTTGAGGAATTTTCGGGTCGAACGGATCGTGCGCGAGTATTCGTGCGACATGACTTGATCGTGTTTGATAGTGATAGCAGTTGTACACGTACATACACACACATAGATACGTACACTCATGTGTGCACGCGCGTGCATTCAAATACACACATACAGTCGGTTAATTAAAAGTTGCAACACTTTTTCTCGATGAGTTTTGCAACACGTCTGTATCTAATAAGAAAATGTGTATTTCCCCTGAGAATTGCTAAAAACAAATTCTCATATTAAATATGGGATAAATTATGAAACTCGACGAAAATCAATGTAATCTTCAATCAACCGACTGTAAATATTGAATGGAAATATTGCCGATTGTAATATTAAATCAAATAGTCGACTGTAAATATTAAATTAAATATGTAAATATTTATTTGAATTTAATTGAAGTGAGGTTGGAAGATAAAGGTTAACAGGTTATATAAGCGATATAGAATGAAGGAAGAAAAAAACGGTTTCGACTTCTCTAATCAAGTCGTTGCGAGTAAACGTGTAGATACGATGCGTTCGATATGGAGCTCTAAACCAGAGGTGGAAGGCATTATTGGCACCTTTTATATTACGAACCTTTTTCTTGCTTGATCCTTTGTGCTGGAATATCCTTGCATGAAACGACTCAAGACTTCACTGCAAACAGGAAAACGATAGGTATTCCTTTATTTGAAAGTTTAACGAAAATTTCGTATTCTTATCATCAGCTCTGTATTTCACGCGGCGTATAAAACGATGCTTTGCTTCAATTTGAAACAGTCTCAGCGAGTAAACCTTTCGTCTTTATATTTTTTCAGAAAAAAATTCGAGAAACTAGGAGCTTTCGAACTTTGGAGTTTTCCGGCAACCTTAAAAAGAACAAAATATTCGCTTCGAGTTCCGAGTCTGCGACACACTTAGTTTTCTATCCTTTCAGAGACAAAATTACTTTTCTTCGGTGGTAAGACATCGTTTAACACATTCGTTAAAATTAAATCAGTCGTAGCAAATTATAATCAAGATAAATTACATCAAGTTTTTATTTTTCAGAATTTACGATTATAAATCAAGTCTGTGCCTTGTCGTTATCTGTATTACATAATCTTCTCGATAGAACCTTTCGATGAAACAAATGCATGTGAAAATACATTTCCCCCGACAAATAGTTTTTTCATCGATGTTCGTATTTATAGATCAATCAAGCTCCCGAACGACATTAATCACTCTCACTTGTGCGTCATCGAATAATTGATGAAATACGTTGGTGGCGTTACATCACCAAGTTCGTGTCAGTCGATCGGCAACGATATAGTGCGAAGCCCACGATATGCCATAGAATTTATTGCGGGTTACGGGTACAAAACTTTACGTAAGTCCAGCTTCTAGGTTACGACACCAGTTTCATTCAATTGCACCGGAAAACACCCACTCAGGATGTTTCCGGTGCACTTGCGCGAGCTGAACAATTGCATGACCTTGACTAGTTTTCAGGCTTCGAAATATATCGACGGAGCATCGTCTTACTTCTTCTTTTTATTACGTTGTCTATTCGACTCTCTTTCTCTCTGCTCACTATCGTCACGTTTTCAAGCATTCACCGTCGCGTTTCGCTTCCTATTTACCAGCGTGAACTTTGTTCTCTTTTAACGCAGTAAGGAACCGTAAAAACAGCCTTTTAGCAGATACATCAACGACAGAGATAACGGAGGGGCTGAGTGATGTCCTTGTGCCATTAGACTCTGATTCTCAAGATTACATTTCACGTTAGACTACAATCCTGCCCACGCTTTCTATCGCGAACAAACTATATAAGATTCTAAAGAGGATCTCTAAAGCAGATTTAAGCATATGAGCAACGAGCACGACGAAAACGCGCCGTAAATCTGGTTTACAATGGATGCTTTGTTTCGTATACAATACAGCAAAATACCTGAGGACCATCGTACGTATCATCCGTTCAGAACATAAGTACGTCGCGTTACGCATCAAAACGCTCGTGCGCGCTTCACCATCGTTTCCTCGACTCTTCAATCCCGTCATTTCCCGAGAAGCGTCTTATCGGTACGACGGAGGGATTAAACGCGCAATACGAGGTTATAGTACATCTTGATAAGACCGCCGTCAACGCTCTTTTTCTTTCTTTCTTTCCACTTCTCGGTGCCGAGGTGTCACACCACGGCATTGCAGTGTTCCTTCCAACTCGCAGTCATTATTTTCTGGAACTTCTACAGAATGTCAGAAAAATTGATTCCATATATGTTTCCAGAGATAGAGTCTTCTCTCACTTGCGTATTGTGTGCTTGCGATTGAAAAACGCGGAAACATACGTGTGTAATCTTTTAACCCTTGCCGTTTTGCGCATATGAAAAGCCATATATTGATACTCGATCTCTCGTTGAACTTCGACGTTTAAACGCGCGAGTTTGCACATCTGCGAAGCACGTCGTTCAAATGTATCTCGTTTTTTACCGCTAAATGGTGCCGTTGTTTAATGTTTTTGTTTCCTTTTTGGTCGAGTCTGAAGTTGGACCGGTAGTGTATCGGTGGTGTTTTTATTGTATTAATAAAAAAATAATAATAATAATATCACATACATCCATCTTGTGTTTATCTTTATATAGTATTTAGAATTTTCTGTTTACGTATCTGAGTTGGAAACAGTAAGTTCGTTCACTCTTCGTTGTTTATCCACGCTCTTTTATTTAAATGTGCAAACATTAGATGTCTATGAAAGGTCAAATATACAAAAAAAAATGTTTCCAATATTTTTCCGGAACTCATAAGATCATAGATAATTATTTAAAAAATTTGAATTTCTAGAAAAATGTACGCACCAAAGTGTTAAATACTCTTTTCTCCTGCTTTTCTTCTTCTTTAAAGGAAGAGGAAGCAGAGTCTCTTTCTTTTTGTACTGCTTTTTCTCTTTTCCTCTTCCACACTTCCTGTTATTGTCACGATATTATTATGTAACGTTCATAGAAGAGGACTCGCCCTAGAATGCAAATGAACGCTTTACCTATCTCCCTCGTTACGTCTCCCGGTTTTCAAGATTTTCTCGCGCGACGTAATCCCCCGCGTCCGCGAATACGTACGGTCGCATTTACGAATTGCACGTCCCTCGTTCGTCCCTCTCAAGCTGCAATTACGGAGAACGAAGGATTGCGGCACGTGACCTTGACTAGCCCGTGAACTCTACCCCGAAATTTACGAGCGAACGCGCGCGCGTACTTTTTCCCCGCCTTGCGTCTTCCAGCCGTCGATTCCGCATACCACCCCGCGCTCTTTCCTCTCCGTCGCGCGTATTATCCCGAGCATTGTGTTCGTCCTGCTCGCACCCCCCTCGCGCTGCACAAAGCGGGAAGCGGATCGATCGCAGGGCTGCATCGCGCCTCTTCGTCGACGGGTCGTGCAACGGGACGTTTCCCGCTCCGACGACGCCCGGCGTCGTCGGTCGCCCGACGATTGCGCACCACGTGGACGCGAGTTCGCGCGAGAGTCCTCTGGCGAACCGCCGGCGCCGGCGTCGAGGGGGTTGAACGCGGGGCGATATCGGCGGTGGTGGTAAAGGTGGAGGCAACGCCGGCGTCGGCGGCGGTGGGCATCTCGATGTTGGCAGGCGCGCCCGGACACGCATCCGACACTGTGCGCCCTTCTCTCCCTCGACGCCGCCGGAGAACGGTAGAAGAACGACGACGGCGGGCTTCAGTCGGCACGCGGCGTCGCGACGCAACCCAACGCGCGTGCATCGTGCCGGACGCGCGCACCTGTGTGCTCTCTTTCTCTCCGTCTGTCCCTCGCCTCTCTCTCCCGACTCAATGGGACCGTCGACCTCTCCTGACACAAATCTGCCCGGCGAGTGATTCGTCTGTCGATTGCCGAGTGATCGAAGGGTGTGCGAGAACGGAGGACGGAGGACACTGCGGTAGTGCAGCGTCGCGCGAATCGTCCTAACGACGAGCCGATCTTCTCTCTCAGGTGAGTCGACAAATCTACCTGTCCCTCGGCGGCTCACGATCGCTTTCGCGTCGGAACGATCGGTGTGACCCGAGCATTTTACGCTCGCCGCAGGTTTGCAAGTTTGTCGACTGCATTTTTTAACGAACGTCCAGCGAGTTCCGCGGGGCGCTGAAATTTTTCTCGAGCACGTTTCTCTCTCGGGGGCAAATCGTCGGGCTCGATTTGCGATCGCACGCGGCGGGACGTGCGAAACGCGTCGTCCGGATGTTCGCGCGTCTCGTCGGAAATTTCAAGTGCCGTTTCGTGAGGCGGATCTTTTTCAAATATGGTTATACGTTGAACGAACGACCGAGTGAATGTGTAATACGCATGTGTAAGTTCGCGTCTAAACGCGAACTTGCTTTGATAGACCATCTTACGAGCAATATCGGTTCGAAACGTTCTGTTCGTACTCGTTATGATTTCGTTTGCATGTTTGCCGATTCGTAACGAGGAAAGTTTGCCGTTCATCGTTCATCCCTTGCTCACTCGCTCAGTGCATACCTAGACTGCAAGCTCCAATGGGTGCGCCCATGTACGGGGTCAACGCGCACCACTTGTACATACATGCAAAGAAAGCAAGAGTTTAGCGGCGCGAGAGTAATTAACACGCCGCGCACGGCCGACACGCGTCAAAGGGAATAATTTTGTCACATCGGAAAAGCCAGCGAGTGTAATTAAAAGATCCCACTCGCGCGATTTAATAATTATCGTCCCTGCGACAAATTACATTTAATCGTGCCCTCTCGCCCCGCCCGTTTAATCTAATCGATCATTTCGCTCATTAAACTGACGCCTTTTACTCCATCTGCAGATGTGTTACGTTGTATGTGTATGCCGAGATGTTCGCCGAGAACGATATCTGTTTACTTCTCATTTAACCTATTTGAATTGTCATATTAATTGCTAATCCCGTTGCTCAACTTGCTACGCAAGCCAACAGTGCTATATAAGCTAATGCGGGGGTTATTTTTTTTTTTAGTTTACGTTTAATCGTGGAAAATATGACCTCCACGCGTATATGTATCGTGCAGAGAATTTGGGAGGAAAAATTATACCTAGGAAATTTGCATTTTTCCGAGTTTGCAATTACCATATCATATATCACGTGTATGTTGTTTTAGAATTTATTTTACGACGGATTTTTAATAGCGGAAGTTACGGAATTACGACTATTCGTTTACGAAACGCCTATACTGAGAAACCCATTCAGTTGAATCAACTAAATTCTGGTTTGGCTATGGGCAAACACATTTTTTGTTATAGGAAACCAAGGTTTGGTTCTCTGAATCAAAGGTTTGGTTCTTTGAAACCTCTGAAACTTCAGAGAACCAAACCTTTGCTTCAGAGAATTAAATCTTGGTTTCTTATAACAAAAAATTTGTTTGCCCATAGTCAAATCAGAATTTAGTTGATTCAACTAAACGGATTTCTCAGTCTCTAGCGTTACTTACGTTTCCCGCGATGAAACGAGCGTAAGTACAAATCATTTTGCGCGAACAAATACTTATGAGACATTCCCTTTAAGTTCGAAGTAATGTAATTCGAACAAGTGCTTAACTAAGTGATATTGAAACAATTATCCTCCGGCACCGTCACTGTCACCCTCTCGTAAAAGAGCTAAATTAGATTTCGCGTCGCGTCCGGGCCTTTCTCCCTTTCCGAAAACAGAATTTAACATTTTGGTCGCGTACGCGACAAACTTTCGAGCAGAGAGATGAGCGGGGCCGGCGGAATTCTTTCGCCGGAGACACAAAATCAGCCGGAGGGCTTCGCGCACAGACGAACGGATCGATTCGCCATGGCAATTACTCTCGCATGCATATTACGAACGAACTGGCGGCGGCGGCGGCTTTAAAGGAGAGATATGCATTATGCATTGTTAATCTAACCGTAGCCGGCCTCGCCAATTACACGCACGTAGGCATCGTTCCCACATTACCCGGTGGCAATAGCATTGAATTTCGTTCGTACACGGTGAGACACGCGATAACGTAACACCTGCCGCCCACACCGCGAAGACGCATTTCGAGCACGTCTCTTTCGAACGCGAGGCGAGTCGAGACGAAGCGAACGTTCTCGCGTGACACGTCGCCGGGGAATTTACATACGGTAATTGAATCAATCGTTCCGCAATAGTGGCGAAAGTAATTTCCTCGCGGACGAAACGTGGGAATGATGAAACAGCGCTTTCGCGCAGACAGAGGGTAATTAGACGGCCGCGTGGGTGATATATTGTTATTGTCGGAGATGTCGTGTATAAAATGTGCGAATCAACGGAAGAATAAGTATCGTTTTCGACGCTCCCTTTCTACTCTAATTATTTCGCGCGATGTGTATCTCAGCTTAAGGCCGCGCGCTCTTCCGATTGAATTGCATTGCTCCCGTCGCACTCGGTTATATTTATCGTCGAGAGCAGGGAAGAAAAGCTGGTGCTAAAAAAATCCTGTAGGAAAGCATTTCGTGGAAAACGTCTCCCAAGCAAACGAACAATGAGATTTCGACGAATAACAATTTTTGAAGGAAACAATCGCCGCCCCGGATAGAAAACAAATCAGAATCTAATTAATAACTGGTCAAGAATTCTGATTACTGTTCAGTATTTATCCAATATTATTGCCTGCTTTCTAAAATGTAATTAATATATTAACACTAAGAAGCAGTCCATAGTCACTGATCGTCATAATTAAAAGTATAGCACCGCAAATCAGTAAAATCTCGTTGATGGAATCAGTTAATAGCAGCGACTATTTGCATCAGTGAAACCTGACTGCAGAAGATAATGAAAAAAATATATTATTTATTTATTTTTTTTCTTTATTATCTTAACTAATCTTAATTATTCTTAAGGTATTATCAGTGATTTTGTGAAAAATATTCTTAATTATACAATAAAAAATTTTGTATTAAAGACGGTCTGATATTTTATATTACTTTAACATATGTGTTAAGAAATACATAAATGTAATGTTTAATTGACATATTCACGTTGTCAATACATATCAACACTGATTTATGCACTTTTTTTAACATTCCCCGTGTTAAAATAACACAAAATATCAGTGAACTGTTTTCAACATAAAACTTGTTACCGTGTATATGTGCCATTTAATTGATTTATATTGTACTTGAAAGATACGATGATGGGACTTGAATCTGGAACCTCTAAGCTCTTGAGTCCGCTACTTTACCAGCTACGGCAAATGCAATGTGTGGTTGAATATGTACACATATATGTATATATTTGTAGTTTTGCAATAAAATGTGTAACAGTAATTCGCAGTAAATTTTCTACCAGTGAAAGTCAGTGATATATAAAGTGGTAGAGCTGGATGGAATTGTTTCTACTAAGAATCAATAAACATTCATTTATTACCAATGAAATACTCTTTTACTAATTCGATCGGTGCAACTTTTATTGATTTGATTTAAGAGAGCACTGTCCGACTGCACTGCAATGACTGTCTAAAACGTACGAGCTAGAATATCACCAGTTTTAAATCAAGACATAAACCAACTAGCGTTTACCAATCTATTCGGCCCGGCTGGTTTCTGGCGAGTTTTCGGCTAGTTTCATCCGAACATGATTTCCTACCGAGTTATCGAACAGTGATCGTCTAATAAAGCCTAACCAATGAAAACTGATTTATTTCTGGCTAGTAATCAGTTTTTTTTTTCCCGGAAATACTTCCACTCGGAATATCCGCGAATACTCACACGGTCGGCACTGCATATCGAGCAGAGAATGCCGCTTTCTGATTTTAATTCTCGGAAATCCGAGGGTCTTTACGAAGCCGTCCAAGTTGACGCGAGCGAAAACGAAGGCGGCACGTGGACGGACGGATGACAGGGAAATCACACGATCGCGTGCGCTGAGGCGCGCGCTCGCGCAAGTATTTCAACCGTAATCTAATGTAAGTCCACACCGAGCGCGAAGGAGAGGAACGACGGAACAACGGACGAAGTAGATTGGCCCGTGCCCGATAGGCACGTGCCGGCGTACGGCATCTTAAACAACAAACTAACTTTCGCAGTTCCGAATATCTTTAGCCGCCGATGTTGGCCGAGACGCCGCGCTGACCCGGCTTAAACCCGGAAATTTCCCTAGAAATTTGTCAGAGCGACGTTCGCGGGGATGTTCCGAGATCGGCCAGATAGGTAAAGTCTGAGATTGCTGATGAGCGAGCAGATGCGGACGGGGGATAATCCCGTCTAACGGGAGGATTACGTCGGAAAAATTGGGCGATCCGGCCGCTTCCGCAATGATATTGCGACGTATTGAGTCGAGTTATTCCTGGTTCGTCTTCTCCCTCACGTTTTCCCGCGGGATTTCATCCTTCTCGTGTTTACGTCGATTCTTTTATTCAACTCCGGGTCTCACCGTTACATCCTTCTTCTTTAACTTTCATTTCACATCCGCCGTCGATCGATCATGGGTATCTCTCTGGGTGCCGTTCGGGGGTCGAACTGTCAATACGCGCTTCACCAACGGTTCAAATCAGATCGCGCGGTCATCTGCATGTTTTATATCAAATGTTTGCATACATCTGCATATCCGCCCGCGCTTCGTTGAAAAGTGACGTCGGAAGCTCCACGACCGTAGCTCTCGTGGTCGTCTCGTCCTTTTACATTCGCGCACGTCCGCCGAGATAGATAGAGACAAAACACCGGCCGCGTTTTGGGAAACCGTGTCACTCGTATACTTCAACGCCAGTGTAGCAAAATCCGGCCTGCGCGCGGAGCCGAAAAACCAGAGAGAGTTAAATCCGCCTATGGACAAGAAGGGGGAGAGACCGAACGAAAGGTCAATACGTGCACGTCGACGACGTCGGAGTACAGAAGTGTGTCCATCGATTCTGTCCTCGCGACATCCGGGATTCCACGGATGGAGAAAAACGGCACGCCGCGCGAGAAATTAGAGATCGGAATTGCGCGCACGAATGCGCGACGCGCGATTCGCGAACTTTACCCGCCGCCGTTTTATCGTCGCGATCGCGCGAGACAGACACGACCGCTCGCGGAGAAGTTTCGCGCACCGTCGGAATGTACAGCTGCGGGCGAACGTGATAAATCAGCGGAGGGAGCGCGCGCCTCCCTCCTTACTTTCGAACTTCAAACGAAACTATGTTCGAAATAACCGGGCTGAGAGAAGAAGATGGAACGTTCGGCATCACGCCCGGACGATTAAACGCACTGCGTCGCGCGACACGTCTCTCTTCCGGGTGAGTTTATACAAGTTGACACGTGCCGAATAAGCTTATCGACACCCCTCCCGCCCGCGACCGAACGAGCACACCGGCACTCGGGGTTCTACTCGTAACACGTGCCGTGAGAAAACAGAACGAAGGGTCTTATCTATGCGAAAGGGTGAACCATTTGTTGTCTAAGCGGTCCCGACGGATCGCCGGGAGTAAAATGAAATCTACTTTATAACCAACGAACGCGGAAGTTTCTCGCTATAATCGACGGTGTATACGAGAAAAATGTGTTTCGGGAAAAATGTATCGTTAGCCAGAAGCTAGCTAACATTTACTAATCCGTTTGGCCCGGAGGCAGGTTTCTGGCTAGTTTTCTGGCCATGAAATATGAACTAAGTATATGCCGAGTTTTAACTGACCAGAAACTAGCCAGCATTTACTAGTCTGTTTGGCTACACGGTGAAAAATTTTGTGTTAAAAACGATCTACTAAAACTACTAAAACGTGTGTAAAATTTTGTGTTAAAAACGATCTACTAAAACTTTGTGTTACTTTAACATGGGGAATGCGTTAAAAAGTTAAAGATGTAGATATAATGTTAAATTAACACATTCACCTTGTCAATTATGATGTACCGGTAAGTTATATTGTTTTTGTTCTAATTTTAGTATATCATGACACAGAAAATTCCTTCTTTGATATATCGAATTATTACGAGTAGCTACAAGTTATGAAGGAAATTCTTATATGGTCAACTTCTTGCAACTTAACCTTTTTTTTCTCATTCACCTTCCTTTTCACACTTCCTTGCTTTCACCTTTATTCGCTTGCTCTAAGAACCACCGTAGAAAAAAAGCCGACTTTCGATATATCGAATTCAGTTGCTCTTCCCTATTTATATCTAAGACTCTAGTTTCTAGACAGCGATCAGAATTCCTGACTGGCTAGATTCTTATTTGTTTTCTACTCAGGTAGTCGCGAAACGCGAGCAATGTCGTGGAGATACACTCGGTTGTAAACATGAGAGGGAGAAAAAGCTACCGGAAAGCGAGCCGCGTCAAATTCGGTATTTTCCGACCGAACATTCAGCAGAGCCGCCCTATTCTGAGCTTCGTTCGTCTCGCATGAAGGTCACGTGCGATGTTATTTCAGCTTGAAAACGAGACGACCGCGTATATATTAGTGCGAAATGTGCAGTCAGAATACGTAGCGAGTAAGGCCAACACGCAACACATATCGGGGAACGCATAGCTCCGCTGTTATCAACCACGCGCCTCGGGGGGCCACCCTGCATCCTATTTCGCGTACAACGTTCAACTAATAATCGATATCCCCTATATGCCGCTTTTTTTCCTACATAGTCCGAATCTAGATATGAGCTGATATCGAGCGTCTTTATATTTTCTTACCGAAAAGAAAATATCGACGCCGAATATCGTGCGAGGAACAGTGCGCGGCGCGCTCTTCTTCGAGTCTGAGATGCTCTGTACAAGCGCAATGTTTACTCGTTATAAAATAATAATAATGTTAATGATAACTTTACTCGTCGCATATAAAGAAAAGTAAATAATAATAAATAGTAATAATAATATATAATAATAATAAAAAAATAATATAGAGTATAAGAGAACGTAGCGGATATAGACGAAGCAGCAGCATCGTAGCTGCTATTACTGCCCTGCTTGAAAAATTGTAGTGATCCTAGTAGAAATTTCGTACATTTTTGAGCAGTTACCGGACAGTTACTAGACACGGGAAAAAATCTAGTTGCATTAACCAGAAAGGGAACAACCAGTTCTGGTTGAAAGGAACAGAATTTCTGATGAAATTTGTTTGGATGCAATAAAATGTATTAAATTTGAAGGAAAGTCTTCTCAGTGCAGATGTCGCAAACTGCACATATTTTACCAGGAAACCTGTATCAACCACTGAGTAAAACTAGATCAAGTTCTTGTTCATTTCCTATGCAATATTGTTACAACTCATGAAAATGCAATGACGCTTGACAATAACTGGACGTCTAGGAAGACTGCATACATTTCTACCAGGGGATTACAAAGTGAGACAACATGAAGTACGCCTCTCACATTCCATAATAATAAACTCATACTGTTGATGAGTTGATAATAAATTTAATAATAATGAAACCGTACAGAGAAAGAGAGAGAGGGGGAGAAAGAGAGAGAGAGAGAGAGAGAGATAACAGCGAAATTGGAATCGAAGATGCGAGTTTATTTAACTTAAGAGTATGCTCGCGAATGTGAATATTTTCCGCGCTACCTCGTAATTGAAAAGAACTAATCTCGGACTCCACTTTGATTGTTATACGTGAAACAACACAGCGGGAGAAAATGAGAGATGCAGCGGAGTCGGTACATTAATGTTTACATTTTCACGCGCGTATGCGCACGTGCTAATCAGTGACGGAAACGGAAGACCGTCCCACCCGCGCGTAACTTGCCTGAAGGCGCCGTATTGTTGACTTCATCTTTTTGAATTAAGGCTATGTCGCGCGCGATACGGTCGATAAATATTACTGACGTTTAATTATATAGACTATTAACGGGGCTCGCGCTAATAATCGTTACATAACATGATCGTTTAGACAGGAACCGGAGAGAAAGCGCGACGGCGGTGGCCGCGCGCTACACACCGGCGTTTGATATCTCGGTGTGTGTAAATCTCTGCGGATCGACAGATAAAATTCGATATCTCGCTTCGTCTCCCCAAAGCTGCAGTCTCTGGTTACCGTGCTTTTAAAAGAACGACAGAAACGTCCCGCGTCCGCGATACAATTCTCGTTCGAGTTATACCGGAAGCTTTCTTCATAAAACGCCCGGCTACCATTGTGGAAGTTAAGCGAAATTTCATTCAGCGGATTAATCCCCGGTACAATTACGTTTGAAAATTAAGAATAGTGGGTGGTGAGTGCGGCTGAATGTTGCGATAATGGATTTGCCCGACGCTTTCTCGCGTTAAAAGTTATCTCTGTCGCCGCAAGGTGGGATAAAAAAAAAGATCTACCTCACACGCGCGCCCGCGAAAGCGTTGCAATTTATTTCCAAGGCAATCCGGTTGCACGAAAAGGGTTTTTAAAGCGATACGATACGAGTTGATTGACGACGTAATGACTCGAAGCAAGAACGAATAGCCGAGAATTGTCGGAAAGAATGTTTATTGTCGGGAAGATCGACGAAACCTATCGCTCGCAGCACTCGAGCTGGTGAGGCGAGCGCGGTGAGAAATGTTCAAGTTCGACTCGAAAAACGGATGTGCAGGCTTCAGTGCAAGACTCACGCCGACGTGCCGAGCATTTCGCGAAGGATGACAGTGTCTACGTTCGATACTCGAAGAGGGTATTGCTCCACTATAAACCCAGATTCTATTTTTGGCACGCAGTCTAGGCTTCCGACTTTACACTGTACCATTCACGTGACGCGGCGCGATTGCACGTGCGCTGCACGTACGTTTTCCGGGTTTCGATCGTCTATTCTCAATCGTCGATTATCGTCCGGTCGTTTTCGAGTTTTATTTGATTTTTTTAATATACACCTCGCCGACAACGATCTGAGAGAGCTACCGAGTAAAGAGAAACTTTGCTTTGTTACGCTCACTTGACTCTGTTGTCTCCAACGATTAAAAATCAAAAGATTGACGTGGGAAATCACATCGAGATACGTTTAACGCGGTTATCGCGGGTGAGGTAAAGTTATATGAAGCAGCCAACATCCGATATTTCGAATCCCCGAATTCTTCCGATCCTTTTAAATACTCGTGAACTTTCGCGTACCCGCCGTCAAGCGCTTTAACGCTTGATGGGATTTTCAACATCAGTCTTTCGTTTTAAATCGCCTGAAATAGCAAGATAAAGTAGACGTAGTACAAGGTAAAAGACGAGGAGCTCCTTCACGCGCTGCGTATATACGCACCTATATTTATACATATAGTGGCTAAAAAAAGCATTTGCACGCGTCGTCTTTTTTTAATTTTGCGTGATGAAGAAAAACTTCCCGCCACTGTGCTGTTGTCTTGCTCGATCTATTTTGACATTAACGAAAGATACACTGGTAGAAACGAACCTTCAAAACAAATGAAATAAATAGGAATTATTTTTCATCCCCACCGGACGTATCTGAAGTTTCAAATTTCAATGCGAGTGCACGATATTTTGATATTTGTAACGTTATATTTGTTATATTGTAAAATGCACGTACGCGCGCATTCACGAATATTGACTCTAATGAAATGGATTCTAACGAATAATGTTATTTAATCGGACGGAGTGAAATTTATTTCGCTAAGGTAAACAACTTCGCCGTAAAAAGTCGCCGGGAACAATGTCACTCGGGCGCGCGAGATGTAACAAAGGTTTCAACTTAGACGCGATATAATGCGATATATATAGCGCGTTCAACTTTATACCTATAAATAGCGCCGCCACGTATTGGGAGCGCGCTGTTAGCACTAATGATGACGCTTTACTTATTTGACTCGTGCCTTTCAGAAGTTTATATCCGCACGAAGAAGGAACTATTAGCGTTAACAATATGTCCGTAAGTCCAACTATCGCGCTGCCGCACGGCAAAATCTATCTACGACAATAACGTACTTCCCGTATAATTTTACTTTGTGGTTATAAGTATTTTAAAATTATCAACTGGTACGGGCTATAAATGAACGGCGTGCGATTCAAACGCGATTTGTCATCCGTGCGGGTACTGTAACCGAAAGGGAAACAGAGAAAAAGAAACAGATCAAACAATCGATAGATTGCGACGGCTGCGCAGTTATTACCTTCGTTCTCCCCGCAGAATGATTCTGCGTAATAAAGACTCGGAGAGGCTATACATTCGTAACGAAATAACGTGTCAAGCGACGCGAATTACCGATCGATCTTTCTCGTGGAAGGAATTAGCCGCGCTCGGCGTGCATAAATTTGAACGGGGAAAAATTCGCGACGGAGTCTTTCTCTTACGAGAAGTTCATGAAAAAAAAGCGTGATAGGCGATCCATAAATCACGTCGCGCGGAATCACCGTCACTATGGCAGTTCTCGGTCTCGAGAAGACTCGGTCGGCAGCCTTGTCGGCGAAGCACAGCCGAGAGGAGGAGAAAGAGAGAGAGAAAGAAAGAGAAAGAGAGAGAGATGCGTGCGTTTTATATCGCGAAATTCAGTCCGCTCGTAAAGACAGTTGGATATAAAAAGAAAAAAAAAAACCCTTCTTGGCGGGTCGAATTGATCGACGCGTGGCCAACGACGAACCATACTGCGAGAACAATACGGTCCGCCGGTGCTTTTATCGCCAGCCTCGACGTCGCCGTTGATTTTACAGCGGAACGAAGTCCCGTCTTCGCGCTCCCCGTTACATGCACGTATGATCCTTTTTCCCGAGAATTCGCCAAGTCCGGCGCGAAGAACGACGGCAACGTCACTCTCCTTTCCCGTCCCGCTGAAGCGAAACATCCCGACGACTAATTCCACGATGGAGAATTATTCCGGAGTACGAAAGTGCGAAAGTGCGCCCCATCCGACTGAATTAAGGGAAAATTGAATTTCTCTCGCCCGGCAAGAACCGAACGTTGTCCAGCTGCGTGTCGATACGGTTCGTAACACTTTCCAGTGACGAATTGACACTCGATCCCTCTGTCTCTTTTTCCACACCTCCCTGTGAAGGGTCCGTGTTGATATCGATTCGTGATAACTCGGAGATCCGGCGTGACGCAAATCGCTTTATCTCGTCGTATCGTTCCGGTAACGATATACATCGCACCGTGTCCAAATACATCATACCCAAAAATAGTTTCCAGTCCTATTTTTGTGAATATAATTCTTTCCGAAATTAATCCTTTATTCACAACTAGTATATAATTCCCGAATTGATCCAACCCAAGAAATTAATATTTTTAATTTACACCAATTATTTTCTCTTCTACATTTTTTCTCCGACGTTTAAATATAGTTATCTTGATAAATTATTGACGGTGATCAATGGTGACATTAATGAAAAAAAAAAGAAATTATAGGATACGCAAGGAAGAAAGTTGAACCTTCGTAGCTTTTCTGAAATCCGTACAACGCGTGACTATTTTCGATTTCACAAGAAAGAACGCGTTCCGGCTGACGAAGTAAAAGCGTCCTCGAGACGCGCGAGAGGCGGAGACGTTGGACAGCCCGGACGTGTTTCGGACAGTTAAATACTCGTATTTCGTTGCGGCGGAGTAATTTCTCGCGCGATAAATACGCCACGAATGTCGAGACTGTGAAAACAACATTGGCGAACGCACACGACGAGACGCACGGAGCCTGCGACTCGTGTAGAATTCATTGGTGCGACAGACAGAGGCAGACGTGCTCTCTCCAATCGACTGCCGCTAATTATAATCCTCCTGCCGATTCCAGCGGCAAAGAGCCACGTGAAAATCGTGCTGCGTTACGCGAGATATCGATGGAAATCGGTTTAACACGTTTCATGAAACGGAACAAAAAGCGGCAGCACAAAATAATCCTATGACGTGTAATCCTGACAATACTGTGAAAACAAGAGAAGAGAGAGTGAAAGGGGTGAGGGGGGGGTAGGAGAGAAAGAGAGAACACTTGCAGTAAATACAAACGACCAAACACAGTCGTGCAAAAATATGCGAATTACGTAACCAATCATGCTTATCACGGAAACGCGATCATGTCCCGCGATAACAGCGATACTTAAATCGGATGAGTATCTATATTCACCCACGCCCACTGAAAACGATTAATCGAGTGCTGCCATGAGAAGCGAGCTCTTCACTTAAATAAAAAAAAAGGAGAGAAAAATGAAAAAAGAAAAAGTGATGTTTAAAACCGTGTTTTACCATAAATCATTTTCCTCACGTATTTTGGTGGATATTAATGCTTTTAATTCTCTTACGTTTTATGTTTCACCCGCGTTTCTCTCGTATCGTTTTGCATCGTCGTACGATTACTGCGCGAAAGTTCTTTGCCGACAATTTTAATCAAGCTTACAATGAGAAAGCTGCATTTTGTGTTTATTAATAACAACAAATAACGGCAATCAAATGGCGAATGTAAGAAAATACACGTGATATTTCCAACTGAAACTTCAATAGTAAAATCGTATCCGATATGCTGCGCAAATGGAAATAAGAGTAAAAAAGAAGCGTACCGATAATTGAAACGAGAGATTAAAACACACCGAATATCTCGTCAATCTCGTCAAGTTTCGATGCTTCCGCAGCTTGCAGGCTGCCGTGCTATTCATAAAGGGACTGCGCAACTTCGTAACTTAATTGCACGATCGGCAGCGAACAGCTCTTTTCGAGAATTCGCTAACTTCTGCTTAAGTCGCGAGAATTTTCGCAATAGGGAATTGGCTGAAAAAAGATGCCGGGTTGGAAAAAAAACCGAGTGCTAGTCGCTCGAATAGAATCGGATCGAGCTTTTAGACGCGCCATCGGATCGAGCTTTTAGACGCGCGAGATGTAATGTCTGTTATTTTATTTAAGAGAAACAGCTCGCAGCCCGTCAGAGGCGCGTCGAAAGCCCGGAAGGAAAAACAAAGAGAACTTTGCGCGAGAAAGAGGAAAATTCTCGAGATAAATAACTTTATTTATACGTTGCGGGCGACCGCTTCTAACCGCCGTATATCGAATTATTCGCTTATCTGTCACGACACGCAACGATGTGATTTTTCTTCGTTTCCATACCGAACTCAATAATTCTCCCAATTTTTACTCTCTTACGCGTATTGTCTCTCTCTCTTTTGCGTATTTTTATCCTCGAGTGCCCATTTAGCACGTCGCGAATACGTCAATTAAAACATCCCGCTTCACGTCGCGACGACAGCGATCAATCATACTATCGCTAATTAGCATTGACAGAACACCGGTTACGTGATTTGCTGCTAAATAAGGAAGCTATTACCGATCTTGCGTCATGCGGAGACGACGAGAAGTCGTCCGTGAGACGTACGCGAGTCTACGCGACACGCCTGCAACGGAGGCGGCGGATAATACCGATTACGTAACGTGGCAGCGGATAGACGCAGTGCAGGTGTTTTTCCCGACGTGCTCATCTTCCCTCGCATTCTACCCCGGCGTCTTCCATCTGATCTCACGCCACGGTTCGCGAACATGAAGCCGATTGAGCGAATTAAGCTAAGTGAAAGTAAGCGCGTATTTTTAGGATTGAAACTGAGGAGGAGCTCGCGTTGCTCGGCTTTTCTCGTCAGCAAAGCTTGAAATCCTTCATGGATCGCAGTACTTTCTCAACTCAATACATTTTACATTCATTTTTTCTTTTTCTGAAATTTCAAATCAAATGTGCGGACAAACATCTTAGTTAAAAAAATGCACGCAGAACATACTGTGATTTAGTCTGATGGTGTTTACGTCTCTTGTGCGCTTTTACGGCCCATTTAATAAATTCGTGTTTGTGCCGTGTAAATAACATTTGGGAATATCCGATGAAATTACGTGAGTGCACGAAACGGGGCTGAAGCACGTCGGAACTCATCGTTAATAAGAGCGTCGTAGCTATCGATTCTATTCGATTTGATTTAGCTAACCAAGGACAACCTCGTTACGCTAATAAAAGCCAGAACTACGGCGCTGTTTAACCTTGCATTACGTGCCATTTGTCTGCCTTTCCTTACCGCTATCGGACCTCCATCCACGCCGCTCGAATTTATTCACAATCAGATACTCCCATTATGGCACTCGAGTAATGAGGTTCCCAGCCAATCCGAGTATCTCGCACAATGTGCGAACGAAATCGCGTGTTCCATCTACGGTACGAACTCTAGTAAAATTTTGTTGCATCGAACAGACAAGTTGAATGTCTGTCTCTAGCAATATAACACGTAATTTTTCTTCCATTACGCGAAACCGTGTTTGGTGAAAATGCGGATTAGTGATTCTTTTACAGTACAGAAATAATTAAAAATTGTAGAATAACTATTTTCCTTTTTTTAACGAGATTTAACTTTCGAAAAAATCAATTCCCAAGACAGACTGTCATATGTCATTTCTATGGCGATTAGTTTAATTTGGAAAGCCAGAATAATAAATAACAAAATAAATTCTAATTACTACATACCTTAATAGCAAACAGTTAAATCTCGTGCAACGCTTTCGGAAGATTGATCAGGTCGATTTGTCATTCGAATGGCCAAGTTTACCAACGGACGCGGCATTAGATATAGCCATAATGTTAAACTAACCAAGCTGATCCGCTACGAAATTCGATTAAACTCGAGCATCTTTATCAAAGACGCCAACGTGTACTATGCGTTATTTCCCGGTAAAATAAACATACAAACTTCGATGTTTCAGAAGGTTTGTTGACACAGTCACATCACGATAATTCGCGGCTATTAGACAAGATCGATATATCACAAACGCAGAACATCAATTTACTTGCGACGTTAGCAAAATCGTTAAAAAAACCACGAGAATCCCGTCATTTTTCTCTTCCTTTTTTATTCCGAGTGCGTTATCATTTCAAGCATCGTAAACATCTTTAGAGGAAAATTTAATTTATTCTTATTATGCAATATAATCTGAGATGAGATTTTAATTCTACATTAATCCTGCAAATTCCGTTGAATTTGAAATTTCTTTCCTCTCTCATATCTTTTTCAATTAGCAAACGATAGAATCAGTGAAATAATCAGTTCAGAGATTAAACATATATCAGTGAAATAATCAGTTCAGAGATTAAACATATCGCGGAATAATGTTATGAATAGTTTCTGTATCGTTGCGGCGCATAGGTTGCGACATGTTCAAACAGATTGACCCGCTGCGATATCTTAATTGGACATCTCACTAGGCACGGCTTAGTGTAAGTATTTTCGTCCGAAGCTTTCTACTACAATAATGGTACATTTTGCACGTCTCATTGTTGTCGTTTGACGACACGGATAGAAACGTATACAGCGTATTTATAAAGATCTCGGTTCTAGTGAAAGAGTTTGTAAACAGTTGGATTAAAATATTTAGAGAAGTTTAATATGCAGAGTGACGATGAGATGGATAAAACAAACAGAGCGCAGTCACGTGAATAATGAATCACGTCGCTCTCTCACCGAGAAAAAAATCGTCCAACTTTTACGGACAGTGCGATCACATTTTTTGAGCTTTCAGCGTGGTCGAATCGATTCGGGCATACACGATGGGCCTGCAAATATTACAATTACGATAATTCCGCGAACTCGTTCCGGCATCGTCCACTGTTCTCCCGTTGAAAACCGTTCCTGTCTCGCCGATAGAAGACTGAGAAAATTTTCATGCCGCCGTAGTCCTCGCTTGGAACGAACCAGGTCAGATCCAAAATTTAAATTACCCCAGAGACCTAATCTCACATATGAGTAGCGGTGAAATTCGCGTGCGTGAAACCGTACAAACCGCAAAAAGAAAGAAGAAAACGAGGAAGAGGAGAGAAACGAAAAATACAAAGAGAAAAAAAGAGAGAAAGAGAGAGGCGGCGAACCTTTCTCAGGAATATTGCACGGAGTTTACGTTGCTATCGTCTGGTATAAGGGTTCTAAACCACTGGCCTGATCTCAAGCGGACACGTTCGCGTGGCACAATGGGGCTAATTTATGCGGCGAGAATTTCTTGCGGTGGCAGAAGTGCCTCGCAGCGGGGCGCAACGGGGTTGAAACGCGACCGCGTTCCGCGCTTCGCCGCGTGTTTTTCCGCGTGCGCTGCCGGTGATTCTTATTTGCCATTTAATTATTACTCATCGTTGGCAACGGTTGCTTAACGTCGCATAACAAATGAAACTGACGTTTACGTAATGCGTAACTTTGTCTTTCCTTTTCATAAACAACGCACGCGTAGGACGGGAAGTCTCTCCGATTACTCCGATACTTATTATTTTTCATATTTACCTTGTTAAAATAACTACTGTTATTTTAACAAGATAAATATGAAAAATAACAATAGTTATTTTAACAAGGTGAATATGAAAAGTAATAAGTTAACAAAACGAATATATTAATTTAACAAATATTTGTATACTTTTTATGTACTATTATTATTATATTTTATAATCCATTTTATAATAATTATAATTTTGTACTATTATTATTATATTTCAATATAGAAATAAATTGAGTTAATTAAAACAATCGGCAAATCGCTTTTCGCGGAGGTCGGGCGAAAAATTCTACGAAGAGCTCCGTGGCTGCTCGCAAGATACAATAATATCGCGAAATTTCCTACATAAGAGAACACGAGCGGCGACGGCCAGGCGTCGGCCACCATCTTCACCTCGGCGAGCCTTTTGATGTTACGGTGTCGCGTCAAAAACCCAAGAAATTGCCAGTAGCTTTCATAGCGGCGAAATGAAATTATCGGGACGCGACGCATTTACCACGAGAACGAACCTAATTGAGCGGGCACAGGCTTGAAATTTATATCGCATTAGACGTCACCGATGTCGTCGAAACAAAAATCGAGGTTGCGTGCCTTCGGTTGACGTTACCGTGCGCGTTCACGGACCCTTTGACGGGCGACTTGAAGAGCGCGATAATGATAATGACACGTTTCGCGAGTGACTTCTGCGAGATCGACGGCGTCATCGGATCGCCGCAGGACGAAGTAAGCATTCGCAACATAGACGCCGAGTCGAGTGAGTTAACTTCAGTGCACGCCCAGTGCAGCCGTAAAATGTTCGAGATAAGCCACGTACATTGTTTGACTAATCGCACAACTACCGTTTCTACCCTGACGTCGAGATAAAGCTAATTAACCTACCTACGCTCTTACATCCAGATCGCAGACGTGCGCGCCCGATACGTGACGTGTCTGGACGATTTAGACGCGAACGGACTTTTCGAATCTATGTTCGCCGGTCGCACGACGGTGTCGCGACGTTAACGAACGAAATGCGCAGCGAGCACAATTTTTCCACCAGCGTCCACAGCGAAACTGCATCGCGAGAAAAATACGTGTACACGCAGCGCGCGCGTTCCTCTCCACCTCGCGAAGATGAACGACAGGAATAGCTCTTCCTTTCGAAAAAGCCCAGTACTTTCGCGGAAAACTTTGCACACGGAAGTTTCCTCGTGGATTATTATCTGGAATTGGAAGCGGAGAAATGCGGAACACGCAAAACGTCGTATTCATTTATCTCGCTCACGAGGCGAAACTACGCAAGGCAACTATGCGAGATACGCGAATACTACAACCGTTGTACACCTGAGTGTTTACAGTTTGAAAATGGAAGCGAGAGATCTCATTTCAAGTTTTATTCTCCGTACGCGCTCTAATTTGAAATGCATGCCCGGCGAACTTTCATAAAGAATGGAGGAAGTGGAAATAATCACATCTGAGCGATAAATTTCAAATCTGACGCGGGCAAACGATATACTCCGGTCGGTGTCGACGCCGATGCTCGTTTTCGTTTCAAACGTCTCAAACGGGCTCTTAAAGGCTCGTCACTCGAGATTTTTTGCCGGCAGCGCCGTGGAAAATGACGTACCTCGCTTTATTATTAATATCTAATCTGAATAAACGAGATCTCGTCACATAAAATGTCACGATCTCGACGACGGAAATAGATCGCCATAACCCGCGAATACTCTCATCTGCGAAGTGTATCAAGTTCAAGCATTATCGACCATCCAGTTAGACATTCTTTCACGATGCCTTATGCACGCGCGCTTATTTATCATCCGTGCGAAAGTAACACGCCCCGCTGTTCTGCGGAACGCTTCTTATAGCCGCAACATCCGTACGTGTGTCCATTACATCTCCTGCATAATCCAACGACTTCCGATAGTTCACGATAGTCTTAGGTGGCTAACACAATATATACCGCTGCATCAAGAGCAAATCGATCCATCGCATTTTCATTCATACGAGCAAACGCGAGGGAGTGCCGAGTTCTATCGCTTGATTAAATTCGTTGTTAGTGAAGGTCCAATCGAAGGGATCGACTTGAACCGTTCTTTTTCACTGCCTCCCCCCCCTCCCCCCTTATTTATACCTTTATCCGTTTTTCATGCATACGGTCGATTCAATCGTGCATTATCGTTGATAAATGACAATTGAAGAAGTAGAAGTTTCTTTGTAAAACATGTAAAGAATTCCGAGTCATATTTCAAGTTCATAAAATCGAGAATCTCCCCCGAACCGTGAGATGGATGTGCATATTCAATATAAAAATATTTGATTTTGTAACGAATGAAAATAATCGTCAGAAATAATCGTTTTCCACATCAACGGTCAATAAATGGCGACGCGGGAGTGACAATCGCCTTGCTTTTATAGGACGGGAAAGCTCTCACGCGATTTCGGCAATCGGCCTCGAGCGAAAATGTGCTTTCTTTTTTCCTACGGGAAAGCTCTCTTTTCGCCTGGTCGGAAACTAGGTCGCCTCGTATAGTCGAAATCTGACACGAGCCATTAACGAAATCGAATCACCAACTTAACAAGTTCTCACATGACATTCCCTGAGTCGAGCTATTGTTATTTTCTTCGGCGTCAATTTTTTATTAACACTTTCCGCAGGCGGTTCGTGCGCCAGCGAGCGTCGCGTTATATCGCCCCGCCGATATTCGCCAACTCGATATTCGGATAAGATCCACTTAAGATGCATATAATGCATACCTCGTATCTGTATTTTTTACGATAACGAGTCTCGAACCCGTTCGCATAGTTTAAGGGCTCGTATTTCTGGCATTAAAAGAGAACGCACCAGGGCAGAATACAGGAGAGATTCTCTCGTGCAGTGTAAATATCGTACTGTGCAAACTTAAAAAGTTTCTCCTACTTCTTTCTTCTCCATTCTGAAATATTGCATCTCGCGAATAGGATGTCGCGCATACTTTTACGCCCGTGTGTGCGGGATATGTTGGGCAACTGGGAATAATTGCTCGTCGAGGAAGAATTTATCCTTTTCTGTGGAGTGTAACGACAATTAACGCTTAATTTTGAAAGAGCGGTCGAATGCGATGTGAAAGATCGCGTAATTGCCACCGTCGCAGCTCCTACCATTGTTCCCTTTAATTACGATTGCGCGACAGTGTTTTCTGCTATCGCAACTCGTGCCTCAACGAAATTATTTATGCCACACTTGGCAACTTCTGCCTGAACTTTTTCAAACGGAGCTTCGACAAAAAGTCAAAGCTGCTCGGAGTCCGCGGAGTCTCGTTCGCAGACAATTGTACGCGCCGTACAACTCGTGTTGCGGTTGCCCCCATGAACAAATCGATGAAAACCTATTAACGAAACGATATCGAAAACAGCCGTGACCTCAAAATCAGGCGACACCTGCTGCGCGTCCTTTATCGTTCACGTCCTTTATTATCTAGCGCTACAAAGTATATACCGCACCGTGTCCCATCGATTGCTCTTGCGCCGGCACAAAGGAAATCGCCGCAATTAAAAGCAATTTATAACTCGCCATGTTATAATGGAAAAAGAGAGAAAGAGAGAGAACTCGTGCGAATGATAGCTTTGAATTTTAATCGTCCATCCCCCTCCCCCCAAAAGAACGTGGTTTGTTTCCTGGTAAAAGCGCAGTGAATATCATTGTGCTTTTAGTGTCGCTTCCACTTATATAACTCAAAAAACGAACGATTTTTCATTTTGAAAGCTCTTCGCGACATGAAAAACAATCTTCGACATGTCGTGTAAAGGAGTAAAGACGAGGCTTGTAGATTTATTTACCTTTTTATCGCGCGCGCGCACGCACACACACACACGCATGTGTATTCAAATGCATTCAAATATTGTCCCTGTTTCAATTTCATGCAACTAATGAAGCGCAGAAGTGATAATAGCTAATTCGCAAATTTGAAGATCAATAATAAGTACCAGTTTATAATCAATCCCACGCTTGATCTGTTTAGAGTCAAGCAGATTACGATAATCGCGGCGATTTCGCCGTGGCGACCGGTTTTAACCATTGTATCCCGAACGAGCGTAGTATCTCGCACGAGGCGCATTTCTAGAAATAAAGACGCGACGGCAGGTGTATCGCGACGGTGTGTAACGAGTCTCGAGCTGGAAGGTGCAACGCGGCACGGTGGATGGAGATAACTACGGGCGTTATGGGAATACACGAAGGAGCGAGAGAGCCAGGCTAGAGAGAGCAAATCGGGAAAGTAGGCGGGCAGAAAGCAAGGATAGAAGGCAAGGATAGAAGGTGGGCAGGCAGGTAAGCGGGCAGGAGACGTAAGGGGAGCGTTGCAAGGATGATGCCCGCTGACCTGAATAACATGACCCGTATTTGTTGCTGCCGTAGGTTGCAGGATACCCCGGCGCACCAGTCCGCGAGAGGTTGTCGACCTGCGTGGGCGTCGCGCTTGCGTTTACGCTCCATGGATGACCGTCGAGCTAATTGAAATTCGAGCGACGGCGGAGTATACCGGCCGCATATTAAATCCGTTGGAGATACGCGCGTCGCATCGTCCTCGTGGTATTCCGGCGTTTGTTATCATCGGCCAAGCGAGCTACGAAATTCGCGCGATATGTGCCACCGGTTTCACCGTGCATGTGTTTGTGCGCGACGGTGCTCTCGCCCGCGACGTATTGCATTATGCACCGTGGTTCCCCGCAGCATGCTGTTCTCGTAAATATTTACGCGACGGATTGCTTAAATATTTTGCTTCATGCGTTACGCCCCATCTAACGAAAGAGAATGAGAGGGAGAGAGAGAGAGAGAGAGAAAGATTGAGCGTTCATGACGACAAGCTTCACGATGGTACGCGACAGTTTCTCGATCAATTCGCGTTGGCAGCCGCTATTTGCGACGCACATGTGCATGCGCGAGACGGAGACGGAAGTCGTAAGTTCCGCATCACGAGTCGGGGCGAGAAAATTGCATACGAAATTCGTCGCACCCGTCGCTCGCTCGTTCGCGACCTAACCGACATCGAGCGACGCCGAAGAGCGGGAAGAGCGATGCTGTTACGTTTAGGAGTACCTCCGCGAGATAACTGTATTCTCCTCGAGTGCAACACGCTCGTCTCGCGACCAAATTTTAACCGTACGCTGCTCCCCTTTCTCTCCTTTCTTTCCTCCTTCTCTCTCTCTCTCTCTCTCTCTCTCTAGAAACGACGCGTAATTGCTGGGTCGCTGCTCGAACGAGGTGTTATAATGAACGTTGTAGTACGGATAATGGGCTTAAAAATATGCGCTCAACTTCTGCTCGAACTATCGGCGATAGCGAAGTACAACAAAAGCGCCAAGTATCGGGGATAATTTGCTCGTTCCGTGCGCACGGCGGCTGCGGCCGAGGTTCGCGCTCGTTCGACGACGAAAAGCAGCGCTCAGCGGGAAAACTAACAACGAGAAAAGCAGCAGATAACAGGGAGTGCGGAAGATTCGTGATGTTCATCGCGTTTCATTGTGTTTCCATTTACGAGTTTGAGCAGAGAATAAGAGCCAAAAATCGCGTTCGCATGGCGACGGAAGCCTGCTTTCGAAAGCTTTGTATATCACGAACATATCGAATGTAAATACGAAATATTAAACGAGAATATTAAATATCGGGCGAGAAACGTTCTCCACGACTTCTTTCTGTCGGTTTCTCACTTTAAGCGCGAAATAATTATTCACATCGAATTGTTGAGCGTTATTGTACCGAGAAACCCATTTAGTTGAATCAACTAAATTCTTGTTTGCCCATAGTCAAACAAGAATTTAGTTGATTCAATTAAGTGGGTTCTCAGTGCACGTATATTAATACATATATTGTAACACTGAGTTTAGCGTAAGTTAGCAAAACGGTCGGATGGACAAAATCAGCGGTCACGCTTGTTCGCGCAAGAATTACATCAATTGAGCAAATTATGCATCAACGCGGTGATAAATCGTGTCGGTGCAGTCGCTTATCCACATTCGCGACATATATCATCAGATCAATTAATATCTCGTTACCATAATTGCATAATTTGCCCGGCCGACTCAATTCGAGCGAAAGTCTCGTTGACATAACCGCGTTTTCCCCTCAGTATTTGCACTAAATTTGTCCGTTTTTCTTCTCTCACATTTTTTACCGTCTCTCTTGCACAACCAGAAAAATCAGTCGAACGTTCCGCTGGGGACTTATCCCCTCGTATTTCAGCGAAGTCACGTAAGCTGGCGGTGAATACAACAGAAGAACAGAAAAAGCTTCGCCTTTTTTTGTCCCGCCCACCGAGTTCTTTTCACTGTTTTTTCGTATCTATTTACTGTGTAAGACCGTTGTACGTATCAGCACAATACAAAGCATCAGCCGTGACGGTCTAACTCCCAATGACAATGGCTAAACCGAATCAAACGGGAAGGGATGATGATTAATACGGGATCAAGGTACTCGTTCGATTGTGGAAAGCGGTAATATGTACACCCGAAATATCATCGGCTCGCGAATAAACGCCGACAATCGTTATCGTCCTCTTTCGCTCGCAATTACGCACCGTCGCCGGCGTTTAGACCGTCACGGCGGATCCTCGCAGTCACGCTTATCCGCAGTACCCAGTCGCCGAGACATTTTTTTACCTTTGCCAAAGGATATGCGTGTCAATTTGACGCCAGCTTGCTCCTCTTTATGATGAAAATATATATCCGCCGAGCGAGTCAAGAGGATTTCCCCTTATCGCTCGCGCGCCACGCGCGTACTTTAAGAAGGCAGAATCGTCTGCGGGCAGTGAGAGAATCGTTCTCTCATCCGAGCTCTCGTACGGAGTTTGATTTACGGCAGTTCTGCCGTCAGGGGGAATCGACCTTTCGAGGGGATGGAAAAGCAGGCGAAGGTCGCGGATAAAAGGGTCATCAGCCCCGATATCGCCTTTGTTTCTCTCTTCCTCCTCGGGGAGATGTCCCGCCACCGAGTTCTTCGGCCGCCCGCGATCCCTCCCGTCGATAAGCAAATCCGCGTGGGTCGACGATCCCATTCCCTGTTTTCGTTGGTCCCCCTGAAGTCACGGGGCGTTACGTACGGCACATCGACGCCGATTGTGCGTCGTCTTGTAACGCGAGCACGGCACGTTTATTTCGTTTGAACGCGGCGAGTCTTCGTTACGCGAGCGAAACGGAACATAATTGAGTGCAGTTTACGTTGGAACTTCTCCAGTTGCGAACTCCCGCTGCGAAAGCGAGGTAACGAACTTTGCCTTCGCTCCCATCTCGTTTCGGTCGCTGATATTCCGCGTTAATTGACGCGGGCGATGGTAAATTCGCCGGCATCGGGCACTTAGTAATATAAGCCCGTGTAAATGGGACGCGTAGTCGCCAAAAGTCCGAAGCCGGCCGAACGGAGGATCGCCCGCGAAGTGCGTTGTCGCATTTGCATTAGATCCGAATTAGCTTCGGGCCGACTGCGAAGCTGCATCGTTACGTCGAATTTTCGACGTGAGAAAAGATACTGCGATCGGCACAGTCTAGTAATTGCGATTAAGAATGTAAGTGTTAAAGCCAATTACGTCGGTTCCCTTTAGTCCCTTAACACACGGTTTTTCTACGATTAGAAAAAAATAATGTAAAACATCAAAATAGTTGTTTAATATTGTGTTATGCCATAACTTTAGTGTAATTTTAGTGTAATTATCTTTCATGCTCGAATTAACATTATAGTTTTAAAGTTTCGGAAAAAAAAACCGGGTTTCCTTTCAATTTTGCCGCGTTTTGTTAACTTCTTCATGGAAAAAAGTAAATGTGGTAGGTTTCAACCGAACACAATGAATTTTGCTAAACGAATTCTTACACCTTTGGGACAGAAATAAATCTGGGAAAGAAACGGAACCCATTCACGGAAAAATGGGAAAAACGGGTTTTCTCTGAAGTTTTAAAACTATAGTTAACACGGGCGCGTGCATCACAATAATATAAAATAAAGCGCTGCCCGCGAGTTAACTCTTGCGTATTAAGAGATTAATTGTCACATCTGTTTCATTAATTTGATTTATACTTGTTGACTTTGATACGTAAATAATATTTTGCTTCGTGACACCGCTAAAGAAGGTCTTTGTATCTGAGACGTTTGGTTTTGTAAATTGAAGATTAAACATTTTAATCCTGACCATTGGATTCACTTTAAATTTTATTTCTTTTCAATTACACCAGTGAATTTGCGCAGAGATTCTTATGGGCCTTTTTTTCTGGACTTTGATTGGATATCGAAAGAGCCGTCTTAGACTAGTTTTCCTTTAATTATATTATATCGGTCTCTATACTATCGAAGTATCCTCATGCATGTATATTTGCCGAAATTTCGAGTGTTCTCGGAACGCGAACGAATAACGCAACGAGTAAATGGAGAATGACGCAATTATGCAAATCAGACGGATCATTTTAATCGTAATTGATAAAGGTTGGTAAAGATTGGTAATGTAGTACTTTTTCAAACTATCCGACATCATGCGATCGAGTTTTGGACATGTTTTTCTCCCTTCTTCTTTCGGAAGCTCCTGATTAATTCCCAGCCCCGCTAAAAATCCGTAAATCCCTTTCCGCACAGCCCGACAAAGAGCACCTCTCACGCGAAAATTAATGAATGCCGGAAAAAAGCTGGCGGCCATTTGTCAGCTATAAAAAAACGCGATGTCGCCCGCGCCGGAAAGTCGCGAGAGTCGCGAGAGGATTTAAGAAGTTTCCACTTCGAGTTCGGCGACCTTGGCCTGTATCTCCTATCGCGAGGATCCCGCGGTCGGCAAGTTTTAAAAAGTCCACGCGAAACGGTAAACGTCAGTCGGCGGGTTCATTATCGGTATCTGAAAGTGAATTTCAGCGTAAATGGGAAACGATCTTAGCACTGCGGCGATAAAGAGCGCGACGGACTATTCCACGGACCATTTCCCTCGCATTTACGAGCGTTAAACGGGGACTGCATTTCATTGTATCGAGATGCAACGTTATCGCGACGGAACGCCGACTACGTCACTGCGAATCCTCCGGCGAGAGACGCGACGAGAACCCCGCCGGGTTTTATTGGCTCATAAATCGGCCGGCGTGGTATCGAACCTAACAGCGTGTACGTTCCGTTTCGACCGTGTCGCGATCGTAATCGTGAGAACGTGCGACGCAGAACGTTCGACCATTACTCGCGACATGTCATCGATAACTTGCCTAATTACGTTCGCGTTACGGAGGATAAATGACGGACCGTCCGAAACGAAACGCGTCCAATCGCCGTTCCGTCCGTTTTCATTATTAATATCTGAATCGTGTCCGCAGATGCTGTTCGCGACAGCAATGAAAAACGAGTCGAGGTCGATTGAAACACTGTTAAATTACAAAAACCCACCGGGATGCGACAGACACGCGTTGCAAAGTACCGCGTCAATTTTCAAACGTCTACGTCGAATTTCAAAAGAATTTCACTCTCCGTCTGTCTTGCCTGTCACGTCGAAACGAGGCGTCAAGGACGACAATCGAGGCGAACGATTCGCTCCTCCAGCGGGGAATCGATAACCGGTCGAGAGAGAGAGAGTATTTGCGGCTCCGCATCCGGGTCAATTAAACAAATATCGACGCGTACGCACGTTCGGCGGCATCACGGTCTAAATCTAACTTTTCCAGGACAAAGCTGCGTTTTCTGCACGAGCCATGTGTGTCAGGGCTAAAGCACGCGTATGCGAGGCCGGCCGCCTTTTGCTACGCAGTGACGCACGCAAATGCGTCCGCGGTCCTTGCACCTTTAATCCGGAAATGCCGCTTTCGGGATTAGCAGCGTGGGTGGGATCAAGGGGCATGATTAATAGGCGCGCCGTAACAAATGTAAAATATTTATTTACATCGCTGCACTCATTCGCTAACGCGCTCGAGTGTGTTATAAAAATAGCGCAAAGTATCGAAAAATTTACACGTCGGAAATTCCCTCTCGCCGGAAAAATAAAAGAACGTATCTGTTGTTTCATCCAACAGATACATCGATAAAGGGGTTGGTTAAGTAACTATATAAAGTCAGGCGGAACGACGCAAAAAAAAAAAACGAAAGATCCACCTCATTTTAATTTTCAGGAAAATTAAAACAGTTCGTTAAATGTGGAGAACTAATTACGACTCCGAACCGAATGAGAGTTTAATCAAGCATCTCGCGATTATACGATGTACAGAAATCAGTGATTCGTTATTTATTTGGAAGAGGGCAAGTTCGTTATACCATCCGCGATGTATTGGAAAATTTATATTTTACCAAAAGTCAAACATTCGTCAGTTCTTACGCTAGATTTATTGTTAATTTCATGTTACGTTCAACGATAACAACGTATTCCTTGATAATACGTAGCGTTAATGTGATCGAGTCTCCATTGAGACTCGATGAATATCGTCTTTTTTACCGGAAGAAGAGCATCACCAGTGCGCACTTAACATTTCTGAATAATTCAATAGACATCGCTCGAGCGTATTCGCACCAATCGGAGCACTTCCGTGATCTATCGATTCTTCGGTCGAAATCCTTTGTGCACGAATACGACTCTAAAAAGGTCAGCTCCTTAATTTATAATTCGAACAGTCGCTTGTGGTTCAAAGCTGCGCGCAGAAATCGTTGGGCATGCGGTATCACGGTACCCTTATTTCGAACGTTCCTTCCGCTCTTTCGCGAATGCGGGAAACACAATTCCGTTTGAAACTGTTAATTTCCTTCTTGCCTCGCGGCCACCTAATCCCTACCGCGGTACAAAGCGATCATCCAAGATTCCCGCATGTGTCGTGTACATGAAATATTCTTATTCCTGTGCAACGATCAGAAGTGGTTAATTACAGTTGAAACGAGTCGAAAGTTTAATTGACAGTTGAAGTTTAATTAGCATCCGTTTTGGTCGCGATGAAAAATTCCGTTTCTCCGTCGCGATCGACCGTTATAATTCATTTTAACGTCTTAGATTTTGCAATCAATTACGGGAGTGGTCGTTACCTTAAGAATATTACCGCGTTGGTTCGTTACCTTAAGAATATATTGCTCAAATAATGAAAAAGTTATGAAAAAAGTCAGAAACTAATTTGCATTGCATTTAAAAGTTACACCAAAAGTTTGACAGTAATTCAGAACCTAAATCAAAAGTTATTCCACTTTAAAGGAGATTGAAATAAGTTTGACAAGAATTCGATGAAACTTGCACTATGTATATGAAATATTATCTAACTCATTGCTCGTATTAGGAAAAAAATGGACCTTTCGAAAGCTGAGATATTTGTAATTAAAGTTAATATTTTTTATGTGTTCCTTAAAAGATTAGCGTGATATTTTTAATTTTATTTTTAATATTTTCTAAATTATAAAAATAAGATTTTAATGAAAAACTACTATAGTATTAAAGACTAATATGCCAACATTGTACACCAATTTCAGAATTCAGGATCGTTTTGAAAATACAACGGTGCAAAATTTATAATAATATCCAAAATATATATACGTAAATATTTAAACACTTATTTCTTTTTATCATCTATGCATCTCTATTAGATCAACTAATGCATAAAAAAAGCATTAATAAGAAAATAAAAAATAATATTTTCGTATTTGTAATATTGTGTATATATATCCATCTCAACTTCGTTTCAAATTAACATTTATTATTTAAGCAATAAAATAAATGTATAAGAACGTAATTTTTCTTTATAAATACTAAATTTATAAATAGTCCCTTTGATGCATCAATGAAAGTACGACACTAACGGGCAATATATCCTTAAATTGCTCATTGCGAAATTAGATATCGGAAAATCCCATATTATATAGAACGCTTATATATATATTACGTATTTTCATAACTTTACCGCGTTTTACGCGGAACGGATCATGTGAATGCATCGAGCAGCAATTTCGACGAGAGGGACGAGAATTTCTTGCATTCCGACAAGATCTGCGATACTCGAGGATGTAAGCAGAGGACAGTCATATTTGCGACCGAATATCAAACGACTTCCGACTGCCCGCCGATGTAACCCGGCGAACATATGCATTCGCAGCGAGATTAGTCTGAACTTTGTTCGTTTTTTGTCGACGCTTGAACGGGCGTCTGTATAGAATTGGAATTACAAATTATACCCTTCTTCTTCTCAAGTGTTCTAGACACGCGGCCTTGCTACTCGAGCGACACTTACTCGGCGGCCGGTATAGATTTCAGCAATAAACAGACCTATCTCAAGCAGCGTCACTGTTATCTATCTCTCTCGAGCGCGTTACGCGGGTATTGCTTTACCCCTGAACTACATTTCACCGACGTTTGTGCGAAGAGTGTGTTTATAGATTATCGCCATATGAGCGACGTCAAAGTCGTCGCGAGCAAACGAGAACCTGCCCCGCGGATCCCCGGGTTCGCGTTTGAGAATATTACTCTCAAGTTTATATTACTGTTTTAGTTTCTTAAAGCCAATCCTGACGAATTGCGGGGTAGAGATTCAATAAACGCCAAACGTTTTCCTATCGAAATTGCAACAGCATATTAGTATTATTTCTTTACTCGCTTAAGATGCGTTTAGATAATAATTTTTCATCCTAATATTCTTTCGAAGACTTTCAAAGAAGAAATCTCACATAGATTTTAAAATAAAAAAAAATTTTTGAAGAGAAACAATTACTTCCCACTTGGATATCCGAGATTGACCTTCACAGAGCGTGGTGATTAGGAATTACGATATATATTCAAGATAATAATAATAATATACGCACACGCATACTTCTTTGTTTATAACGAAATTTCTTAAATTTTGAATTTTCCGCAGAATCCTAATTCCTAAATTCCAAACAATCTTGAAATCTTGAATTGCGAGAATATACGAAACGACTGGTGAAACGAGATTTGCTCTAAAATGGCGTCCTCGAGACCGACCCTGAATTGTCTCTACGGCGCATCGCAGCTATCGACAATCGACCGCTTTATTTTCCTAATTTCACGAAACAACGCAAACCATGACCATGGACTACATTTCCACCTTTACCGGTTAATTGCAAGGTTCCGCGCACCTCAGCTCATTTGTGCGTCTCATTTGCCGTGACAGTGCGAAAACTTATTTGCGACGGCGACAACGCGTATTGAGGATTCTCTTGATCTAAAAATAAACGCCGGTGAAATGTTCCGCGCGAGATGGTCAAGGCCACGGACGCGAAATAAATTTCCGACGCCGACATTGATCTAAGTTATCATTGAGAATGCGTCTATTTTTAAATTTTCCTTCGGGTTGAAACTGAGGAGGATAGCAAAATCGGCTTTGCTCATCGCGAGCCAGATTGCGAAGCTCTTTAACTATTGACGGAATAATTAAGTCTAAATCTGTGCTTTCAACTTTTGTATATTTTGTAAGAGATAATATTGAGCATATTGAGTAAAAGGTAACTTCTGCAGGAGTAACGAACTTATTAAAATTCTATAAGATCCAGATTCTCTGAATTGTGATTTTTTCTCGAACTTAAAATGGGACACATCAGGATAAAACGTGCATTCTCCGTGTCGTTTTAAATAATGAATTTTAATTTAATCATTAATCATTCCTCCAGTATGCGATACATTTTCTAGAAATCGGGATCGATACTTCGTGGCGAACGGTCGCGGATAATCCACTCGTCGACGAGCACAAATTTCGCAATCCCCGTGTGCTTACTGTGCGAAATACACGATGCGGCTCAGCCGCGCTTATTTTCGTATTGTCGTATTATTCTAAAGCAGCGACAGATTATTTCAGTTGACGGGTGAAAATTCAACAATTCTCATCTATAACGAACGAGCGAGTATAGCTGCTAGATCGTTGGACGGCGAAGTCAAATGCAGCGAGATTAATGGTCCTACCGCTGGCCTTGGCCGTGTCATCGCGGAACGATTGTGATTACCGTTTAATCCTCCAATAGCGTAACTCTCGTTGCATCCGGCGTTTATATAACGTGTTACAAACACGAAGAAATGCCGAGATATTCTGTTCGTTTACAAGTGAAGAAAAGTACTTATATAATAAATTATCGCTCGTGCACGAACGTTTGGCGCTGACGTTACACCCGAAAACATCTTCGCTCCACTCGAAAGATATGATTTATTGACGATCAGATACCATTAATAAGAAAGTAAAAAATTAAAGATCTGAGATAAGAAGAGAACGACGGGAGAAGCGATTTGGGACTACGCCAAATAGTTCACTAATCTCAGTAAGGATGTGGCTGGTGCTGTTAATATCTTATGACACGTTCACGTACGTTTACGCGAAAACGATCAATCTTGTGGAATATTGGCACTACAATCTCGCGAGTATCCAAGTGTCAAATGACCTAAAAGCGGGAGTCGATGAATTTTAGAAGCATCCCGAGTAGTAAAAGTAAAGCCAAACGTCCACAGGCAATGTTCCCCATTTTTCTCCACTCGATTTTGCATCCAATATTGGTATCAAATTGAAATATTCACCAAGCTAATTAGAAATATATATATATATATTTATAATATATCTTAAGATTTAACGATTTACCTTTTCCGAGAGAAAGATTCCAAAGATTTCAATCCTGACAGATTATTTCATCTGTCGGGATTGAAACTTTTGAAGTCGATTTTCTCTGGAACAGTAAGTGGTTATTTGTAATCAGGTTAGCGAGATTACTTTAGTTAGATTACTTTAATCTGATATTAAAACTGAGTATAAAATTGGGTGGAGAAAAGATGGGGAACATCTTGGTCACACTCTTTTAGTTCTGTATTAACTTCTGTATTAATTTTCAAATCCCATCGAACTTCAAAGACTAATGAAAAGTCTCGAGATATAATATTATCTTTTCACTCAAACATCACTCCAAATTTCAACATATGCTGTACAAACTTTATTGTTTTACCTGAACTATACAGTTACTTACTGCATCGTTCTCTCCATATTGAAGAAGTTCAGAAGAAGCACTTGTTCAAGAATTATTTAATATCCAATTATCTTAAAATATTATACCTGCATTTAATTATATAACTTATTCAACCATAAATTGAATATATGAGATAAAAAAATATTTAATAATTTAACGATTTAATAATTTAATTATTTAATTATTTAATAATCTAACAAATTAAAGCGTGTAAAGCGATAAGGAGGGCAACACATTTTTATTCAAATTCATAATCTTTTTTTGGCATTAAAAATTTTAATAAAATATGAAAATCTTAAAAGTTTTGATAAAGAAGAAACTATACTAAAGGAAAAAAAATAACAGTTATGTATCTAATGCTGTTTATTAATAGAGATTTAAATTTGGATGTACTAAACAGAAATAAAAAAAGCATTGGCAGATGTAGGCAAGATCGTGATTCAAAAACATCATTAGACATAAAAATCAGCATTTGCAAAATTTATATTAGATTGTAAAGTCAATATTATAGTTGTGAATTATTTTGGATCTTTGAGAATATAATTAATTAGACTTATATTCATGAACTCTGCTATCTTAATTCGACTGTTTAGATTAATGCTTCTTGTGTGAAATAATATAAATACATGTATACAAGTTGACAAATAATCGAGATTCGTGAAGCTATAATTATTATTATAAGCTATAATTATTGGTAAAAATATGACGGACAATGAATGCCGGCCTAAGTTTCGATTCGGGTATCTCTTTATTCTCGATAAATCTGTCAAACGTCCGTTTAAATCGAAACCTATGTAATAAGTGATTTGACATACCTGCTTACCTTAGGAAATGTACTATGTATTGCTGCTTGTGCCCTGGAGACCTACATCCTCCATCTTGGCCTCCGATCCAGCAATTCCTCTCAGCTATTCCGAATACTCCATTGTGAGACTACACTAACACTAATATTGACACTGGCACTGATATTGGCATTATGAAACTAACACTGGCACTCGCGTGAATACAATTCGATCAGAGGAAATTACCGTGTTAACTACCGCAATGCTGACGAGAGCCCGATTGAATGTTACAAGAACGACGAAATATTTGAATCCGATAAGAATGAAAACTGAACGCACCAACACACGTAGCCTGTGCGCATACGTGTTGCTCGTCATTTTTGAAATGTAATGAAAACACTTGCGAAACGTAATGGAAAAGTCTGCGATACACGGAAGTAACTTTTGACCGCTTTGAACGTACGAGATTTTTTAAAGTATTGATTGTTATCATCGCACGACCGTTTGGTAGCAAACGACGCCAACTGACTAAGTGGCTAGCGCCACCAGAGTCACGTGACGGTACTCTGATTGGCTGGCATGATTCCTGCTCGTACGAACACATTATTATCGTTTATCTAGGTGAATTTGTGAGATTAGCGGTCACCACTGTTGGTATTTGTGTCTCGAAAATAACATCAGCTCGTAATTTGTTATTATTTTGGTGGCTTTTTCTTACTCGAGGCCACTGACGAAGTAATATTAAAGGCCGTCAGCCCTGAGTAAGTTTCCTGCGGGGCCTTGAGGGGCCCGAAGATAATTAAACGACCTTACCGACTATTTTTGGTCATTTGACATCAATACTTAGATTGTGATATTAATTTTATAATTTACGGTTACTTCGATGTTCTATCGATATATATATAAACCTACAATGAAGTATACTAAATATTTTTATGAAACTGCATTTTTGCAATTATCATCTAAGCTCGTTTGGTATAAATTTACCGACAAATTTATCGACCAGAGATTATTAAACAGCGAAATTTTTCTATGCTTATATTAGTCTTGTAAAACTAATAATCTTTAACATTATCTCGTCGGTATTGGGGCTCCCTACGATTGACTAAAAGAAGACTAGAAGACTAGAATTTTTGTCTACTTTTGTAATTCGCGCGTTGCTTACTGCATCGTGAACCGAACGGTTCTACGTCACGCCGACGAATGAAGCGCCACCCTAACATCGCGGTATAGAAGTGAGTTTCAGTTCGCACAGTAAGATGATTACAATAATTTGGTCGATGTTTGAAATATTTAATCGGGTCGCTTGTCTGTGTCGTGTTGTTTAATATGTATTTCCATAATTTTCTGATTGAATCGCGAGTGTTAATGTCAGTGTCAATGTCACGAGTGAATATCTGGAATGCCATTTCCAGACGGGACAGCTTGAAACACGATGCTACATCGAGAAGCTAGAACAGAGAATGCAGGATGCTAAAACGCGGGAAACGAAACATCATATATTTTCAGGTGAGTGAAAACACATTTATTACGCGTGATATGCAAGCCAATGTTAACGGATATTCGGCGGATTTACTGAGAATAAAGAAATATCTGAGTCGAAAGTAAAACTGGCGTTCGTTTAATCTATACCTGTGCTTAATCTATACCTATATCTATACTTATTACGTTTCCAGACAGCACAATGTCCAAAATCGGGACATAAGATGATTTTAAAACGTCTTGTGTCTCGATATTGGACATTGCGCTATCTGGATTATTTTATACAAGAAACACTGTTCGATACAAACAACCGAATAACGTTCCGTAAATAGCAATCTGTGATTATGTTTTCAACCCAAGAGATCCTCTAAATAGTTCACAATTCACACGACACGCGTGTCTGAAATATGTCTCAAAGACTTCGGACCTCTTGTTGTCTTAGAAACGTCTTGACGACATTTTGAGATATTTTAAATATCTAATGTTTCTCGGAAATTATAAATACCGGCCTTAGAATTTAATATAAATCTTGCGAGCATTCATTTGTGATTTCGGCCATTGACTCTTCAAATTCGACCAAATGTACAAGAGTTAACGTCATAAAGCCAAAATCTCGGCTCGAGATGCCAAATGCACGAGAAGTCAAACGCTGATTCGTGCGTGAAATCATCGCGCTTTAATCTAATATGCCACTGCGAATTTTAACGGAAAGTGAATAAACGCGAACTTCACCTAAAAAATCGATTGTGTTCTTGCGTATAACGCGGAGGCGTCACGGATGGCAATTGTATATTCATTTCCATTATTGCAGCAAAATTCGAGTGGCGGAAAGCTGGGCGAAAAAAGAGGTAACTCGCTTCGTGCGAGATTTATTATTTCGTAACTGCTGCACAATTGCGAGAGACTCATCGAATAAATTATTATCCGATAAATATTATAACCGGGACGCTATTCTTGTTCGAAAATGAAAACTGACCCGCGTCACTCGCAGTGATTTTATATCACAATTCACTGGCCATGAATATAATTGAACGAATCTCTCGGAAGGATTAACAAAATCCATCACAAATTGTTTCACCAAAAATTTATGAAAAAATATGAGATAGTTATATTTGTAACATTTATACGCTCGAATTAAAATCACCTGTTTAAATAATAATAATAAAAGGAAGAGAGAAGAGGGGGTGATATTTCTGCAGAAAGTTTGCTGCGAAGAAATCCGGGTTTATTACGGCTGTTCGAATCACAGTCGACTTATATCACCTTTCCTCCGAAATTGAAGCAGGGTTGTTGACCGGCAGCCGCCCCTATCTGCTCAAATCCCGAAACGACTGAAACCCAGCAATTGATGCCCCGACCCGGCACATGCCGTGTACCAATACGAATACGAAGGATTAAATACTCATTTATAATTAAATTGCCTGCCAACGCGGAGTCGCGTCTCTTCTCTTGCAAGCCTCTCTCTCTCTCTCTCTCTCTTCCCGTAATGCCTTCCTCGTTAATTTTCTATTAAACTAATTAATGCGCCGTCGGGGATCCAATTAATTTTCAACAATGCGAACTTTCGACTTGCCCCAAGTGTCGAAGTGACGTCACGCGACGGCGCCTGACTCGCCGGTTGGTCCACATAAATCACCGTGGACACGTGTATGGATCTTTATAGCTCGCGAAAAGGCTTTGTAGATCTCCGCTCGCACATGAGAGTCACGTACCGGCGGAATCGCGTCCGGCGGACGGGGTGAAATTGTACCGGTTGCGTCGCGTCGCGTCACGTCGCGTTGCGTCGCATCGGTGGCAAACATACGCCGTGCCGGCGCGAAATGAAGTATACACCGTGTACAAAGGTTCAATAACGTGGGCGAGTATTCTTCGTTGTCGCGTTATACGCTGTTCTGTTTGCCTCGCCCTTAAGCCCGCGCCAACAGTGTCGTTGATGGACTATTTCAGACGATCGCGGAGCGAGCAGAATCTGATCTCCGGTGCTTGAACGCAACGTGAAAAAGCACCGTCGCCCCCACGTTGTAGTGGATTAAAAGAGCCGGTGCGACGCGCGACAAAAAGTTCCACTGTTTGCTAATTTTGAGAATTATGCCGTGGTGATTGCTTTTTTCGCCTAGGCGAAACTCCCCATCGCGTTCCATCAATTGAGATCAATTCGAATAATGTCAATTTAAGTGAATTCCCTTGAACGGCATCGCTAACATCAGCTGTCGGGTTTAATCACTTTTTAAACGACGACTTTATCGCACAGCCTTCTGCCGTTCTGCTTCCACCTTGGAAGCGGTAAATGGATTTATTCTACGGAAAGAACTTTCGGTCGCGCGTATCGCGACGAAATCGCATTTGTCCGTATTCATTTTAGATTACCGATTACCGATTTTGTTTATAAACAAGCGATGTCCCTTAAGGACATTAATCGAAAATCAATGGCAGGTGCATCAGAAATTAATTGCCTCTCCGAATTTATTGACGAGGGCAATTTCACGGTAGGTTAGCGCAATTACCGCGATACGGTCTCGCATAATTAAGGAGGGCCCGAAAATCAAGCGCGATACGCGCCGATGTCAACCGTATGATCGCGCGCGAGTTAATCGCGAGTAATTATCTGGGAGAAGCGCACGACGATGTACATACCAACGTAGATTCTATTACTAGCCGCATCGATCGGTATAGGCAATATCATGCTCGCTTTCATGCCCTCCCCGGGAACTCTTCGTTCGTAGACGATCGAATTAAAATAAAATTCGAATTAGGTTACGATGGATATAGGTCACCGTCGTCTCGTTTATTCAAACTTTTCTAGTTTATCTCTCAAACAAGTCTCTCTCCCTCTCCCAGTCCTCTCTCTCTGTCTCTGTCTCGCTAGTATTTCGCAACTTATCGAGTCCCATTAATTTTGAATACCGCAATTCGCAGACCGTAGAATTGCTGGGAAATTAATTAAAAATTCTTTCGATCTCCTGATTGAGCCGACGGAAGGCCAAGATCTTTGTTTACTCTAAATTACAAAATCAAGGAGAAAGTCTTTACTACGAAACGTAAGCAAACTCGCCCTTAGTTTGCGAGGCACAATAAGAGAGAGAGAGAGAGAGAGAGAGAGAGAGAGAGAGAGAAATGCAACCCGAATATTTTCCGTGCTAACGTCGGTCTCTCGAGCGACAACTTGGAACCATACGACACCGTTGGACCAGCATTTCTCGAGCTCGTGAAAGAAAGCAAGAAACTGCTATCGCTCCTACGACGTGACGAGCCGGTAATCGATGCGGTGCAAAGAGAAAGAAAAACAAAAAAAGAAGAAACCAGGTAATCGATCCTTCGCGTCTGCGTTCTTACATCACTTCTTACAAATCGTCGACGCTCTCGGCGTCACGGTTGACCCATTCATCCGTTCCATCGCCCGCGAGATAGCCCGGTATCTTTGAAAGGACGGCTTTGTTCGACGAGTGTGGATTTTACGGGATCAACGTAAGAAGATCTATGTGCGGAATAAAGAGCGGATCTACCGAGTCCTGGTTTGATTAATTCATTGCTATCCGTCCGCTCTCCTCGCGAGGGGATGTCTCACGGTGTGTGTATGTACGTACGCGCGAAAAATGTCTCGGACGTTGTCCTCGGGAGTGTCCGTGTCTGCTACTTGCGCGATATTCTCATCGAAGGACATCGCGTGATATGATATTACATTGACGGTACCCTTTTAATCGAGCAGACGAAATACCAGGTCGCGTCGCGAACGTCGAGCGAGGAGCTGCTTTCTCTTTGGAGGGCACTTACGAAATCACCTGCACTAACCCGGTGTACGATCGCTCAAAGCAGGACGGTGACGGCGAAATAATCGGGTATAACGTAGTCTAAAGAGACCACCCACGGCCCGCTAATCACACCCGCGAAACTCTCAATTACACTCGCGGTCTCGAGCACACACCGGTGAATTGGGGTGATTCTTTGCAGCGTATTGTTGCATGCGCGCGACATGCGCGATAAATAAACACTTGACGGCCGGTATGCCGAGGTCTATGGAATATTGCTTGTCCGTTTGACTTGTGCGTCGTAAAGTCGGGCGCGATTGCTCCGACAGGCAGCGGACATTTATTAAAGCGTATAAATTAAACGAAATAGGCGGTCATAATAGTACGCTCGTACAAGAGCCTCTCGAAGCAAGATAAACGTTATTATGTACGTTATTATATACACGTGGTCGTGTCGTTATACACGTCTTGTGTATATTATGTTATTATATAGTTTATTATTATCATTACGTTATTATATTGTTACATATGAAAATGATAGGATATTTTTTTTTTATATTATATCTCATATTTCATATCTCTCGTGCGAAAAATGTATGATAGAGTATATAGATTATGTACGGAGATAGAGAGGCGCAGAGATTAGGTTTCACACGAATGGTGAAATTCGAGGGAGTCATGTATGAGTACTGTGTTAATATTTGAGAACCCAATGAAATCCTAATTAGAATTTAATACGTTTCCCCACGGTAAGGGGAATTCTTACATTGCAACAGGATTGTGCAAAACGAATCGAATGACGCCGGGCATGTAAATAATTTTCAAAGAATTTTTCAAATGCAATTTCTCTCTCTCTCTCTCTCTCTCTCTCTCTCCTTCTCTCTATCCAAACACTTATCTTTTATTCTCTTGGAATTTGCATCTGTTAAGCACCATCATATCCGCATTAAACATGTTCATCGTGAGGATCGACTGAAAAGAGTATTGATAATAACGTGAGATAAATTTTGAACGGTGATGGTACAGCGAAGTTAACGATAAAGTAGCGTGCACGCGCGAACGCGCATAATTACGTTATTAAACGTGTAAATAGATCATGTAAGTGGAAGCGATCACGGGTTAAGTGAACAGTATTCCAACTTCAAAGCGGCGGATCACGAGAGTTAACCTGAACCATCGCTGAAACTTATAAGGCCAAAGGCAATACACGACTCAGAACATCGCTCCCTTTTCGTGCAGCGAATACCGTAATACCACGACCTTGTGTAGGCCGTAAAAGCGAACATAAAGTTCAATGAGACATGCTTCATGATGGCACATACGCGATACGCATGATATGCGTCCGAAATAGAAGAATGATGTCACGCGTTACATCACCATAAAATCGAATTCGGAGTCGGATAGACAGTTTCTTTTTTCTGCTTTTCGTACCTCAAGTGTGACGTGGCGCGCGAAATATGGATTTCAATTAACGTCGCTTTAACGCCGAGGATAATATCGGGAAAGACAGATAATATTGGAATCGCATCATTTGTTCGGATGAGACTTTCCGACTGCATAAAACGATTCAAGCGTGAATAATGCGGTACGTTTTATTTCGCTCAATTGACCTTTAAAATAGACGGCATTTCGCGATCCCGCAACTGCGATCCCAAAAGGTCGATTTACTTATTATCCGGACAAAATTTTTTATTACCACGCTGTGACTTCATTGTACTTTGAGAACGTGACATTTGAATAACTCGACGAAGAGGACCAATACACTAATCGCCTGACACATGAAGAAGAATTGGAAAACAGGCCCGAGGTGTTTCATGTTCAATATGCCGTCGTCTTCGTCTTCCTCGCGTAAGGCGGTGATCTGCTTGTCTTCGTCAATCACGTAATACTTAACCCACATATAAAGCAGCCCTGATTCGCGATACTGGGTGACAATGCGCTCAAAGGACACTCGGTACGGATGTTCCGCCCTCGTGAAAAAGAATATAGGAAGCGTGTATACGGGTCGCGGCAACGTGTATATGCGTAGACTTCGGTCCGTCCTGGTCGCCCAATTCATTCTATCGACGGTAATATGTTGGACCACCCCCATCGTATCGTTTGACATTATTGCATCAAACGCTTCCTCCGCTCGTTTCATGACCTTATATCTGTGAAGGAGAAACAGTATCTGGTTATTCAATCGGCGCGAGTGAAATTCGACCAAACCCTCAGAGACCTTCGTAACCCACGTGGAACCTACGCGCGGCGCAAATCTAAAATAGTGATTATCTCTCTCCCCCTCCCTCTCTCTCTTACTCTCTGTCTCTCCCCGTGAAAGTTTAAAACATTTTTATCGACTTTACAGCGAAATAAAACTTCGTACGAACTTCGGCTACCACAGCACGATGCGATAAATATTTATTGATTATCCTATAAATAATTGTACATGTAGTAACTAGTAGAGTTCTGAAACGTTCAAAGTTTTATTAGCACGAAATGCATTGTGAGACGGCAACACGTTATGAAAATTCAGACGGTAAATATACTTCGGAGTATACTTGGAATAATATATTTTTTTGTTTTTCCTATTTAAATTGAAGCTTTACCTCTGTTCAGTTCTATTTTTTCTGAGATTATATATTGCTTATGAGAGATAGAAAGAGAGAGAAAGAGAGAGAGAGAGAGAGAGAGAGAGAGATGACCGACATTTCGTGACTAGTCTTTTACTGGGTACCACGTGTTATTTTCTCTACTTGATCTAGATGGGAAATCTCGATTATATCAGATATTACCTGTCGTGCAAATCAATGATGACCGGATCGTTGGAATCATTCAGGATTTGCTGGACAATGGGGGGTCCGCAGAGAGGCATACCCGAGTCCCGCAGTTCCCTCAGGTCCTTCAATAAATCCTCCGTGTCCAGATCGGCCAATGAGCTCGTGAAGGTGCTGTTGTAGACGATGCTCAGGTTCAGAGAGAAGATTATCCAAAGTGCCAAGACCGCGCGCAACGACATCTTCCTCGGCAACTCGACGCCTTGGCCCAGCATGATCTCGTAAATTTGCATGAACTTTAGCCGCTCCCTAATTAGGCCCATATGGGCCAACTTCCTGAGCGTGTACAATAGCAAGACGTACAGGAGCAGCATGACGATCGCGCATACCCAGACGGAATAGCGGAACGGCGTCAGCAGCTGTAGCACCGGGTAGTCGAGAGACCGCCGACGTGCCTGGGCGGCGAACACCAACGTTCGCTGTCTGTACAAGCAGATGACCTGCAGACCCTCGAGAACTTCCACATTTTCCGGTATCAGGCCGAATACCATGTCGAGTTCATCGTTGAGCAGCTTCCCGGCGGCTTCCGGCCAACTCAGATTAGCGTCTGTATAGTGCGCCTCGATATTGAAGAAAGACGTGAACCGCTCGATCAACATACCTCCCATGGTCTCGTAACCGTCCGTTTCTGAATCGAGGACAAAGGATTTCGCTTCGTATCGGGAGAAGATGCGGAACAAAGCGGAATCATCGATCGGACGGAATTATTAATCTCCCCCGAATACCACTAACGACGCGTACTACCGACACCTTATTTGAGGCAGATTTCTATTCAGCTTACCCGACAGCTTCAAGTGATCCTCGTCGCGCCAGAATTGTACGGTATCGCCGGCCACGGCGGCATGCAGCAACGTGCACGGCTCCTCCGCGCAGAACCGATAGAAATCGGCTGAATACGGTGCGATCCGGCCGAGATCGTTCCCGGACGGTGAACAATGGCCGATGGACCTCAGGACAATGGTACGCTTCATAACGGGCACTTGGACCGACCCGTGGTACGAGTTGTTCAGCGTGAGGAACGCTATGTCGCGAAAATCCGCGCGCCATAGATCACCGGCGAATGCGAGCACCGTTTCCTGCGTGGCCGCGCTCACGAAGAGATACTGCGTCGTGTGCAGTATCACGTCGTTTTTTCTCTCCTCGGCGAGCAACTGCCGCCGTGACTCCGTGAACTTCTCGCTGGCGAACACCACGTAGCTGACCGCGCGCAGATTCCTAACCCACAACGGCCGGTTGCTCACGACCATCGCGCGATCCTTCATGAACCGCCGTATGATCTCGTTCTCGAGCCGGCCGCATTGATAGCATATCAAGCCGACCCGATTCCCGTCGTTGAACAGACGTAACGCCGTGTAGTTCACGCAGGGGAACACCGTATCCGCCGACGCCGTCGCGTCGTACTGAATAAATAATTCCCGATGGTGGTCGTCAGCGGCGCGTGTCGCAGCGAAAACAACGCAGGGGAGGAATACGCGACGGAGAAACCGCGACGTGTATCCTTTTCCAGGGGTTTTCATCGGTACGCGGGGATAATATGTGCGTGTGTGCAACCTCGCACTCAACTCCCGCCGAAGTGTTCCGAAATGTCGCCACGGCGCGATATACACTCGGCGGGATAACATCTGATTTCTGCGCCGACAGCGAAAACGGTCGGAAGCGCTTCGCGGAAGCTTTAGCTCGTAAAGTAAAATTGCGAGACAGTCGGATCGCCGTTGGCGAGAAATTATACGTACGTGCAAATAATCCGTGGGATGTTGTGAGTGAAGAAGCGCGTGAGCTTTCATTTTCTCCGAGATTATAGAAATCGCGTGTATGAAATTGTCAGGTGTAGCGACGAGCGAAAGGAGCGTGACAAGCAAACCGACGGAAGGTCGATAAAGATTGCGACGTCACAGATAGACGAGCAGATGGATGTGCGCGAACTTCGACGAAGCTCGTGTCGTTTAAATAAATCGCAATGCGTTTGGTAACGCGCGTTCGACGGCTGCCGCTACATCGGATTTAAAATTCTTACATAATTCTGAAAAATCAAGGAAGGAGAATTGTGTGTATCAAGAAAGAGGAGAGAGAATAATTATATTTTCTACCATATTAATGCAAAGATGATTCACGGTAAGAGCGATTCTCGTCATCTCGTCGGAGAGCCGTTTTTACATTTCAGATTTATTAAAATAATTTGACCCGCTTGAATAAATAAATAACGTCGAAATGATGAAATGATCAAAATAGCGATTCACTGTGAAATTTCTTTTCATATTTTCCAGCTCACAATTACGACTGGCTTTTAATTCAACGTTTAGATTGGATGAGGATTTAAAGTATTCGCTCGTTTAACCCATACATCGCTATACATCCACACGTGCACTTATTCATGCGCGACGAATTAAACTACTCGCGTCATTCCCCTGACAGCGTGTAATTATAGTTCGTATTAAAGAGCGCCCGACTAATTGCAGTCATTTTGCAGAGGCGACTTTCGGCAAACATAATAACACAATAGCGTGGTTCGTCTTGCAAACACATCTCTGATATACGTCGAGATATAATCGATCTCCGGCGGATGGGGCGCAGTCATAACTCAAGATTTATTGCGAGGGGGGACTTTCAGTGGTACGACAGTTAAATCGCCCCGGCAGTGGCGCTGATGAGCGAGCAGAAAGATAGCGCGCGATGAACGCTCGTCGAGAATACGTTAGGAAAGTCTAATCTTGCGGTCGGAGACTCCGTCATCCCTAATATGTTTAATCAATCCTCTCATCCCTATATGCCCGACGTCCCTAACGTAAAGCCCCGACCCTCTTTACATCCTAAGTCACGGGTACTTACGTGACCGAATGAGAAAATCCTTCTGTATACATATACATGGAAATAGCTCGAAATTACTCGTTTATTATAATCACACTTCTCGACATCACGACTCACAGACATTATTGTCATTGCGCCACCGTCATTTATTATTCGATTCGTATCGTAACTTTTTATGAACGTGACCCGAGATTGCTTCCACCTAGTAGCGTTTAACATTCTCTTTTGCAGAAAAATAGAATTTCTCCACATCGCGAAAGCCTCGAGTATCAAACATCAAAGAGAGATTCCGACGGAATTTTCGGGAAGAGTATTTAATACCTCTTTCATCAAACACGTCAATTTACGAACGCTTTATGTGCCTAAGTGTGCGTATTTCTTTTTTATGTTCTTCTCTATTACGCGTGCTGGTTTATAGGGATAATCGTGCCTCGAGATGAGCGCGTTGGCAGTAAAGATCGACCGTGACCCTGACGCCCACGGTTGAGAGAGCTTGTGATCCATGGAGGGTCAAGTGCAGCAGGCACCCCGCCAACTGTTTGCACATCCGTTTCGACGAATCCCGGCCGAATGTGGGAATCTATATCCTACCGACGGAAATATAACGCATCGGAAATAACGTTAGGCAGGACATGTGGATGAGAATAATATTGCAGGACAGGCGATCGTTACCGCGCGAGGTGCATCAGCGCGAGGCGTAAATTGCGTTCCGGGGTGCTTTTCGGAGGTGCGGATAATGTAATCACGATCGAGTTAAAAACATTTTAGAGCGGATATCCCCGACGTGTTACCGCTGATGCGCCTTTTCATGCGTGTAGCTCCGTATAGTCCCAAGTTGATACCGATCGATCGACAGATCGATCGTTCAATTTCAGTCTTTTCACGATCGGTCGTGAATCCGCGACATCGGTACGATGTGTCAGTAATAACGCAAATCGCGATCGCTCTTGTCATCCGTAACTAATAAAAACATCGAAGGATAAAGGATCATCTCAAGGCAAATTTCGGGACAAATCGAAAGCCGCGATACAACAATTATACGCCGCGTCGTCTCGTGCTGCAGGCGAGCTTCAGCAAAACAGGGGCCACGAGCGATCGAAGCTCCGTAAATTAATTATGAGGCAGATTTTATCAAAGCCGACGTGTATCTACCGGGACATGGCGGCCACGTTCGCGCATGCAACGGTGTCCGAGTCGCGCGGTCCTACGATCGAACTGCGCCGGCAGCAACAATAGTGGAGAAAAAGGGAAACAGATGAAACCGGCATTTTTCTCGCTGCGAGAGTTCCAGCGAAGGAACAGTCCCGACGGTTTTTTCTCGCTAAATCGATGATCGAAGTGAAAGAGAACGTTAGCGACCGTGGCCTTGTGGAAAAGGAAGCAACTAGGGAAAAAGCTTTGTGGGCAACGGGTTCAAGACCGGAGACGCGACGCACGGCGACGCGACGCGGGGCGTCACTCTGTCTCCACGTGCGGCAACGTGCAACTTTCTTTCCGGTTGGTTACAACCGGCGATATGTGCCGCGAACAATGATTGGATAACTTTTACACGGGAGCCCGAGAGAGAAAGAGAGGAGAGAGGGGGAGGGAGGGGGAGAAAGGCACTCCGCAATTTTAACTTTAACGATTTTGCGCGAAAAGACTCTCTCGCGCACTCACGCTGCCTCGATCTTTCCTCGAGGAAAATATCGCGGAGAACCGGCATTTCCTTCAACGTTTTAATATTCGCCTTTGATAAATATCTCAATGATCAAATTGAAATTCTGCGAAGATGAAATCCATTTGGGATTTTAAACGAACGATCGTACTGTAAGCTCTTCTGCTTTCCTTTTCTCTGGCAGCACTACAGTTTTAAAAGCTCGGAAAAAGTCCGGCTTTTCCATTTTTCCGCAATATTTTTTTTCGGTCTCTTCCCGCGGATGAATAAATAAAATTGAGAAAAAAACTGCATTTTTCAATTTTTCCACGGATATTTTCAGCTTCTTTCCGAGGAAAAGTGTTTCGCAACCGCAAAATTAAATTCGCAATCTTAGAAAAAACACAATAATGTTTAATTAGAAGAAATACTCGGTGCAATAAACTTTCGGTGTTTGATACGACGTTGTTACGGTTATTACGCCAAAATAACCAATAAGGACAATTCCTTGTATTTATCCGACAACGTGGTCGGTTCCTTGCGATCTCGCTATTAATCTTCCCGCTAATGTATACAACTGTTCTAACCAGATGCTTAAGCTGCTTGTCTTCAATTTGTCCGCGTGTGAAATTCAATAGGAGCTATTCTAACGCCTCTATTTACTTTGTTTACTTATTCGATATCTTATTACCTTCAAATTTTATATGTTATCGATAGAGAAGCTAACAATACGTTGTTCTTCTCTGAAATGGAGGATTTTCAGAGATTCGCAACGCCAAAGAACCGTTGAAGAATTGAAAGCAATTTTTTTATAATTTTCTACTAGAACGAGGGAAGATTCCACTCTGTAAATTCTTCGATGAAGCTCGAAGTTAAACACACAACGGTACTGGATATTCTTAATTCATCCGAAATCTTTTGCACCTTGCCTTTCACTGTGCTTCAATTATATTGCTATGTACTTATTATTCCCTCACTCCAGATTACCTGTGGAGGCATATTGTGATATAAAATCTAGAACAATATAATTGCTTCTACCATGAGGCTCGTTGATCTCTCTATCGATAATCATAACTTTGATTATTTTGAATAACTCTGTATGTACTTGCGTCATGATTACTAATTTCACTTATTACGTTCATCAATTACACATTTTTCAAATGTGGTTTTAGCATTTGTAGTTTTTAATATATGAATTGTCGCTGCGCCAGGGGAATTTTTCTTTTCACAACGAATAAATAACGCTTTCTCTTTCTCTCTCTCTCTTTTTCTCTTCCTCGAAGAGCCTTGTTTCTCGATTTTGACGCCGAAGCCCGCGGTTTCTTTCATGGAAAAGTCGGCCAATTTGTCAAAACTCGGATGAAACTTCGGGCTTCGCCGTGTTCATTCATGCGCGACACAATGGTTTAGCACATGGACGCAAACAAATTGTCGCATGTCCAAAGGAGTACATTATCCACCGCGGGCGTAAACAACGCAGATAAATAAGTCGAAAATCGCCCGTAAAATGCCGAGCGTGCATCGCGACGATAATTCGATACATTCACGCGGCAGACAATCAACTCCGAAATTCGCGCCGTTTCCGCCGGTCTATTTCGGTACGGTATGTGATAAATCAGAGCGGCGTGCGCGTATCGCGCGACTCGTATACAATGCAAACGAGCTCCGGCGAGCATTACGATCACAGTGGTGATTAACGATATCAGTAATAAATCATTTTAATTCCGTCCGACGGCGAAATAAGAGAGCCGCGATTTAAGAGCCTGATCTTTCGCCGCCGGTTTCCCTTCGATCCGCTCCTCTCTGCGTAAATGAACGCGACCTGCCGTTTAAACGTGCGCTCGCAAAGCGGCGGCACCACAAATTCGGCCGCGAACACGACCGCTAAGTTGTCCCCGTGTATCCGCGGCGTGTCGAAGCTCACGTTACCATCGAGCCGTCGGAATACAGGTTGATGCGTCAATTTGCCGTGCGTTCGAGCAGTACCGAAAATAATAACGCGAAGCGATAGGCGCGTACGGGGGCGAGCTGACGCGGCATCAACATCGCCTCGTTTATCATGGGTTTGCTAAAACGCCCGGCAAATTGACGTAACGTCTACGCGTCCTCCTTACGTCGCCGCTCCTGCGACATACCTTTGAATGTCGTATTGGAACCGACAGATCGCGCAAAAGTCAGGGACACGTCGAGCACACGTACGAGAGATCGTCTCTCGCCTCGTCGCGCTCCGCAAACATCGGCTCGGAAGGCGGACAGTTTACGCGTCCCGACAGATACGGCAGTTCGAGGACGGCGCGCACGCGGTGCAAATCGATATCCTACGTGCTCGAGGTTCAATGTTCTCGCCGCGAGTCCTTGAATGCCCTCAAGGTATCGTCGATACGGGCGATCCGCGGCGACCTAGAAGTCGCGACGCGCGAACGAGCGTCGGGCGGCAGCATGAAACGGATCACGCGAGACCGATTGGTGATTTCATTGATCCGGGATAATTGTTCGTTCGCTTCTGCCGAATAATCTGCGTCAGTCGTGAAAGATGACCCGGCGAACGATGTTCCCCGGACGTTGCGCGCGCGTCTGCTTGGATTGTATGCGTCGTGTGAGTACTATACCGTGTTTATCCGTGTATCGATCTATTTACGAACGTAACAATGTTTAACCCGTACGGCGTATCTCAAGCTGGTACGCGAGTGGGCGCGTCGGCGCATCGCGTGCGCCGTGCGCGTTTCCGCCGGAATCGAAGCAGCGAAACTGTGATATTCTCCTGGATTTTAGCCGGTTTTCCTCTTGGAACGTTTATTGTTTCCCACTTCCTCAGCGCCGTCCTCAAACTTGAGATACGCGACGTCGCGACGTTGACGCGCAGGAGGATCGATTTCATCGCGAATTTCAACGCCGAGGACGAGATAACGAGGATAAAAGCCGCTTGACGTGTATCATCCGCGCATTAGTTTCGGAATTAATCGGGCACACGGACGCTAACAATGAAGTTATAACGGCGGATAATAGCGTCGGATGAGTCAATAACATGTTTAATTATTTAATAATTATGCATCGTGTATATCGCGCGTAACGGCGCAATGACGTCGATGATACTCACAACAGCGTAACATACATATTATCGCTCGGTATTACCCTCGCGTATCCCAGATATTTTCTTGAATGATTGTAACACGTGACTCTCAAATTATGCCGAAACATTCGCGTCGAATCGAACACATCCGACGCTTCGTTGAAAAACTTTTCCCGGCAAGACGATTAATCTCCCGCGAAAACTCGTTGCGGTAGTTTACATAAGAGATCGAAGCGTGGCCAATCTCACAGCGACATTACGTTACCGTCGAGAGTAAGGAAGAAGAGTATCCGTGAAATAATACAAGGATACACACGAAACTCCGACCGTCAGCCCGATCTAAACGCTACCGGTGGAACGTGTGACGACGCGCGATTACATCGGACAAATCTACGATTCACGCGGGCGTATCGATCTACCGGCCGGTATAATCGGCGCTTTTGATTCTTTACGCATGGCTAACAAGTCGTGACGCGCGCGCACCAGCTCGCTTTTCCCGAGGATATTATCGGCGCGACAGACGTCGGATCACGAGCGATGCGATTGCGCGCCGCCTCTATATTTAGCGGCGGACACGATCGTATCCTGATTGCGCCGTTGCTTTTCGACCGGCGATTATTTGCGATCCGCTTTGTCGCGTCGCGTTATCGTACCGTGCATACTCGTCCGGCGGGACGCAGTGGATGTGGGTGTTCCACGGCGCCGTGATGGTGATGACGCAAACGTCCTAACGCATCGAGTCGCATGAACAATGTCGTTCGGCAGTAAGCTCGCACGCTCGACGGCGATGGTGCCGCGCTGGAAAGGTGGGAGATACGAGTGCCGACAAGTCCCGGTGCAGGTTTAATCGCGCTTCTATCATTTATAAGTTGGCGCAGGGTCACGCTGAATTATGCAAACGACACGATCGAGCCCCGATACAGTGCGTTATCGGGCAATTAGTCGAGCGACGGCGACTGCGTTATTACGTCGTTCATTACGCCCGATGCTCCGAGATACCTGAAAATTACAGCGGCGATACGAGTAATCCGCTCCGTAATCAGCGCGATAAATCCCGAGTTGAAATTCCGATGCTATTTTGATGCCCCTGAGGATAGTTCGCACCTGCTTGGCGGACTGTTTTCAGAAAGGAAAAGTGCATCGAGCAGGCATGAGAACGTCTCGCTTTTCCAACTTCTTCTCATTTTCGAAGCATCTCGCTTTTTTTCTTCTCATTTCTAAGAAGAAAGAAGTTCACTTTTCTCCCTTTGTTCTTACTCGATTTTAGCCCTTCCGAAAGAAGAAACTCGATCACTGAAAATCATGTTAAATAACTTGCTTCTTTGAGGACAAAGCAAAAGATTCGAAGAAAGTAGAATGCAACGATGACTTCGACAATACAATGTTCGTGAAGTGGAGAACTACGATTTTATTTTTAGATTATTTTTATCAGGTTTCTCGGAGAAACAGACGATGGCACGAGCACAATTGACTTTGTTTTCTTTGAACGGCATAGTGGAATCGATTGTCCACGATTTGCCAACGTTTGTCCACCCGTAATTCTTGTTTATCCGCCAAGCTAGAACGAGTTATTACCAAATGAACCCTAGAAAACAAACAATGATCGTCCGGAGCACACCTGACTGTTGTCTTTAAATTACATAGTGGAATCGATTGTCCACGGCTCTATCAGGCCGGGATGAATTATTAACAAACGAACACAAGAAAATAACGATCGTCGTGTAAAAATACACCTGTGCTTCCTTTAAATTGCATATTGAATATTATTGAATTTATCCTTTGAATATTATTCTCAAGACTGACTAAGTTGGCTAATTAGTTAAATAACAGAAAAACCCGTACTTTTTTCAATGTAATGTAAAAATGTATTTTGACGATACGATTTGCCACTCATTAACTTTTGAACCTCTAATCGTACAGATTTAATTTTAACGCTACCTTGAATAACCTCCTTTCGGCGTTAAAACGACGAAAACTTGAAAAAACTTAAGACACCATCAAAAAGTCATAGTAGGAGTACATTATATTATAATTGAAATTGAACTTGTTTCGCTGTCTTGGCTCCTACTGCGTTGTAGAATGAACGGTTTAATCTAGGGGAAAATTTCAACTCGGGATAAGAAGGTTTTTATACCGCAACGTGCCGCCCGAAATTGAATTTTTCGCCGTGCCTTCGTCGTTTCGCGGATTTTATCCGAGAGAGCCGCCCGCTCTTTATCGGAAGAACCAGATTTCCGGATGCTGACGGGCGGTAACTTAAATTTCATAGATTATTCAAATTTCCCGCAACTAATTCGCGTTCCTTCAGCTTCCGTCCCGATCGGCGGAGCTTCGAGGAAACGGGCATACGTGCGTCGCATCTCAGCATGGCGCTGATTACGCCGCAAACGCAACACGACAGTACACAATACGTCCCCTCGTCGTCTTGAATGATTTTTTTCCCACACGTGCATGTCTCGATTGCACATTTAACGCTGGATGCGATCTGTCTGCGATAACGTGCCGTGTGACCTTCGCGCATGAGACAAGCAAAGCACAAATTCAGACGGCTACATTTAACGCTAAATGTGCGGTCAGAGCACGGCCCATAGCGTCACTAAATCTCGCGGTAATAATTAAACTTCATTCACCGTGTCGAGCTTTACTTGCCTGAATATTAACGCCCACAGTCTTTCTCTCTCTCTCTCCCTCCGAGCTGCTGAATTACGTTGATATTTTGCGGCGGTTCCGCGACTTGTTTTCCACATTATATTCACAAACATTTAATATTGTTTTATGTGTTAATGAATTAATTTTCGCGGATTTCGCGCTTGTCTATTTTTATGGCACGATCTCGATCAGCTTTTACGAGGGAGGCCGACCTCACTCGTCGGTTTTCCAGCGTGTCGCGGGAGAAAACTCGCGAGGGGCATTGCGAAACTTCGCGGGCGTAAGCGCGACGTAACGATACAGCGCGGTTGACGAACGCGGTTTCTCTCATCGACTTTGCTTATCGATCGAATGCACCGACGACTAGACGACGGCATCGGGTGAAATTCGATACGCGGACTCGCCGGCGCGATTTATAAGCGATACTCGACGGGGATACGCTTGGGAAATACGACTGCGCCGTCCAATTAATCTCCCCCGAGTAGAATCCGCCATACTTGCGCCGCCGGGTAATCAAACATGTGGCAAATTCGAAACGTCGATAGACACACGACGGGTCGGAGGAGTCGGGAATGCTACGCGAGATTCCGCCAGGATCGATAACAACGATGGCGGATGGATTAATTAATGCACGGGGATGCGCTCGTAACGTGACATTGACTTTCCAGCCGATAAGCCCGCACGGACGATCGCGTATCGTGTAAGACGAGCGCGCGCGAATTCCCTCGCGCGTCGTTTGACGGCTTTTACATCATTTCGTTCCTTTCATGCCGTGTCGTATACCGCGACTGTGAAGTGAAACGAATTACGCCAAACGTATTCGCGTGCAAACGATAAATTAAAGATATTATTTGCGCGATAAGCACATTTTCCTCCCCGCTCCCTCTCTCTCTCTCTCTCTGTATCTCTTTCTTTCTCTCTTGTCCTCTGTCGTCGAATTATGCGAAGATCGCTATGGCCGACGACTATCACGTTCCGAATCTAATCTCGCAGGCTGTATTCTCGAATTAATAGACTCGAATATCCGACATTCCTCGACGTGATAGATGCGTCAGACACGATGGACACGAAATAGCGATCGAGAATAAATCACTTGTAATTCGATTTTCCTACCCTTGTCACACGATGACACGACACATTTTTGCCGGGAGATTTTTCGCGCGCAATTCAGCGTGGACGATCGAGAATCGTCGATGATGAATGATAGTAACCGGCAGAAAAGCGTTTTCACCCAAAGCCACGGGACGTCATGTATGACATCATCGCGTGGTAACATAATCGATTTTGCGGGAGTTACATCAAATCGTTGCAATAACGCGAACCGGCAACATTCCAAATGGAAATGAATCATATCAATAAACAGATATATCTATACCTGCTTTGTGAGATTCAGAGATGATTAGATTAATTAGACTAGTAGGCTAATTACTAATTATAATTGTTAATACAAACATAGAAACAAATGCAATAATATAAATTGATCTAAATCCATATTGAGCCAGCCAGTATCGTTTATATTTATCATAAAAAGTGCCTCTTATTTGAAATGTAAAAGTTACTTTTCATTGATTTCATTATGATGGAAAATATTGCTATGATTAAACTTTTTAAAACATACTTCACAGAGTTTTGTGAGCTAACTCGTTAGAAATTTTTTAACATCGCTTTGTCTGCTCCGCTTTGTAAGATTATAGTTTTTATAAGATTATGCTTTTTTAAAAGAGAACATCTAATAAATTCCATGGATTGCCTTGAGAGTTTATATGCAACTAATTCACTACATACTGAAGGAAATTTTGCAAAAGTAAATTGGTAATCTTACTATCTTTCATTTTCAGTCAATACTCATATAAAACAGATACATAGATATTGTTAATACTTACACTTCATTTTTTATTTTTTCAATTAATTTATTCTGCTTAAAGTTATTGTATTGTATAGACGTTATGTAGATATTCGCAAAAATATTACCTTCAAAATAATTGAATTATGTGTATACATTTCATTTCCTTTATATAGATGGAAGCAATTATTTTACCTTAAATTCTTTCTAAAGTGTCACTTATAGACTAGTATTCATAGTCAGATCTTATATTTAAGATCGTCTTAACTTTATCTTCAGATACTTCGCAGCCAATGAAACAATCGGTACAGTATCTGAAGATATAACTTAAGACGATCTTAAATATAATGAATACATATTTTAACGACTTGTCTTTCTAGAAATAAATATTTCTTGTCAAAATATCTTATTTGAATATGATATAAATCAGATAAAACAATCTACGATTTAATTCCACCTAGGATGCTCACCGGGTCCGCTGTGCGATGCGTATTTTTTCGGATTTACGCGAAATTTTCGTGTATTTTCTTTTTATCTTGTTTTGCGAGCGTTTATACAGCATTGCAATCCAACATTACTATTGTGCGGGCTTTTTGCCGTACTGCTAATTCGCTACCACAAAAGCGACGTAACGATGCGTCTCAAAGCTCCGCTGTAAATTACTGAGCTTTCCACTTTTCTTTTGACTACTTCTACTATCTGTCATAAATAATCAGTAAAATGACGGATTAGGACCTCGCCTTTCATCTCCCGTTTGGTCGTATCGTAAGAAATGCTCTCGTTGCAACGCGATATTAACGATGAAATTATTCACAAGAAAACCCTTTTAACGTCATCTGTCGCGTCGGATCGTCGCTAATATCACATAGTTTCATGGAATTCTTGCGAAGTCAACGCAAAGACGAATTAATAGCGTATTATTATCTCGTGCTACTAGGAGACCTCAGTATGCATAAGTTCATTGAAGTCCATCGAAGTTTCGTCGACCGTGACGAAATATATAACCTCCGTAACTAGCCGGTAAAGACTTACCGAAGCGCACCTCGGGACAGGAATTTAAAATAACTGTAATTATGAGTAAATTCTTCACCTTGATGCCTGAATGCGCAAAGCTCGATAGTCTTGGAAACAAAGGACGCTTATTATTTCTATCGAGGCTTCGCCCGAATCTGCGAAAAAGTAGCGAAGCGCAATGAATTTGAGACGTGACGCAGTTCGGTGTAATTTTTATTCGCTTTTGATTTCCTTTAAGACAGGAAAAATGCTGTTGAATAAATAGAATTTCCAACAATACGCGTAATTGGAATAAATATTCTTGATATCAATAGCGATATCATTAAAACTCATACTTTAATTATTGAAACAATACATAACATAGTATACTGAGAAAAGTTTCCATCGGATAAACCGATCAAATGATATATCCGATTGTTATTTTTATTGTTCGACCAAGTGATGGGTATCTTCATGCGATGAAGTATCCGATGAAATTACCGATGCAGTCAGCGATGAAACCTAATCGGGAAATTAGTCGTCCTTTATATATCCGTTGGGATTTTCATCGGATAATGATACGATTGGATCGGATAAAATGACGAAATGACTGGACGTTTACACTTGATCGGATATATCCGCTTGTTATTTTTTAATTGGATTATCCGGTCAGATATAATCGGATCTTTTTCTCACTGTAGTTTTAATGATATGTCATCGAGAATTAAGAAGATTTATCCCAATTACGCTACTGTCGGATATTTTATTGATTCAACATTGTTTTCCGCGCAGTTATAGATCTCTTCATTTGACTGTTCGCACCCGAGAGAATAAGATAAATATATTTTGAGATCGCGCTCCTCTCTGAGTGAAGACGTGCGCGAGCCAAACCAAAAATTTTAATTCACGGATCCTAAAGCTAACAAATCACAGGGAAAGACAAAAGGTGACAAAATGTCTCAGTCCCGAGGGAGTTTCTCCGGGATAGGTGCGAGTTCGTGTTCGCGTTGCATTGAATAAACTTCAACCGACTCGCAGAAATCGATCGTTCTCCCGCAACAAAATGAATTTGCAGTTAGCGCGCTTTTCACTGGGCACGCTGCGAGGTGCACGGATCCCGCATCCCGCATCCGCCGGGTTCGACGACGAAACGCAGGTAAACGTGTAAAAGACAAATTCCGCGATAAAAGATAGGTCTCCCGCGCGCGTTCGCTTCACGAGGGGACGAGCAAATATTTTTCCTGCGAGCCTGCACGCTCGGGGCTGCGAGCAGGTAGTCCGCTTTCGGGCGGTGGAACGACGAAAAAGTTGAAACAGCATAGAATATACACTCCTGGTAGCTCGTCTCGCGGGCTAATGGTTTCAAAATAGCGAGTGGGCTAAATTGCGAAACAGGTAAACTTCCAATCTGCCGTACGCGCCTTTTTAGCGGCGTGTTTCCTAAGTGCAACGCCGTCGCGGTGGGCGTAGGTTAATGGGCAAACGGTTATTTTAAGCGATCGTTTTTTCCCCGGTGAGCGGAGCGCGCAAGCATCCGGTATGTAAGCTGAAATTTCTTTGAGAGCGGCGGTCGCGCGCATGTCGCGATAAAGCACGCTCACCAACAATTTCGTATTGCCGCGCTTTACGGGTAGAAAATACACGGCATGCGGCGGTAACAGTCCGGTGAGAGGCATGCATATTTATGCACCCTTTTTTCCGAGCCGACACGCGGGGCAGGAACGCGCGTTCCACGCGAGGCAAAAATTTATTTCAAATTTATCCCGGATTTTATCCCGAATGCATGTATGCGCGATTTCGATTTTAATCCGGTTTTCCCTCCGAATGAAACCGACACTGGGGTATGCGGATGTGATTAATTTTTCGCTTCTATTTTTGTTCCATTTTACGATCAAACCCGCCCCATTATACTCGACGCTGCGAAGGGCACATATCTCGGATTCATCGTCCCGATATTATTATTGTATGAACGAATGAACGCGGAAAAGAAAACAAGCGAAAAAGCTCCCTGTACTGAGTGCCATTATCGTAGATTTAATTGCCCGTTAAAAATTCACCGTTTACAGTGTAAAGCGACGCAACGGCGCAGCGGCACGTAATAATAACGCTCGAAGTGATTCACGTTCGAATTTTGCGCCGCCGCTACACACGTGTGCACAATCGTGCACTGCGACGATGTAACGTTGCGCGCGCGGAAATGTTTAATCGCAAATACCTGTCCTACGGGCGGGATAGATCACTGCAAGGATTCGATCGCTTTTCACCGGGGTGTTCTAATTACATCGTTGCGTTTTGGTTCTGCGCGCACGACTGTCCGTCAGCTCTCGCAGTTTACTCGTGACCGGCTTACGTGTGTGTGGATGTGTACATCGGCCGCAAGATTGCACTCGAAACACCGCAGCCGTGTTGGTAATCCCTTTTTACGGTTCGCTTACCGAACGGTAATAATCGCGAAAGTACTAAAATTTGCCCCCTCCCACCGATTGTGGTTCCTCACTCGGATGTTAATTTTAGAAGCACCTCAGGACCGCATCACTCATTCGTCGCTTGCTTGTCGAGGGAATTTCGTACTTCGCATTTACCGTGAAAGAAAACAGCACCCACGGTACGTGTATGCACGCAACGACGAGGGGGAATATAAAAGACCGCGGTTACTCCGCGTCGGTGCGAAGTACGAAGCGCGATTTTGCGCAATGGCTTTTAATCCTCGCGTATTCCCACGCTCCGCGAACCGCTGAGGTTCGATTTTCGCGATGAATGTCGCCGGGACGTTATGTAACAATTGGGACGCTAACGATAGTAAATACGCGGAACACAGCTTGCCTCAATGCGCGACGCGTTGTTCGTCGGGTGAGCCATACACATTCGGAGTAAGACGTGGATTTCCACTGCTGAACATTACGTAACTAACCGCCCCGGCGCTCCTTTCGCCACGGCAATAATGCGTTTAATTTCGGAGTACTGTTAATTAAGGAAGCTCTCGACCGAGCTTCGTGGCCGAGGTTTTCGAGCCGAAGTGATTTATCGTCGCGTGTCTCATCCCCGTCAGAGAGATAACGAAATAACCCATCGCCAAATTTGCGGGAGTCCTTAATGGAGGAGTACCGACATCAACGAACGGTTTGTCGAAGAAACTGTTCCCGGAGTTGACTCCCACGATAAGTCCGGAAAATATTACGTCTGGATGCGCGAAATTATTCATCGGTGCGACGTCGTATTAGCATTAATGCATAAATTCTACTATTTATTGTGCCTCGATCGATCGCACTTCCTCTCCGCTGCATCTCTAAGCTGAATTCAAGGATATGAGAGCGGGAGTGTGTAAACGCGCTCTCTGAAATTTTTCGAACCTTGTGCCGCCGTTATTGATTATTTAAATCCCGCGCTGCTGTGTCGCTTTTCGGAGTCGCGCCGGTTTCCTGTTGCCGTTGCAAAGGAACTCAGCGTTCCAACACGTAGCACCAGGAACTGCTTGCCTCTCGGCCGGATATTAACACAGGAAGTTGACTTTCGGTCAATATCGGCGGCTCGCAGAAATTACGTCGCGAAATTCAGAAACGCGTCCTGCACGTCAGATCACGGCAACGGAGGCATCCACGAGTCCGGATATCGCGGACGTCCGGTCAAACGAGATCCCGCCGTGAAGATATTAAATGCAAATAATAAATAGGTCAAGCGCGCATATTTGCGTCTGGGCGTATTTGAATGCTCTCGGTTCGCTTTGACTGATGATGCACAAATCAATTTGTACGTGGAAATATATATATATATATATATATATTTAGCCATGGAAAGACTTCGCGGAATTGTATTTAAATATTTCTCTCCGATCTTTTAAATATAAACGTATTCCTCTGTAATAAAGAGGAAATTGTATTTCCCGTAGACTATTTGCGGAGAAATAAATTGGAAACATGCGCGCGTGAACGTTTGTTTCGCGAATATTTCCCGGATATCGAAGCGTGCGATTAAATTCTTGCCGTTCGTGTGAAAAAAAAAAAGAGAGAGAGAGAGAGAGAGAGAGAGAGAAAGAGGAGAGAAACAATGACACAAGTATTTTTCGGATGCAACGTCGAACCTTTCGCGCTCGTTCACGCAAGTGTAACGAAGGAAAAGGTAAACGCAGCGAAAAGGGTCACGTTTGCGCTTTTTCTTCGCGTTGATAGCGCGAGAAATATTTGTTTCAACGACAACCTCGGACCGACGAGCGAGAATATTGTCTCCGACGAAAATTTGAGTTGTTTGCGCGCCTTTGCCGAAAGGTTTACGTTATCGGCGCTTTCGTTCTCGCAATAAACAGCAGTGGGTCCCCTATGTCGACACGCGTTCTGCCGCCATGCGGCGAGCTTTCCGTTCGAACAGCCGTAACTTATACCAATTAGCGTAACCTTCGACAACATCCCCATCGTACGCGCAATTCGTGGCGATCTCCCCTTCGTACGCGCGATATCAAGGTCGTTATTTTCAGGGTCTTACGGCCGAATCCACGGGGTTTTCCGAGATCCTCGTGATTATCGGCGCATCGCGTCTCGTCGAACGTGACACGTACACGGAGCTTTTACGTTCTACTCTTCTCTCCGTTCGTTGTTCTCGAGGACGCGAGCATCGCCGGGTTCCTGCAGGATAGCCATTACTCACTCAAGTTTAAACAGCGATGTGGAGAGCACGCGACATCTCGGACATCACGCGACACTTCGCGCCCTTCGAAAGACGAGCGAAAAGCACTCGAGCGAAACGAACGAGTCACGCGCTCGCGTTTATGGGATAAATAATTCGGCGCAGTATCGGCGAGTAGTCAGACAACCGAGAAAATTTGTGCGGTTTCCTATGCGAAGAGTGAAACGTTAATTAAACTCGAAATGCTTACGGTGCGCTCCAATTAACTCGGTGGCTAATTTTAATACGATTCGCACACAGCTGCCTTCCGCCAACCGTTACAAGACTTGAAATAATTCTCGCAAATGTATCTTTCCAACGAAAACTCGTTTCGATAAACTATGATTATTATGGCTCTATTAGAATATAACCAAGAAAGAATATAACCAAGAAAGAAGGAAATAATAACTAGTAAGAGCCAAATTGCGGCTATTGTAGCGATGTAAATTATTATTATTATAAGCTTTTACTTTCGTTCCATCGTAATACACGATGAGAATTTATATCCTCCCACAATAATAATTTATATATATCGCTGCAACAGCCGCGATTTGGATTTTACCGATCATTATTTCTTTCGTTTTCCCAGTCGCAAAAGTAATGTCATAATTGTTGTTTACGTAATGAAAAGAATTGTCGCGAAATGGCACGTTTAATCTATCGACAATCCGGTCTTCTTTTTTTTTCCTTTTTTTCTTTTTTACACTTCGCATCCTCCCAGCTGCTTCTTATAATAAAGGCAAACGGTGTGTTCGCGCGGGGCTGTTGGAGATTTGTCACTGAGATATTTACATCGCAAGGACGAGACGATTAGCAATGCATGACTCGATGAGACCTAAATCTGAATATTCATGCCGCCAAAGAGTGGAATAGTGAGAGGCGCGAGCTATGCTCGGAATAAATATTCCGCGCCTTTGCACCGAGACCGCCGTATTACCATTAAAAAACTCATGTATACATTAAACGGAATCTACTGGCTTCACGCGCTTTACGGATAATCACTTCGCTCCTATCAGAGAAAATCACGAATGATCTCGCGCGCGACGGAACGAGGGAGAGAGACCGCATGTTTTTCTGCCGCAACCGCGGGACGGTGACTCGTGAGTAGCGATTCGCAAAGATTTCAATGCGCGAATGCACCTCCCCGCCTCCCGAAAGATATATAACGAAGTATTAAAAAATTCTCCTCGCTCTTCGTGATTTCCGTGGAAAAGTCCGCGAGCACACACGAATGAATGCGCGCACGCATTTCGCATGGCCGAGTGAGGCGAAGCACTAAACCGATTAGTAAATATTCCGAAGTCGCGAGTGACCCGCATTTCCCGAATAGAACAACGCAGAAAGTGACGTTCGCGGAACGTCGTCTCGCACTGTGCGTTCTTATCGTCGACATGTAGTACTGGACGAAGCATGAAATCGAAACCGTGTTGATAGACCCGTCAACACAGAAGAAATAATAATAATAATCTCGCCATATGCTCCGTTCCAGTGCTGTATGTCGATGGTTCTTATCAACTTGAAATTCTCATGCGAATTCCTCCCGAATTTCGATCCAAGGACATCTCGCACGGCGGATCGTGGTTCTCCGGCGCGCGGAAGCGAAACTAGTGCCAAGGACGAGCAGAGGAGGGTGGTCGGAACATTACCCGTTCCGCTGCGCGACGTGCCGTAAACCGCAATTAAATCACGGGGATGTCGCGAAAGAAGCGCAGTCTTCGTCGCGTCCGCCGCAATTAGACGTCCAATTCCTGAGTTGATTATCAGACGGATGCCGGGTGCACGGGCTCTATCGGAAATCGAAACGCTTACCCGCGGTGGACCGCGACACACCGTCGTGGGGCCGCACGTGAGCGGATGAACCGAAATCCAACGTATCTTCGCATCACTACGTTGAAACTTCGTAACGCAATTTGTTTTCCGTTCCGACGATCGACTGCAACCTCGTGCGCTCCGCCTCGATGCGCAGAGTGCCGGTCGAATAACTATTCCGGCATTGTTTCGATGCGTTCTCCGGATTAACGTTCTCGTCGGCGGGGAAAGCTCGGTTGGAAACGCGCATTCCCCGGGATATTCGTACGCGCCACGCTAACTCCTTCCTTGAGCGAGATACTTTTTGTCAATATTTGATAGCGACGGATTATATCACGGTTCGTAAAACGCACGTTTGAGGCTTCGGAACGCAGCTTCAGGCCTCGAACACTCAGTTTACTTATCACGGCTTTCATATGCGGTGTGCAACAGTAATATCTTGAATAAAAATAATATCCCACGTTTTTTTTTTAGCGTCCTCGATTTGCGAATTTTCGTAGCGTCCCGGGTACGTTTCAATCATTTATATTCCGGCCGAAACTTTTGCAACGGTTACTCTCCTCGTCCTCTCTTTCTCCCAGTTTTCCTTTTTGCGTAAATTTGTTTCAGAAAGAGTGAGGTGTGCCACGAGTGCTTCTTTTCATCCTCTGTGCAACCTACTTCCTTAATAGAAATCCTTGAGACCCGGGGAAAAGAAAGCTGAAGGAAGGTCTTGGCAAAAAATCAAAGAAGGGAAGAATCCACGAGAAATTTTGGTTCGTGCGCTCTCGCGTTTCCCGCGTGTACCCCTCAGCGCATTGATACCGGAGAGTAAAAACGCTAAATATCCAAGGATTCGCGAAGAACGATATTTACGAAGGCCCCCGGGGAGGCATAAATAGAACAGGTGAATTAAAAGGACCTGAAACCCGAGATTTATTACTTACTCTGCGGAGATTCGCTCGCCGCTATCTTTGTTAATCGGCATCCGTAGCGGCTTACCCCAAGATGGAAATTTTCTTTGCCACGATTTATTCACGCTACCCTTCGCGACTCACTCGTTCGGATAATCGATTGCGTCGATCGCGCTGAGAGCGGAAGTGAGGGGGTGGACACTCGTCTAACGCGCGAATAATGACGGTGAGCGATAAGTAGGCGATGAAAATATGCATCTGCGACGGAACCGTCGATGTATTTTCCGTCACGATGCCCGTGATGGAATTTTGCGACCGTCGCGAAAGCACACTTGCTCGTTCATAACAACACCCGACGGGGTCCATTTATAGACTGTCGGGCGGTTGACTGGGCTCGCGTACTACGCAAAATTTGACTAATTATATAGACGAATTATACATTCCTCAGGCGGGGGAATCTCGAGGTAACTTTTCCTTTACGACGACGACTCGAGCACTCGCGCTACTTTTTCCCGCGACTTCTTAGCTTCGTAATAATAAACAGACTTTCTGGATAATTAATCACAAAGCGTTCTCTACCGCCAGCCGCACACAGATCGCGCTTTTGCCCGCGCGATTATATTATACATTCCGATTAGGAGCAACGTCATATAATCCAGGCGGCCATCAGTTTTCCGGTTAACCAATTTTCGCGCCTCGTTACTTCCTTGCTGCTTTTACTGGTTGACAGAATGCAGGAAGACCGATCGAGCGTTTAGTAACAGTTACGACGGATTACCCATTTCCCTCGACTGGCTCGGCCAGATTTATATACACGATACGGTGTACGGTACGCTCCGTCAGCACGATACCTAAACCGAAGTCACGGAATGGAAACCGGCTGGAAATATCGCTGGAAGATACCGCGCTTACGCGCGTAAAAGGTCAACTGCGCGCAACCGGTCGAAAATGTTGCAACGGGCAACTTGGCGCGAACTTGCCTCTTCCAGCCTCCGGTCGAGAGATTACACGAGCTTACACGAGCTTACAAGCTTACTCTTCTCTCGCAATCGCTTGAAAAAGTTACCAACCTCCCGTCCCCTGCGTATAACGCACGCCCGGGGGGAATTATTCGTACTAAGATATTGCATATTTTAATAGATCCTTCGTGACCTCGGCACCGCCTCTCGGTGAACGTATGAAGTATTATTCGCAGCATTTTTTATTCGAAATCTCGTAACGCATCGAGAACACGAGGGTGAAGCTACCTCTCTGAACGTTGGTCACGCACCGGCGGATCAAACGCACGGAACTACCACCCGCTTGATCCCGCACGCAAGTTTTGCAATTTCTGGGAAACTATAAAACCCTCGTCTCCTGCCACGCGGAGAAAGTTAAAGGGGGAGATTTTAATTTATCCCGCGCGCGAAACCGCAAAGTATAACACGATTTTGATAGCCTCGCGCACTCCGCAGAATTGGAAAGCTTCCGCTCCGAGGCTGGCTTCCTCCGGTCTGCGAGTCAAGATAATACAATAATAAAGAAAGTCGGGACATCTCTCGAGCGACTTTACATCGTATCTACCGTCAATAACGCGTCTTCAACGCGGCGTAAAAAGCTGCATCGCATGCCCACGCAGCTTTATTCTGCAGGGTTCCGACGCGGGGGAGGAAACAAGAGTGAAAGTTTTCGATATCGGCCGCGTTAACTTCGATGGCGTTTGATATCGCCGCGAAACTGAATCCCTTCCCCCTCCTCATCTCCTCCCGTTAAAATTGCATTCCTCCTCCCTAACAGCGACGGCTCTATTAATAACGATTACGAGCTCGAAACTAGGACGTAATGTTCGAATATGCGATGACAAAGAGACGGCCTATTCACGACCTGATTATCCTGAATAATAATATCATCGACATGCCCTGATTTTGATCGAGTCCTCGACTACGTCAAAACCACAATAGGATAAGTTCCCGCGCCCTAGCTCTGTACATAAGCTCGCGCGCGTGCCGTGTCACCTTTCCGGGTCGCGTTTACGCGTCCGACGTGACGTAATTTTGACGAGGCTGATTGCGATTCTATTCCGCGGCGAAAGACGACGGAGTAGCTACCCGGCCGAATCCCCGAGGATCACTCGTCGCGTCGAGAACGAAGGAGTATCGGACTCGTCGTGGCGATGCTCGAGAAGAAAAGAAAAAAACCCACGCTGCCGATCTTAATTACACCTCGGGGCCGCAGGAGCGCTCCATAATTGCGTGGATTCGACATTAAGCGCGCCGAGCGCTTTCGTGGCGCGTTCCAGGCGGAGATACGTCTTGGCACCTCGAAATTGATTAAATGCTCTGACGCCACGGGTACTGCCACGTGAACGCGTTCGGCAAATTGCCCCGGCTTGATTCCGACGGTATTAAAACTCCATTCACCCCCCGAAGATCCAGACGTCGTCGGTCGCCGGTCCGTCCGTGCGAGCATTAACGTTCCGCTTCATCCGAATTGCAAATGCCGGATAATGGCTGATGCACGGGTGAATTTCAACGGGCGCCACATCCCGACTATCGGCCCAGGATTCGCCTTTTTATTCGCGAACGAACGCGAGCGATTATTCTCTTATTATTAACGCGCGGTGACGCTCGTAAAGCCCGTCTTCTCTCATGCAATCAGCGCGCTCCTCCGCTCCTCTCCGCTCGTATATATTTGCGGATTGATGGAGGTGTTTGTGAGGAGGAATTCGTCATTGCCGTAGATCGCGAACGATCGTTTTCTCAAACGGGGCGATCGTATAATTCGTCAATTCGTGGGTGGACGCGAACACAATGCAAGGTGCGAATGGTTTTTTTCTCATCGAAAGCGACGAAAGCGCGTGAGAAAAATTTCAAAGGGAGAAAGAAGAGATACACGCTGCTTGCGTTTTTTTGTTTCGAATAAAAAGAAATTACTTAAGTAAGAATTTCGTTTTTATGTGTTACGTGCACGCTGAAATCGGCCTCGCGCGACAGTCCGTCGGCAATTTTTTACGCACGTGCTACTCTACAAGACAATTTTATACAATAGCCGCGCTCTATGAAAGAAAGAATAACTAGAGGCGCCGGTGTAATTTTCATTTCAGGAAACGAAGGGGTACGACGAAGTCGGCGGAATCGTAAACAGGAAAAGTTGAATAGAATAAACGAAAGAGAGAGAGAGAGAGAGAGAGAGAGAAAGAGAGAGAGGGTCAAGGACGGTAACGGCACATCGTGGCATATCGAGATATTTCCGTTTCCTGTCAGGGAATTTACGAAACTCGACGTACTCATAATTTTCGACAATTTGATCGCTCCGACATAAAGCACAAACGCCTCCGTCACGAGGAAGTCTCATTAATAAAGAGGGAAACCTCAGACTGCCGAACATAGGGAACCACAATGCTGCCGCAAGGAATATACCGCGTCGTGCAAGGTCAGTAAAACTAAACCCAGCCGCAACGCTATTACGAGCAAAAATTGCATTTTCCATATCAGCTAACCTGTCCCGCCGAAAACGAACAAACGTAAAACTGCCGGGCGGTTCTAAAATTACAGGAAATAATTAAACTCGCGGAGGAGCAATAACAACCTCTTTCATAAAAATGCCTTGCTGTACATAACAGCTTGTTTAAATTATCATTAAAAAGGTTTGCTCCCGCGACTCTGAGAAAATAAATGTTTACGATTTCAGAAACATTACACAGTAATATTACACTTGAAATATTACATTAAGAATATCATGCAGAGGGAGACAATTACCACTTTGAATATCTTCGGAAGATAAAAATATTCTATTAATGACTAGGTGAGGATGAAAAATTTATATTTAGTATTTCCGTTAGGCCCGCTAGGAGATATTCGTTTTCCCATGTTAAATTATACTGCACACGTTATAGTGAATTTAAACCAATCAATAGATTATTTATGCTTGTGAATAATTTTAATGGTGTAGTTAAATTTATGTCATTATCTTCATTTAAAACTATTATTATAAACAAATTTTTGACTTTTTATGTCTATGTATATTTATAATTTTATTTATATATTTTATTTTTCTCCTAAATGATCACAATTATGTATATCAGAGGGCGAGCTTTTCCGTAAATAGGTAAGGTAAATAAGTTTAAATAAAATAAATTTTCAGTAGGTACCCGAAGTAAGGACTATCGGCATCAATGTAATTTTTGATAGATATATTTTTCTCTTATTCTTATATAATTATCTTGAAGATATTCAAGATGCAATAGTTATCGCTTCATCCTGTATATCGACGTTGCATGAGAAAGAGAAAGAGAGAGAGAGAGAGAGAGCGAGAGGGGAGGGGTAGAGAGGGAATGCTCGCGCACGCAAATAATATAGGATTCGATTCCTTCATATTCAGCCTCTCTCGAGTCGTGCACACAATTGCTAATCCAATTATTAACGTATCCCACGAGAAACACGGTTGCTCGCTTATTTACAGCGTCGAGCAGCGGCGCCAAGCTCGTCGAGCGTCCGCGCGACACGGACGCCGTTAGTCGCGAGTGACTCACCGTCAATCTACCGTGTTCCCGACGCAACCTGGCAGTCTGGAAGACTTCGCGTCATGCCGTCGCGCGGAGGAGGACGCGTCTACGAGCGGAACTTGACCTAAGGAAGGCCGAGGCGTAGGCGAGAAAAGTGCGGACCGCCCGGACGTTGCGAGAGCGACAATGTCAGCGCTCGTCACGGACACGCTGCCGACCACCGTTGCCGGGGAACTGACGACCACACTCATACCCACCGTCACCAGGATCGACCCGCAGCTGGACGTCAGTCCCATCTCGGTGTTCCTCGCGGTCTCCATAGTGTGCATATTATCACCCATCACGGTCACGGGCAACTCCATCATCCTGGCCGCCTTTTACAGATACAAGAGGCTCAGGACCGCCTCCAACTGCCTTCTGGTCTCCTTGGCTATCAGCGACTTTGGGGTGAGTTTCTTTTTCGTGCTCGTCGTATAGCTTGTATCACCCTTGTGTATCTACCAGAAACTTGTTTGTCACGCAACGCTCAAGAGATAATAATATTATATTATAAATTTAGAAAACACACGTAATTCACGGAACAGTAATAATTCATTCTTTAAAATACAGTCAGTGTATTATCGCAGAGAAGTAGCCAATAGTCACTGAAGACCATAGTTATGAGTATAGAACTGTAAAAATTTTGCGGAAAAAGTCTGTCGATAGCAGCGACTGTTTCCATCAGGGAAATCCGACTACAGAATCGGTGAAAAGAGATATTATTTAACACGTCTCTTTTCTCTATATTATCTTAATCATGCTTTTAACAACTGTCAACGATTTTACCGATTTTATTGAAACATCCTTAATTTTATTTAATTGGTTTAATTTACTTCGTGTTTGAAAAACACGCTCTGATAGGATTCGAATCCGAGAACTTTAACTACCGTACAAATTACACTGAAAAAATTAATGTCAACATTCAAGGCTCATATTCTTATATATAAGCAAGAATATATAATATTCCCGATGAAAAATAAATAAAAAGAACGATATCTTCAAACTGATACAATTCTTAATTTGAAGATATCGTTCTCTTTATCCAATATTTTCTCCTCTCAATTTATAAAAATTATTCTTTAATAACAAGAAAATCACATTTTTAGTGGAATCATACAGAGTTCCTTCATGTAAGCAAATTTTATCTCCACATAAGTTTATATATTCTCATTTATACATAAGGATATGAATCTTGAATCGATACTGATTTTTCTCTGCGTCTGATTCAATCAGTGGCATTTTCATTGATTCGACTTAAGAGGGCAAGTATAAATCACGCAAAAGAGACTATCGTCGCTGTTCATTGTCCGATGATAGGTCACGTTAGTTTCATTGCCTCGCATTGACCGAATTGACACGTTCGTGCATTCGGGTCGCCGCTGCAAACTCGGCAAATCGCCTCTGAAACGGAGACCAGCAATATTAATCTCGCGGTCGCGTCCCTTCCGGAGTCCGGTTTATGGGCCGGCTCAGGGGCGCGACAGCCTCATTCAACGTCGCAATAACCTGTCGTCCTGATGCTCCCGTGCAGGTTGGCGTGTTTATGCCCTTCGGGATGCAACTGGAGCTCTCCGGTCTTCCGGAGAACGGCGTCAGCACGCTTTGCATCGTGCCGTACTGCATCGTGATCGCGCTCTGCAGCGTGAGCGTCCTGGTGACCGTGGCGATCGCGGTCGACCGTCTGACTTCGTTGGCGCAGCCGTTGCGCTACAAGAACATCATCACCCACAGTAGCATAGAGAAGTACATCGCGGTCTTCTGGATATACGCGATCGCGGTCGGCCTCTCGCCCCTCATCTACGCTCAAATCATCGGCGGGATGCAGCCGAACAGGTGAGCATTCTCTCACGCAGCGAAGCACCCCCTTCGCAACATTTCGCAGCCGTTCGCGGAAAATTCCCTGCAACGAGTATCGCAAGGCTCGCAACGTATCTAGTTGGCGGATATACGTTAAATAAATAAACAGCAATTTCCTTCCGCGTAAGGATTACTCTAAATAATAGATTCAAGGACCCTACGCTGCGGGGTACTTTACTACGGGGGAACTGCCATTTTACTGGAATTACCGACTCCAATAAAACCTCCCTAATTTCGGCTCGCTCGGAGTGGCGTGTACGAACTGCTCAATTGAAAGTAAATTAACGCAATGATTAACGCAATGACGTATTTTAGTTCTTACTCTCGCGAGGAAAGGTAAGGGTCATTCGTGGCCCCAGCAAGACGCGCGCGTGTTTATATTTATTATACATTGTTAGAATATTTCTGAAAAATATATTCTTGCTTATTGTTCAAGGTGATTTTCATGCCCTTTCCTTGTTTTAATCAAACAGAATGCATATTTATATTTGGGCCATTCATGAGGTCACCTCACTTTTCTGCTTACATCCTGTTATTTCACCTTTCCTTGTGAGGATTAATTCTCGACCTTATTTTTCTCTTTCATTCTGCTTTATTTCGATAAATTTTTGACTGTACTGTACAAACAAGTCTAGTAACGCTATGATGTACTGTACAAACAAGTCTAGTAACGCTATGATTCTTAAATTGGCGTTAAAATAGCTTTGTGTACCATTAAATTCGTTCGTTTATTGCCCCCCCTCTCTCTCTCTCTCTCTCTCTCTCTCTCTCTCTCTCTCTCTCTCTCTCTTTCTGTGAAACATTTTCTTTCGCTCTTCAAACGTCAATTATGACATCACGAACGAACGAGGGCGAACGGAAATAAAGAAGCAAGGAGTTCGCGTGTTGCTCGCAGGTGCAGTCAAGTTATCGCGAGGAACAGGTGTCGCGAGGAAAAACTTACCTCGTGATTAGGAAGGCCGAGCGACACGTGTAACATTGTTATCGCACAAGGGAACGATCGGGAGGCGTTGTCTGATGTGCGTCGCTCACGACGAGAAAAACCGTTAAATCCGCCGATTGTGATACGTAGATGCGAGTCACTCGGAACTCGCGCTAATAGCGTCCGGTCGAATTAACCCAGGCAGAACAAATTTCTGAAAGACCTCTTAAGGACCTGAGAAATATTTAAAAAATAATAGAACGTCTTTTAGACATCTCTAAGACATCTTTTAGAAATTTGTTCTGCCTGGGGATGTTTCGCTGATTAACGACTTCGAGCTGGTCGGACAGTCCGTTCGTATGATGTGCGCTCGTTGCAACGAACTTAAGCGGATGTTCCACGTGCAGCGCCTACAGCTTCTACACGAAAAGAATTATCAGAGAGAGAGAGAGAGAGAGGGGGAGATTGCATTCAAGTTCTATTTGAAAACTTCTATATGATTTAGATATATTTCATGCTGCGATGCGTGCCGCTTCGAATAGAGCGAATACGTATATGGATGGCATAATATCTGAAATCCGGCTACGTGCAGAGTATGTGTGCGAGGTACTACGGTGAGATCGTAAAGGCACAATCGTGTTACGGAATGTGGGGCGACTTTTTTCCTCGGGTCGGAGGTCATTTTTTAACGCTCCATTATCTAAATCCCGCTTCCCGGTGCTTCGGTGGAAATAAAGGGAGCTGCGTCAAAGGGCTTAGCGTCACCTCGCGGCGGTAAGGTGGTTTTAATTACGGCAACGTAACGCCGCGTTATTTAGCAGTTCTGTCGGAGAGAAACGATGTTAATATCGCGCGACGGTTGCGAAGATATCCTCTAGTTGTCATTTTACCAGAGCGTTCAATGTCCCCCGGCTCTGTTTTCGTTATTTCCACGAAGAGAGGAAGAAAAGAAACGTCGAACTTCTCGTTATCCGCGACGATGCCGCGGCGATGCCTTTTCTTTCCGTCCTCTCCCGCCCCGAGTGTTCAGAAGTAAACTTCGAAATATGGGATTCGACGGCGGGTGGAGAGATATTATCGCGCATAATTTTCTATTTTAAAAACCCTCGTTACCTCGTTAACCCGCGAGCGAACTTCGCGGACAGTAATTCTTCGGGAACGAGCGCAATTAACCCCGGGCATTTATCGCGAGCGACCTTTTCAACACGGACCGGACGTAAATACGAGGTAATTTTCAGCGCGGTAATCAGCGCCGCGTAACCCAATCGACGGCACGGCGTAAAAGTACACACGGGGTGTCGAATTACATCGTTCTCGGGACTTGCGGCGGGTATTAGCTTTGCGGTATATTGCTTGCGCCGCCCCGGCGAGGGAGGCGAGCTCTCCTATCCGCGCGTGAGCTCGCAGCTTGCGTCGCAGCCTGTGCACGACCGATCAAGTAACGCGCTAAAACGTGGACTACAAAGGGTGACAAGGAGGTTCTTTACCCTGTGACGCGTACCTTCGCAATCAAAGCAACCTAAGGGGGGAAAGCTGCCATCGATCTTCCGTCCGCGATATGCCGCACAGTTCAGCAGCTCGCAGCCCCCGTGTATTATATATTCGACACACACTGCACTTACGAGATATAAATTTATATTAACATTCTCGGCACGTTGCGTTATCGTCACGTGCGACCCGCACGTGAGAAAGTTGTACGCTGACGTATGTGTGTCATCTCTCTAAAACTGCTGTGAACAAAATGCATCTGTAAAAAATCAGAAACCGGTTAAATTCGCCGGATAAATCTTTATTGACCTTGAGAGTGTCACGATCGTAATATTGAAATAATATCAGAGGTCTTTCAGGCCGGTATCACGAAAAAAATGGTAGAAATCGTAGTTTTTGTGATCTTTTATGAATTATTAAGTTTATTGCCAATTTTTGTTTTATGAATCTGATCGCCGCCAGAGAAAATCAATTATCTCATTGGACCAGGCTGGTAATAATAGTGGCAACATGGACCTGACTTTTGTTCTGAGTAACAGAAATAGTGGAGTATAGTGTCTTTCGCAAAATGTGGAAGAGGGAGTAAGCGAAAGAAAATGCGTCTAAGTCTGATAGGCTTAACATGTTATTGTCAGGATTAAGCGATCTTCTCGCGCATATCTCAAGAGCGACTATTGTCTTACATTATTTGTTCATAGAATAAGGCACTTCACGGAGAGAGAAGATATTTTGTTAAATTTGATATATAAGTATAAATCTAACAAAATATGTACTATTATATATATATATATATATAAGTATATATAAATATAAATCCAACAAAATGTATCATTAGAAAATAAAAGTACATATACCTAACATTCGAGTTAGCGCCACGTCCTTCATGGATTTGTTTTCGACGTTTCGTGAACGTTTCAGCTCACTTCTTCAGGATGCCTGAAATGAATCGAGGTGAGCTGAAATGTTCACGAAGCGTCGGAAACAAATCCACGAAGGGCGCCAACTCGGAGGCCAAATCAAGTATTTATTCACACCGCGGAAGTCTAAAGGATCATAAATACATGTAAATATAAATTCATAATAAAATACAAACATTGTTTCCCCCTCTTCTCACGGATACTATATGTAACGCGCATCTTTTAAATATTAAAAAAAAGTTATGTATATATGCATAGGCGCCACGAAATGTGTGTTATCTCATTTCCCGTCTGATTTCTCCCGCAGCGCGCACTGCAGATTCGACGCGGCCGTGCTGCCGCCGGTCAGGGTGTTCCTGGTCGTGGCGGTCTGGGCGCCGAGCGCCCTTGTTCTGCTCAGTTGCTACATGTACGTCTACCTTGTCGCGCGTGCACATGCACGGGCGATTTACACGGTGGAGCTATCGTTCAGACATCAAACGCAGACCTTGGCGCTGCCTCGTTACGGACAGACGCTGGCAGTCACGGTCGGCGCGTTTCTCATCCTGTGGCTTCCATTCCAAGTGAGTAGCAGCGCGCTCGTAAACAAATTCCCGTCTTCGTGAGAGATTTACAAGCTCCGCGTCCAGGCTCGTTTATTCCACGAGCTTGCGAGGAACTCAGCCGCGCGTTTCCGCGTAGCGCCCGTGTCTGACCACTAAAACTCTGTCACCACTTAGACGTCGGACGACATCAATTTCATTTCGCCGCTGCTGCGTTACGTTCCTGTACTGTGCGCGGGAATGGGGCTTAAGTCTGATATAGTGCTTAGGCGGGATCCGGGCCGGGTGCGCGTTTTGCAGCTTGTATATTCAATGTACCTGTCACGGTAGCGACAATAATATCGGCGAAAAAATTACACGAGGAAAAGAGAGAGAAAGAGAGAGAGAGACGCATGTGAAGTACGCGAACGTTGATTAAAACCGATGCGTAATCTTACGTATAATTAAATCGCGTTATTGCTCCATCCTATATATAATTTTACTTATGTGCACATGTGTGAGATTGAAGATCGTGTAATTTTCGATCTACTCTCTAAATTTTTTGGAGTGAGTTCTAGATAAGAGTGATAATATTTTCACTCGCTCGGAGTGAGCTCTCACTCCAAACGAGTAAAAATTTACTCCAAGCGGGTGAAAATATTGCACTCTAATTTAGAACTTACTCCAAGAAATTTAGAGAACAGAGAATAATACAGCATATATGACGCCGACTGTTTAAGAAGCGCGTATCTTTAGTAGAGATCAGGAATATCCCAATATTTTTACTTCGATGAACTTCAAAATGCATCTGGTATATCCAATCTGAAAACTTATCCCCTGAGAAGTACCAAAAAACAAATTTTTCCATCGGATATGAACATTTTGCAAAATTCATTGTAAAAGAAAGGTATTTTTTTGCCATTGATTGCACAGTCCGGTGATCAAAGGTTGCAACATTTTTATTTCAATGAGTTTCGAAACGCATCTCGTCTATAAAGAAACGTATATATGAGAATCATTAAAAAATAAATTCTCCCATTGGACGCGAAATGCGTTGCGAAATTTATTGAAGTAAAAGATAGGCGACTTTTAATTATCCAACTGCGTTTTAATTCATTAGGAAGAAAAACGCATATCTATATACTTTCCTTCTGTTACATGAGCATTCGCGTCAAAATATCATCGCTACACGGAAGAAACAGTTTGGTCGGATTTATCTGAAATATAATCTGAAAAACGAACCAAGTGCGACTTTTGGTTGAAGGAAACAGAATTTCTGGTTGTAAAACCGAATTTGACTCATGAGAATGATAAATTCTGCTTCCTTCAACCAAAACGCGCTTGATTTGTCCATTTCAGGTGAGTTTTCTTCCTTCGACCAAACTGTTTTTTCCGTGGATGGTCTCGCCTATTTTATTCGGCTTTTTCTTCCCCGACGACCTAAAACCCGCTTATAGGATAACGCTTCCCGTCCAAAGTCGCTGACGTTCATCTCATCATCTCACAGACGATTACCTCGGGACACAGCAGGTAATGATTTGTTTACTCTTCGACACGACCTGCGTCATGCCATAATACCGTGCACTTTTTACCAGCGTTATTTTGTCAGCTGAACCGGGCCTACGCGTGTGTACCACTTAAGAGGATCAGACTCGGGACGTTTATTATGTGGTAGCAGGTAAAACGCGTTTATCGTCTCGCGTGGAATTTCGTTTCGCGAGATGATGCGTGGCACTACGATTGCGAGACGCGATAAATTCGCCTCTCCGAGCTCGGCACTTCGCGTTTATATTGGCGAGATCAACGCGCTCCGATACCGGGAGAACCGCGAGAGTGGAAAACTTAAATGAAAATAAAAGGTCAGCCGATACGCGATATCGCTACGATATCGTATCCGGCTCGTTGAATGCCTTTACTACGGAACGTCTTTACTACGAAAAACGGGAAGAAATACGCGCGAACTTTGTTGCGAGATACCCTGGTCTGGTCTTCCGAGCGAAAAATTTTCATAATCGCGCGACGTTACGCGGACGACGACGGGAGTAATTTCGAGGGACTTCACATATTGCTGATCGCGCGAGTTGCGTCTTACTTTGAAAACCATACATTCCGTAAACACAGTATGCAGTAACGTATCCTGAATTTTTGCAATTTTTGTGCAACGTGGGAGTCGATAAAATAAAATCTAAGAGTGAAAATAACTTTTTTTTAAAAGTAAATTTTTTCCCCAGAATCATCAAAAGTTTACACGCAGAAAATGTTTGCTGAGTAATACTAATAACACACTAATAACATAGTTTAGAGTTATTTTGCTCAAACAGGATTGCATTAAAGTTGAAATCTGTATACGACAGCAACATAAACGAATAGAGTTTGGTCAGGTATATTTTTAATTTAATGGTATATAAATATATCATCGCGCACAAGGGAAAATATCAGAAAAATAACAAATATCCCATACTAACATGCATCTTCGACGCTGCAGCTTGGATTGCGTTTTATTTCCAACGTCAGATGAAAAAGCTTTTATCTCGAGTAATAATTATTGTGTAACGTATAGTATTATTATGTATACCCGTCCATGATTTAGTTTCCACCGAAATCTTCCGCTTCAATCCGGTTCTACTTCGCGATGCGGAGCGAATGTAGTACACGAATGCAGTGTTTCCATCAGAAATGAAGTAGTAGCGAAGAAGATTAGCATTTCCTTAATTTAGTTCTACAACTTAAATTTAGTTCTACATCGGATTAAGTGCGAAGTGAAATTGGCTTGAAAGTTTCGGCGGAAATTAGAACTTATGAGAACAATAGAAAGACGGGATACTCATTTAATTGCATTTTATGTGACATAGGCTGTGGCGCCGGGAAAGCGATATGCAGTTGGAGTAATTGTGTCGTAATTAATTCGCGTTACTTTCCAAATTTTCCTATATCGCATTTGAAATTATTTCGACGTTATAGATATATCTTAGCCGGGAGCAAGACTATACTATGGTGCTCTTTTAGTTCACGAATATTTATACCTTCGAGAAAAATTCTTTGCGTGTAGATTGATTGGTCGATCAACGATCATCGAGAAAAGAGTAGATCTACCTGACCGGTTGACAATGGTTGCGTTCAGCGAGCACAACGGTTGAGTAATTCGTCAACGTAATTGGTTTAAATTTAAGGATCTAACAATAAAAATCAATAACCAATGACTGCTCACTGATCACTTTTTCCGCTAAACGCAGCTAATGTGTTAAGTGTCAGTTTGATGTTACAGTAGACTTCATTTTCCAATTAGGCGCATTATTTTTGAATAATTATACATCATGACTGCTGGAGATTTGGAGATTTCATAAATCGTTGCCGATTTATGAAATTATCAATAGCCATGATGCATAAATAATGCTTCTGACTGAAAATTGTGAATGTTACTATGCCTAAGGGATGGAACGGCATTAATGGAGTCGGCTGTACGATCGAAAGATCGACCGAAGAATAAGTAAGTTCGAAAGGAACGAGAGGAAGAGGAATTTCTTCCGCCTCGTCTTGTCCTTAGCGAGCGAAAGTGCCGTCGTAATTTACGAAAGTACAAGAGCGTGGATGTGACAGAAGCGGTAGTTACTGACCACGAAAAAGGGAGGGAACGGCGCAGTTAACCCCGTCGCACTTCGGCCGCGTCTCTCTTGTTGTTTCCTGCGAACGCCGCGCGCTGAAGAAACAGGCGAAGCCATGGAAACAACTGCAAATATTTCCACAACCTGCGGACCTCTCTCTTTCTCTCGCGGCACGGGAACATTGTTACTGCAAATTCACGCGATTCGTTTCCAAGTGTTGTGCTCTACGGCCGTCTTGCAGTACAGCGGGCGATCGCTTGGTCATGCGGTAAATTTCGGCGCAGCGCGGAAAATTCGCGCGCCCTCAGGCAGCACCGTAAACAGGTTTAACCATCGCCTTTGCGCGCGTTGCCAAAAAAAAACAATACACGCGAGAAATGCATCGTGAAGTAATTGTTCGATACTCGGCAGGCAGGCAGGAACTTCAAAGGGCGCGTTCCCTCGTATCGGCTTTGGCGCTTGCCGCTAGTCTCTTCGGAAATCGATATTATCTTTTTCGGCAACGTCGTCGCCCGAACGTATCATTGCCCAGAAAAAGAAATTAATATCGATTCAAGACTCATCTTCTCATATATAAGCAAGAATATATAATATTATACGAATATAAAACACGCTTGCACACATGAAGAAATTCTATGTACAGGATGTTTCGTAAAAGGTTGACTGGCTATATGTGGCCGTGTGTACGTTAATGCAAATGAAAAAGTTTATATCAACATAGTGGTTGAAACGCTCAGATGAATTAAGGCCGTGTAAGGATTAGGAGAAGAATATTTATGTTATCATAACGGATGCTGGTTTTCCTATTGGACGATATTTCACACGATTCATATAAAAGTATGTATGTATATGATTTATGCACGATGTTGCACCTCCACATTTCAGACGAGATTCAAGACCGTTTTTGAACAGAGCGTATCCTGAACTATGACTGAGGACCATCACGACCAATCCGTCACCCAGATATCATATACTTGTTATTCAAAAATAATTTTCACGAATTGGGAGAAAAAAATATATCGGATAGGCAGAACGATATCTCCAAACTAAGAATCGCATCGGTTTGAAAATGTTCTCTCTATTCCATATTTTTCCCTCTCAATGTATGAAAATTATTCTCGGAATAACCAGAGATTTTTAGCGCAGCTATATAGAATTTCTTCTTCATGTAAGCAAGCTTTCACATAAGATTATATATTTCTGCTTATACATGAGAATATGAAAATCTTGCTGAAATGATGTTAAATCTTTCTTTTCCGTATGGGCTCGGCGTCGTCAACACACGCTCGTCACATTTTCCAGACCTGCATGCTGGTGGACATCTTCTACGGCACCAACATCCTGTCGGACTGGTCGGTGGTGTGGCTGGGCCTGCCGATCTTGGCGCACAGCGGGGTGAATCCCTGGATCTACGCGTTCCACCACGGCGAGATGCGCGTGGCCGCGGGTAAAATCGCGGGCGACCTGATCGCCTTGGTCTGCCTGATGCCGAGCCGTTACGGCTGCTCGCCGACGCGACGCGGCACCAACACGAACCTGGAGCTCGCCGAGATCAACAACAGCAACGAGAGCAGGCGGCATCCGGTGGAAGACTGCTTCGCCGCCAAGCATCACGGTGTGCTCTACGCTAGCAGGAGGTGCTTGGAAGTGTCGGCTAAGCACAACACCAACGTCTCCCCTGAGAAGAACGACGCCGACCTCGTGCCCTCGTCCAGTAGCCGGCACGGCGACATCATCGAGGAGAACATCCACGATCTCACGAAGATGCTCGATCCGAAGTACATCATCGACCGGAGTCACGTGATCGACTCGAACCACAACATCGACAAGATCAAGAACCTCAAGTACCTGTTGGACCCGACCTTCAGCAAGATACGCCACCTGAGACGGCTGAATCGCAAGCGGATCAGCAGCAAGAACTTCCCGCTCATCAGCGAGCCGAAGTTCATATCCTACCAGAACTTGAAGAGCACCGACGGGGCGTACAGCAGTCGCAAGTACCTCCAGCTGAACGCGCTCTCCGACCCGATGCTGAACGCCGACAGTCCCGGGATGGACGCTAAGGACTTCAACGAGGTGCTCTGCCGCAACAACGTCGCCTGCGACAAGTGGAACTCCCACCTGTCGTCCATGTCGGACTCGGACATCAAGGCGGCCACAGGCCGCGCCTCGCGGACGAGCTCGAAGCTCTTCCCGGCGAGTGACGCGGACAGCTACGGCTGCTCCGTGCAGAACCTCGATCTCAATCAGAGCAGGTACGAGGGCGCGCTGGCCAGGCACACGATGATGCTGTGCCAACAGATGGAGGATCAACGTCGAGCCAAGAGCTCGCCACACTCGCGACGGAAGCTCCGTCGGTTCGGCCGCGCGAGTCCGAATTTCAGGCTGCGAGGTGACTTCACGCCGTCCTCGTCGGCGCCCAACAGCACGAAGCCGAGCTACGCGAACAGTCCGCGGCGGAGCGCATCGCCCGGCCACGTGACGATCACGCCGAACAAGCTGGCGAATCTGATCAACCTGGACCCACCGTCGAGAGGCGCACACACCCGAGTGGACCTTACTGCCAGAACTCTGACGCAGGCACGAAGGAACTTGGACTTGCTGAAGCACTCCGAGTCGATCAGCACGATCGACCCGACGACACGCGTCACGCTGTTGGAGCCGTCCAACCTGATGGACTCCTTGATCGTGCCGACGATACACTCGGAGCCGCCCAGTCCCATAGACCCTTTGCCCTCGGCGCCGCTTCAGGGCGAGGAGGCGCAAAGCCTCGAGATCCCGATGCCCGTCGTCGACGTGACGCAACGCGCCAAGTCGCCCTTGGGCAAACGAAGCAGCCCGGTGCGGTATTCGGACCCGGTGATACCGACCGTGTTGTTGAATATCGAGGACTTTAGCGAACCGTCCGACATCGACAGACGCGAGACCTGCAGAGACGGGTCGGGGAACGATCTGTTATCCGGCGCCACGCCGACCTTGGAGCCGATCGATCTGTTCGAGGCGCTGCTGAGGAACTCGGACAAGTGCAGGGACGCGAGATTGCCGGAGCCTATCTTCGCCGAGCACGACTCCACGAGATTCAGCTCGAGGCGACCCTCGGACTCGAAGTGGTCGGAGTCGTCCAGGAGTCAAGAGGTCCTGTCGAGCGTGACCGAGCACCCGACCGCCTTCCCGTCGTCCTACTCGGTCAACAACTTCCAGACGTGCTGCAACAGCGGCAGCGACCTCAACGACCTCACGTCCCTGGACCCCTTCATGTGCCCCGACGCACTCACGTCGTCCCTGCGCGAGTCCTTCTTCAGCGCGCCGTCGGTGCCCGACTCCGACATCTTCACGTCCTTCGAGGAGAGCGACCCCGGCCTCACGCCCGGATTCACCCCGGACTCCGAGCGGGACGCTCCGCCTTACAACTCGGTGTCGACGGCGAACCTGAAGAGGTGCGCCATCGAGGCGGTGATGCAGAGCCGGTCCACGGAATCGGTGCACCGCGTGAGGTACCCGTCGACCCGGTCCTGCGCGATTCTCAGGCTGGAACCGTCCGTACATTCCAGCAGACTGAGGGTCAGGCCCTGCACGAGTTACATCCTGAAGGACCCGCCGGTCAAGAGGAACCCGCGACTGGCACCCCTCGCCATCCCCACACCCACCGACATCTGCACCCCCACGTTCGACGTCGTGTCGGAGATCAAGGGCGACAACGGCGTTGGCGTTCGCGTATGAATTGCCCGCGTGCCGAAATGAGGGATCCCCCCTCGTCATGTATTGAGTGTGTTCCGAAACGAACGTTTGCTAGTCACGAAGTCCTGTTCGCGAGGAACTTTAGGCGCGACTTCGCCTCACCGATGGAAACCGGAGGCCTTTGTATCTCGTTCGTTAGCTAGTCATTTTTAATATTAAACCTTTGGACCGTCGTGTATCACACTGACACTTCCGTTTAGACGACATTCGTTTCAGAGTTATCTGAACGCGGCGATGTCTTTTTATTTGTCTTCTTACGTGTCAGCGTTTTGTTTTTCTTCCTTTATTCGTCAACATATTTTTACATCCTTGTATCCTTCTACATTGAAAGAAGAATTTAGTAATAAATAATGATTAATAAAATTTGACGAATATTTGCCGATCATATTATTTGATTATCGCAACCATATAATTTAGTTTCGAATACTAAATATATACACGGAATTACACATTATATATACAATATGCGGAATTAAATTATTTGATTGCGGTAATCAATCAATTTGGTCGGCAAATGTTCGTCAAATTTTAGTACTTATTGCCAAATCCCCTCTTCAGTATATTACGCTCTCCGTCATTTCTCATATTAGGTAATTTTCATCGTCGATCTAAAATAATTCATCGGTGAAATTATCAATCGCGTCTACGAGAACAAAACTCGGCGTTTTCGAGTGGAAACAGTTTTAATGAGCGACCTTGTGAGAAACGTGGTGCTAAATATACAATAGAGACGCGGATATTACTTTGTAACTAATACGATGGGGTATCTTAGGTAGCCGATGTACCTCAAGCTGGATTGTGATGGTGCTGCGAGTCTTCGAAGAAATCATAGATCACTAACAATGCGAAGGAGAGAAAACTCCACGACTTTGGCGTCGCTGTTTCGACGGCTGTTCGAGTTAAGCTAATTCGACGTGCAGGAACGACGGTGGATGAATCGCTGTTTCACCTGAGGGAGTCAACTGTATATTTAATAATCCGAGCGATTGACCTGCGTTCGTCGGTTGACCCGATCGATCGGCCGAGTTGGCGCTACGCGCGAATAATGTTCCGTCTTAAACATAAATTAGTTCACACATATATATCGTATCGAGATAAAAAGAGAAGTTCTCTCTGTGCGGTCCAAATATTGCCTGTGACGTGCGATGACGTTTATATTCTGCGAATCGATCCGCGAATGATCGGCTGGTTACTCAGGCGTTCTGTGAATCAGAAACGCGCGTGCCAAGCGAATTATATCGAACCTCGAGTTTCGCAGCAGCCGTTCGACTCAAGCTTGTAACCTGTTATCGCTTGTGTACCTGATGAAAGATGATATATTTGTTGACTTGAGGAGAGATCGTGTGAATATATATATCTCGCGGAATATTTATTACCAAGGATTATTCTTCAGCGGAACTTGGATGGCTGAAAGTTTTCGGGACGGTCGCGGACGAAGCGACACTTTGCGGAGCCAACGAATGCAGTCCGTATTTTTCAACAATCGTACCTTTTCGTTTCGATCTCGCCCTCTACCATTTCGCGCGGGTTCCTAATCTAATCTAAATATTTTAAGAATAAGCAAAGTGTCGGCCACAAACGCGAATTTGCTGTTAAATTACGTCCTACGACAAGATTCGTCGCGATTGTCAAACGGAATAATAATGCAGAAACTAGTCCGAGCACGTATTAGGAGCATTCATCTTTGTTAACTGTGAAGTTATTCTCGGAAATATTCGTTGACAGTGACGTGTGAATGTCAATCCGCGGAATAACACTTTGTTGCGTGAACGTGCTAGACGAAATTGCGTGGGAGACAAAATTGAGTTTAGTGAAAACGAAAAGAGAAATAACTATCGAATGTACACGCAGTTATCACGTACGGCAAAAGGACCAAAAAAAAAGAGGCAAAGCAAATATAAATTTGGACGCGAAGTAACGTAAAACAGATACTCGTTCCATGGAATATAGCGATTTCGGAAACTACTGTGCGTGCATGCGTGCGTATGTGTGTGTGTGTGTGTGTGTGTGTGGTGTGTGTTATTTTCCTCGTAACGTTCACACAACACCGTGCACAAATATAAATGTATATTGACATGTCGATTTTTCCGCGAGCATCTCCGTGAAGATCTTTAACTTTTGTATTACATCGCTGTAAAAATCGCTTCGCTAGCTCGAACGAAATTCGAGAATATATATATAAGACGCGTGAGATAGAAGGCGCGTCCAACCCTCACAAATGAATGCCAATTACATACCGAAGTACTTTTATACGTAAGATAATCAAGAGAAAGAAAGAGAGAAAGAATGAAAGAGAGAGAGAGAGAGAGAGAGAGAGAGGAGGAGATCACATGTAAATGTAAATTATTTTTATCGTGTGTACTTACATACATTTTTCAAAACGAAGTTTCCTACATACTCCATGTACCTAAACTACGGTGTCTCCGTGCGCGAAGATTTGCGATAGCGATTTAATAGCCGAAACGTGCGTTGGAGAATTTTACGACGCACATCAACAAACCTCGGGCGAGTGCGGGCAGCTGAAAAAGAAGACGTTTATTTTTTTCCTCGCGTTCAATGTCGACTGATCTTGCGATTTGTCTTCCATGCGGCGCGAACGACGTGCAAGTTTTAAATAGACGCAGAAAATCCAGCCGCGATGTTTCTTTCTGGTTCTCCTATGCCTCGCGATAACATAGCGGTGAGTGCTACCGACGAATGTATTTTTTTTCACTTTTTGTTCATTTGGAAGCTCAATTTTCGGATGCGCAAAGTGTATTTCAAATATTAATCGTCGGGACGAAACTCTCCGCCGAATTCGAGGAAATGCCCGGGAAAAGAAGGATCGTATATGAAATTTGTCCGTATATGACTATATATAATCATGTATGTCCATAACGAAAAAAATACTTAATTATTAAATTATATGCAAATACAGTCGACGAAGTGAATGCTTCTGGCTACTTGTGCTTTTGATAGTGCATGATATCAACATTTAATTAAATGATGTAACACCATTTTCTTTCATATGGACATATATGATCATATATGTAACCGCATATATGGACAAAATTCATACATGATTTTATATAATTATATATAATCATATATAATCCTTTTTCCCGGGTGTCTTTCAAGAATGTGAATTTTGAAGTGACACTTTCCGAAATATCTTCAGATATCTTCAAATATATCTCACAGCACTTGATCGCTATCTTACGGCCTGGTACAGAGAGATTTATATTGCAGCATTACAGTTTTATTTATCTCTTCACGGGACACCGTTACAATGCAAGCTCTGTAAGGATAAAGCTCCAATATTCACGGAAGTGAGACAGGCACTGATATATTTTTATGAAATACCTTTACTGTTGTTTATAGATGTTAAGCGTCAGAGCGAAGCCTCGATTCCGGGCCCGATAACGGATCGAACTAGAGTTGAAACGCATGTACTACCCTTTCTTCTATATTAGATGAGTATGATTTTGAAATTGTCGCTTCCCACCGTGCCGTAATCAGCATTGCAGCGCGCGAAACGACAAGGAAATATTGATTGAGGAAGAACGAGTGAGAAACTTTACTAGTTAAAAAGAGAAAATTTTTGATCTACATTAGATAGTCCTTTGTCCGCTTGAGAGAACAAATTTGAAAAGAAGTGAAACATACTTACGTATTAATCTGTCGCATAGGACGCGACGGAGAAAATCTAAAGCGAGAATAGGTGTGTAACGTGGACATGAAATTCCTTTGGTATGTCCTGCTAGTTTCAAATCAATACCAAATTTCCCAGAGAGCTCGACCAGCGTGATAAAAATTCAACGGGAAGTTGAGAAGTAACGATCAATATCGCCTCATTCTTCAATGTCGATTACGTATAAATCATTTCTCGGTATTTTTACATATAAACCACGTTGAAGAACGCAACGTTGGATCGAAAGTGACGAGAGAGATTACATCTGAGCACTGTAATTATACAATCACGTATATGTTTTTGTATATACGAGGAAAAATACAATACATTAATTAGATCCAGACATAATGCGTTTCATGATTCTCCCAACTTGCGCGATCAATGAATAACGCAACTGGAAGTGCCGAAATCTACAATGACGTACAATTTTCAATGAGCTTATAATGATTACGGCTTTATTTCTTCGAGAAAGACGATCTTCCGTTGATTCCAATGTATTCGATTTTTTATTTTTAATTTATCAACCTCAATTAAATCAATTATGAATTCACCGAGATCGAACATGCTGTTCCGATTTCAATTGTGACGTTCACTCCGTTTGGCTTTAGAATTTACAAATAGTCCTTTTCCTTTTTTCCCGTGCTACTTCAGCGTGCTCATATTGCTCCGCCTTTGCTTTATATTTATATAGTTAGTTTACAACTCGATGCAATTAATAGAGTGTAGAATGTAAAACTCAAGAGTGCGGATAATAGAAAGTAGAATAGGTTGAACGTCTGTTAAAAGAATCTTCGTATAAAGGCCACTATGCCCTATCAAAGGATCTTATTTCACCTAGCTTAGGAGAAATTGCAAATATAAGCAGTTTTTAGTTGAGCACCGGACCACCGGCCACGGCTTCTTGCATTCAGTAACCGCCGGGAATAATTAACTCGGAACTCGATTCGTCAGTCAAGTCGGAACTCCGAAGAAACACGGTCGACTACTATAAACTGTAAATATTAAAATAGAATTTAGTCTCGCAACACGAATGGCATCCCGTCTCTTTTACGTTCGTTCGCTTCATGTAGAGAATATACCTCTTATGTAATAATTCCCTTTATAGCCCTTTATCATAAATATTCCTTTTATTTCCCTTTATTTCATTTGATAGCGTCATTTTAGCACACGATCCCGTAATTTGAAATTCAACGTATGATTTGAAATTAGCAGAAGACCGTCTTCGCGTTCCCAGCAAGCTTCACTCGGTTGTTTATTTTCGTTACGTCTCTGTCTCAGTTTTGTGAGGGCAGTCTTGAAAGACACAGCTCGGAAGTTTCGGTAGATGTACATATATATTCGACAATCAGTTGCGTATTACTTCCTGCGTGCTCTTCCAGGTGAGTTGATTATCTTATCTCTTATCTCGACTTAGGATATTTCTTGAACGATAGAATTCAGTCTACGGCAATCTGCGTTAACCAACATGTGTCTATTGTGTTACTAATAATAAGAAAGCGTCTATGTATTTTCTAAGACGTAGACTTATTGTTTCATCGTTATACTGTAGCAAATACCGATAATTGTATTGTTTGTATGGCACAATAGAGCGTCGCAATGAATTACTTCATTTGTTCATATAACGATCCGATTATTTGACTTATGGGATAAAAAAATCTGTGTAACTTTATTGTATATAAACAGATAACGTCTAATATTAACTGTCTTATTTAAACACTTCTAGGTTTTGTCTATAAATAAAATGGATTCTAAGTTCCTGAACAAAAATGACATGATGCGCAGCCAAAAAGATAATCCAAGTATGTCGTCTGATTGTATTTGTTACAGACCACATTCCAATATTATTTGTAATAGATGTGGCTTTTGGATAAAGGGAAGGGTACGTTATTACTGCCCGCAGCATCCCAAGGTACTGTATAATAAAATTGTTTTAACATCTTTACCTTCTTAGAAGTTTCGGATAATTTTTTCAGTTCTCCCAAAGTGTTGCCAAACATTTCGACTACAATCATTATTTACTTTTTATTACAGATAGTCTTTCTACATGATCATCATCAATGTCCTCGTTGTAAAAGCTATGATTTCATGCTCACAGAGATTTAAACTAATAACAAGTTTTTTTACCAGTCTCCTTAACATACACAGCTATGATTGCAGATATTAGAGATATCTCTATACAAAAATTACCAAAAAAATTAACTTAGAGTACTATATTGTCAATATAGTATATATTTAGTTTGTTTTATACGTATACACATATGGCAAGCTTTAGTTCACAGTTTAAAAGAAATTATTGTGACTAAGGCAGCAGTTTCAATTTGAATGTTTATTTATCCGTAAGACGCAATACCATAGTGTATACATAAATACTTAAGATTATAATCTAGATGAAAACAAAAGATATTATTTTGCATATTTTGACGATAGTTATCAGGTAAGAGCAAATGGAAAGATTAACTTTAGAAATCGATAGTAACTGATAGTTTATGTCCGACATAAAGTTTCATTGCATATATTAAGATTAAAAAGTCTATTACATATGTTAAGATTAAAAAGGAGGCTCCATTTTCCTATTTTCTTTTCGAGTGATAAAGTGACCATTGTATGATATATAATGTGAAGATTCATCTAAAGTACAAAGATATTAGCTAGACGTGTGTTTTAGTATTAATTTCTTCACATATTCCATATATTTTTGTTTAGCTATATTTTTTCTCTTTATTATTATAAATCATGTTTTGTCATAATCAACAAATAATATTAGCTTGGATATGGAGTCTATTTTTGATAAACAATCACTTTGACAATATAAATAAGTATAAGGATATAAACAGTGTTTATTTTCACAAGGGTATAAAAAATCATCATTCTCTCCAAAAGCATCTCAGAATTACAGTAATTAATATAAAGCTAAGGATTATATATGAAAGACACACGTATGAATTCTTGCATAGCTTATGCTAGAATCTACAAACATTTTATATTGATTTCGGAGTAACATTTCCAACATTTTCGTGTGTCACACCACTTTAATTCAAACATCTGGATTGAAATGACAATGGTTACGTTCAGCGCAATAAAACGATCAGTGAGCGGTTAGTAATTATTTGTCTTTACTATTAGATTCGTAAATTTAAATCTGAATTTTCTTGAATTCGGATTATCGATCTTTACTGTTAGATTCCTAAACTTAGAAGTTAGGTGACGTATTACTCAACCGTTGTGCAATCGTTGTGTTTCTTGAACGCTAATATACGTACTTTATATTAATGTTAATTAGAAATCGGTTATACTTTTATTTTTCTTTGAATGATGAAGTGTTTATGTTAATAAAATTCAAATGTCAAAGTCCTGTTATTGAGGAATTCAGGTAATGCGTAATATCCAGATATATTTTTACTTTAAGGGGAATAATATAATTTTAATATAAAACTTTGTAATAAAACTATATGTCGTTGTCAAATAAAAAATGAAGCATCATTTCTTTTTTTATTTATTAGATTATTTTTCTTCGTAAGTCGTGTTTTAAGAAATAAAAGACAATTTCTGTGTTATCTAAACAACTTTAATATTAGCGCTGGAAAATGAGTATAATCGATATGATTTAGATGTACTTTTTCAGGGAGCGCGTCGGAAAATGAGACTTTGAAATCCTTAGGCCAAGTCTACAATAGGTGCAGTAAACTTTAAGCCGAAGAAATTGACCAATCCGAGTCGAACGTGAGAAGAATGATTGCGATTCGTTAATTTCTTATGGCTTAAGGCTTACTACATCTATTGTAGATCTGGCCTTAATCTCATATTAAACTATGAATAGAGGATTATGATCGGACTAATCTGGTAATTTAAATCCTTTCTCCGGTTTATATGATTAGTCCGATTATTCTGCTGTGTGACCGTGTAAATACACCTTTATAGTTTTATAATTTCCTAACAGATAGCGTGTTTAACAGAAGTGAGCAGAAATTAGTGTGATATAATAGTGTGGTATAATTAGTATAATTTTTTACTAGCCTGTCAATGGTCGGTGGATCCTGCTAACCTCTAAAAATCTAACAATTCACTTGTGAATACAGCAAGTATGTTCGTTTTCACATTTGATCCCTATCATAATTGTTATCTTAGCTTTCTAAATTATTGTCGCTTTTACCATTTATTTAATCGTGACTTTAATTGTATTTATTTAATTATGATAATTTAACATAATTCTTATCTACGACAACATTAAGTTTGTTTCGTATTTTATACACATTTTATGTCTGAGCTATATAAAATCTTGTTTGCTTTGCTTGGTACTTATATTTTTTATGCTTCTAAATATCAAATACTTATCAAAGTAACAAATTGTGGTGATGGTAGAGATAGCAGTCAATATGCAAAACCAAAATATGGACGAGGAAGAAGATTTTGAAATGAGCCAATGGTATGGAGTAAGAGAAGCTACATTGTTTGTGGTTGATGCGACACAAAAAATGTTTGAGGAAGATCCTAAAAATAAAATCAGCTGTATCCGCAAATTTTTCAAGGTTATTAAAATTTCGCAGATTATGTGTTTATGAACATCAGATATATTGTGATTTCTATGAATTTTCTTTCGATATTATTTTACATCGATAACGAAGACTGGCTCTTAAGTCTTACAGAATAATTCATTATAGTCTTCATTGTTCTTTTAGCTATACAAGCAAATTCTACGACAAAAGTTAGCGTCGAATATGCAAGATTGGATAGGTGTAGTGTTATTTGGCACTGAGCAAAAGGACCCAGATTCATGTTGGAAACATATTCAGACTTTGCAACCACTGAGAGTTGTCACCTTGGATGATTTACAGCACATCAGAAAACTAAGTAAACCAAAAACAACAAAACTCAGTTAATGATCAATGCAGCATGTTCCAAAGATACTAATTACAATTTCCATCTGCCTTATCTGTTTTTATCTTCTAACATTGTTTCAATGTCTTTCACAGCAAAAGATAACATGAGATGTTACCAGAGTATGCAGTCTGACGATACTTACCCACTTTATGATGTACTGTCGCATTCAATGGACATCTTCTTGAAGATAAAAACAGTGCTCACCAAACGTAGGATAGCTCTGATCACCTGTCACAGCCCTGTGCTGGAGGAGGACGAGAAGTATCGGATCAGGTCGGCAGCAGCGTCTTTAGCAACACGGGATATCGAATTGTACGTGATTAGTTTGGATGATAATTGGGTGCGCGATGGTTTCTACAAGGAATTAGAGATGCTGTCGAGAAAGACGGACCCAGCTGTTTATAGGCTGACATCTATGGTGGATCTGGTGCAGCAGATCCAAGCACCGCCCAAGAACATCGCGCAATTATCCTTCAAGATGTGCGACAATTTGGAGCTTGATCTAGTTGTGCGTACTCTGGGCAGGTATGGCTTCTAAATATCAAATACCATTGGTGACAGTATTTATTTCTTCTAATGTCACCGCATTATTCCGTCAAATAAAATTGTAAATTCGTGTTTGCAGGAAACGTAGATGCTTGCAAATGAAGCAGCTAAGTAAAGCGACCGGTCAGATTCTGTCGAGATCGACATACTTCAAAGGCGACGAGAATTTTTATGATGAGGTACATTTTACCCGCTTAACGCGTAAAACAAATCTGATTAGGCGTATATAATGAGTTAGATGGTATATAATGAGTAGATACATCTGAGATACGGTGTATCTTAGGTCCTTGATATTAATGATTTTAAGATATCACTAATTTGTCTGATTCGTGTTAATAGGAGAACAATGACGATGAAGAAGCTGACTTGCCTTACCTGATACCGGAGGAAGTCAACTTGGAAACTGAGCGTGAGATCGGTGGCAGAAAGCTGCATTTCACGCCAAAGGAGATTTCCAGAGTGAAGCACATACATCCGCCGGCCATCAAGTTAATCGGCGTGAAGCCTATACCGAACGATCTCTTTCGGTACCACGTGAAACGGCAGTACTTTGTCAGACCAAACAACGGTAGTACTCGCAAAGGTAACTTAAACTCCTAAATAAATGGAATGCACACTGACGGCACCCAGTCCATCGATGTCGTACCTTAATGCAACAGCGGAATGTCAAGCGTCCCGTTTCTCCACAGACAATCTATTGTTCTTCGGCGCTTTATTGAACAAATGCGCCGCCGCGGGCAAAATGATAGTTTGCACATTCACGATGCGGGTGAACACTCAAACCAATCTCTGCTATATGATTCCGAACGTGGAATTGGGTGGTTTCTACTTATCGAAAGTTTCTTTCCAAGGTATTTGTATATATAGTCTCCTTTTTTTATATCTCTTATAATACGATGCAATACTTGCAATACGATTGTTAACAAAGTATTTTATATTCAGTGAGAATAAATTGTATTTTTTAGGAAGCATAGGAGATAAGAGCGAAGTGTTGGATCATTACAGGACGCAGCAGCAAGTAACCAACGAGGAGGTCGAGCTGTGGAAAAGGACTATCGATCAATTAAACATGGAATACTGTCCGCACAAGTTCAAATCCTATAAATTGGAAAGTCAAATACAAATAGTGGAAAAATTAGCTCTGGATAAGAAGCCCGGTCCGCCGCCGAACAATACTATCGAGCAGTCGTGTGAGTATCGTATTTGGTATCGCGAAGAATACAGTAGGATACGAACGAATAGAAAAAGATATACAAGATAAAGTACACATCTCTTTGTTTTGGTACTAAATTTATATAAAACTATAAGCAGCTGGTAATTTTGCTTTCAGTTCTGAAAACTTATAAGGAAGTGGCGGAACTTGTTCCTGAGTTTAAAACCATGTATCCTAATTTGGACAAATCCGACGAACCACCAAAGGCGAAAAAAGCTAGAAAGACTAAAGCAACATCATAATTTTGTAATTGTGCATATAAAGAGCGTAGTGTACAATGGGTGGTAGAAATATGTTCATAAGAAACAGGAATAAGAAATTGACCAATCATGTTCGAATATAAGAAAGATTAATCGACTATGAATGATTAATTTCTTACTTCTTGCAAACATACTGCTGCTTATTGTCGACCACGTTTAATATTAGTATATATATATATATATATATATATATACTAATATTATATATATATATATATAGAAAGAGAGAGAGAGAGAGAGAGAGAGAGAGAGAGAGAGTAGAATCGTAGGTATCAGTACGTAATTTGTCAGATCATTCCTGTTAGGACAGAATGAGACCGAAACTTGAATGGAGAAAAATCGTACAGCCGCACCTTGATAATATGATCAGAAAAATTGCAATATATTTCTTGAAATATAATTTTATATTCGTATGATAAAGTATTTCGAAGAAAGGTATTAGCTGGGGAAAAGATAAAATCATATTTTAAATATATGTTACACTTTATTTAACACATATTTGACCAGGAAAGTATATATGTATGTGTATTAAACATGTTTTTCTTGAAAATAAAAATATATTTAGATATATTACGTGACCATTACTGTTGTCAGTCTCAAACTTTGATAAAGGCACTTCATCAAGGCACTGGAATAAGACTGATCTGTGCAATGTATGTCATGAAGATTCATTCAAAACACATTGATTACAAGTCAACGTCGATTATTTCACACGTTCCATATATTCTTATTTAGATCTATTATCAAAATGCTTTATTATTATTAATCATGTCCTATCATGTTTAATAAATAATAATAGTCTGGACATGGAATCTATTTTTGGCAACCAGACAATTATTTTTATGATTTTAATAGGTACGCGAATATAAACAGTATATCTTCTTTTATATCCATATAAAAATACATTTGTTTTTCCAGATATAACTCGGAATTGGAGTAGCTTTAACCAGGCTATAGATAGTAGGAAAATTAGGCACACGCATGAACCCTTCGTAACTCATACAAGATTCTCTATAAACCTTCAACGAGTAATTCAGTGATTCCGGAAGCTTCATAAAAACTTCGTAAGCACAAAATACACTTTCGTTAGCAAACCTCTCGGCACAAAATGCACTCTTGTTAGCAGAAACAAGAAAGTTGCTTCTTTCAACAGATAGTTTCACAAATATCGTTGTCCCTTTGCTCACGCATAGAATAATTTAATAAGATCACTTACTATCCTACTTAATAAAAAAAAAAAAAAGGAAGATACATTAGTAAATATGCTTATCATTGTTATCAAAAACTGACACGCAGTTACAGGTGAGACAAAAGTTCAAACGTTCCTTGCGTGTCATGCCATGACCTTTTTTTTCATTGCAAGCACGTGGGTTTAAAGGATAACGCACGTGCTTTTCTCACGAAAGGGATTGGACTTTTGCGACGAGAAGCCTACCAGCAGACAATCCTCCTGCTCATGCTCGGTGATGTACTTCATCATATCCTCCACGGCCTTGCTCACCGTGATCCGTTTGAGGGCGGCTTCACGGCGCAGCTGCTCCGTCACTTGACGCTGCTGTTGCAAATTCGAGATCACCATGTCCATAACAGCTGTGTATGCGTACGGCAGAAATTAAAAAGCGGATCACCAATTGAAATTTCCGTTCGCGTAACAGAAGAACGGCGAGGAGGTAAGTGGTAAGGAAGCAAGGGACACACAGGCGATAGGTGTATCGAAGCTACCTTGGACACCTGGTCGTACGAAGCCCGGACCACTCGTTAAACCTGCGAGACCCGTCAGCTGGATTCGATTTCACGCGCTTCGTTCGTGATTTCTCTTATCCACACTTCCTTGCCCGTCTGTTTTTTCTTCAACGAATCTGGATACGGTACACTTGATCCTTCCTTCCTGCCAATCCCTTAAGGCGTCCTCACACTTGGCACAACATTGGTGCTTTCCATTTGGTGGCACAAGTCGGCACAAGCATCATCCTATCTTTGTTATTCATTGAATGCGGGACAAAGATAAAATGATGTTTGTGTCGACTTGTGCCAACAAATGGAAAGCATCACTTGTCACGCGATATCGTTAGGTTAGATATTTTCTCTCTGATGTATTGTTATATTTTTACAAAAGTTGGACTATATCGCTGAGGAATTAATACTGTAAACGTGTAATTATTAAAATAACATTCGGTCGATATAAATATTTTCTTACAATCGAGATGCACAATTTACTACAGGTGGAATAGCCGAAAGTTTAGGTTCGTTAACTTCTAATGAGTAAACAGAAAATATATAAAACAAGATATATATCTGTAGTATTTTCCGAATAAATAATTAATATTACTCAAATTTGTGCAAAAAGCGCTGATTGGCGAGCAGATTGAAAAGCGGGGCCCCAGTGCGTTCAAAGTAGCGCCGTTGCAAACGCGGTCTTTTTACCGGCGCAAATATCCCTAGCCTAGATGGAAGCCCATCCGGAAGAAAAATCTCGATCGTGTCGCTCCGGAGCAAACGAAAGCGCGTTGTCGCGTGTCACATGCGAATAGGCGAAGATCTTCGAAATTTCCGACGAAAATGGCTATGCACGTGCCGAAAGCTCCCGGTGTAGCGCAAATGCTCAAGGATGGAGCACGCGTAAGTGTAATTTTGTCGCAATAATCACAAATTATCAGAGCTTCGCTCCGATGACTAATGGATGTTCGCTCCCGAGTAGGCTGCACGAAGGAGGGATCGGCTTGTTCTCACCTTTTATAGAAATTTTCACATTTCAGCATACCGGAAAATTTACGATTCAAGAGAATTTCGATTGAATCTCATTGAAGTGTAATTGATATGACAACAAGATATGGCAGAAATTTATTCTCATCGGTCACTTTTTATTTCCTGAAAATTAAATTATATTCGATTGTTGAGCAATAAGATATAGGAATGTATTAAGAATCGAATATATTTGACATTGTGTTTTTATTTGAGCCAAACTTGAATATTTACTGAGGAAGAGAAGTCTCCTTTAATAAGTCATTTATTATTTTGTATTCTCAGTACTTTTCCGGTCTCGAAGAAGCTGTATATAGGAATATAACAGCCTGTAAACAATTAGCGGATACTGTGAGGAGCGCATATGGTCCTAATGGCATGAATAAGATGGTAATTAATCATATTGAGAAGCTGTTTGTGACCAATGATGCGGCGACAATTATCAGCGAGCTGGAAGTGGAACATCCAGCTGCACAGTTGTTAGTCCTAGCATCAAAGATGCAGGAAGCGGAAGTGGGAGACGGGACGAACTTTGTCATCATCTTTGCCGGAGCGCTGCTACATAATGCGGAAGAGCTGCTTCGTTTGGTACGTTGATTTCTAGTCTAAAATATATCCAAAATATTTAGATTTAATAAATTGAAATAAATCATTTTAATATCACATTCATCGTGATAGGACACTACACAGAAAGGATTTGTACTTGAACGAATAGATAATTCACATAAATTTTTCGATTACAGGGAATTACAACTTCCGAGATAGTCGAAGGTTATGAAAATGCCCTGGCGGATGCGCTGGTAATTTTACAGTCCTTGGTTGTGCACGAGGTGACGGACGTGCGCAACGAGGAGCAGGTGAAGAAAGGGATCAGGACCACTGTCATGAGCAAGCAGTATGGGAACGAGGATATTCTTGCGTCTCTCATCAGTCAGGCTTGCATTTCCATTCTACCGGAGAAAACAACGTTCAACGTCGACAACGTGCGAGTTTGCAAAATACTCGGCGGCGGGCTGAACAACTCCCAGGTGGTGCAAGGCATGGTGTTCAAACGCCAGGTCGAGGGAGACGTCACGACGAAGACCAGTGCCAAGATTGCGGTTTACACCGGTGCCATAGACATCACACAGACCGAGACGAAGGGCACTGTATTGATAAAGACCGCGGACGAGCTGATGAAGTTCTCGCGAGGCGAGGAATCATTGCTGGAGAACCAGATCAAGGCGATCGCCGAGAGCGGCGCCTCGGTGGTGGTGGCCGGAGGGAAGTTCGGCGACATGGCTCTGCATTACATGAACAAGTACAACTTGATGGCTGTCCGCATACCGAGCAAATTCGACCTGAGGCGACTTTGCAAATCCGTTAGCGCCACTGCGCTTTCGAAACTGGTAATTTTACTCATCCCGATCACGCCTCTCTTCGGCTGCGTTCTAAAATCCTGCTCGACTAGCAGAGTAGCATTAATTAATCATCATGGTAAAAGAATCTTTGCTTTTTGCGTTCTGATTGGTCAGTTGAATATTACTCCACCCGTCGAGTACGGTTTTGGAACGCTTTTTTTATTTAATTAGCTATATGTTTCTTTATTAATAATAGTGAGACGTTTGAACGTGTCATGTTCAAAGTATCTGTCATTGTTACTCACAATCTTCAAGTGACAGACTGATTCTGTAAAGATTCACCTCTTGAACCAACGATGAATCATCGATGATTTTATGAATTTTTGCGTTAATAACGTCTTTATCCACTGTAGATCTGCCTTTGCGCGTAACGTTGACTCAACTGAACAATAACGTTCTTTTCTGAAGGTACCTCCGTCGTCCGAAGAATTAGGATACGCCGATACGGTGTACATCGACGAGTTGGGGGACACCATAGTCGTAGTGTTCAGATTGGACGGGAAAGAGAGCCGCATCAGCACGGTGCTCGTGCGTGGTTCTACCGAGAACTACATGGACGACATCGAACGCGCGATCGACGACGGCATCAACACGTTTAAGGGCATCACGAGGAACGGCGCATTTTTACCGGGTGCGGGCGCCACGGAAATCGAGTTAGCCGCGCAATTGGCCTCGTCCGCCGACATGATGCCCGGCCTGCAGCAATACTCTACGCGCAAATTCGCCGCTGCTCTGGAGGTATTCCCCAAGACGTTGGCCGAGAGCAGCGGCACTCACGCATCCGAAGTTCTATCCAAGTTATACGCGGCGCACAAAGAGGGAAAGAAGAACTATGGCTTTAACATCGACGTATGATCCTTTCATTTTAGTTCATACTCGGGATATCGTTGTTTATTAATCGTTTATTGAATAGTGTATTCAGTTGAAAGCAGCCAATACGGCTGTGACGATAGATATAGACGATAGACTGGCCAATGAGCGATATTTTTTGAAGGATTCAGCATCAGTATCAATAGAGATAATGTGAATTGTATCTTCCTGTCTCACAGGGCGCAGGAGCGTCGGCCTTGATAGACACCGTCGAGGCGGGCATCTTGGATTTGTATTTGACAAAAGAATGGGCGATGAAGTACGCAGTAGGCGCGGCGTGCACCGTCCTCAAAGTGGATCAGATCATCATGGCGAAACGGGCAGGCGGCCCGAAAGCTCCGCCGGGAGGTGTTCGAGAGGAGGACGATTAATGGAACGCAGAACGACGCAGCGTGACCAGACATTTTTACGTTTAATTTAATTTAGCATTGCCTTTATGCAAGTTTCGATGTATTCAGAATATCGGTGGAATATAGCGAGTAAAAGTGAAGAGTTTGGTGTTTGTACTCGCCGCTTAATTCCACATACGTGGAAATACGAAAGAGTCATGTATCGTGCTTTTTCTAATGCACAGCGGTTCGTTTCCTGGGGATGAGCAGGAATTTCTACGATTTTATATTTGCACCCGATACAAATTCCGACACAAAATCCGTCAAATTCTAACGGGAATATTTAATAAAATTGTTACACACTATTCAATGGCATATTCTTCCTTTGCTTCATTGTGTTTGCTTATGTTCAATTCTTAACATGAGAGATGATAATAAAGATAAAAATGCTTAAAAACATCAAGCATGTGAAGTTAATAATAAACAACAAATAACCCGATAAACACCAACTATCAGTAACATCAATGTTATAATTTCCCACACAATATAACTGTTACATAACACACGCGTTATATTGCATTTACATTGTTAATGGGAAATTATAACATTGACATGTTACTATTAGTGTTTACTGGGTAATGAAGGAATATTGCTGATATAAAAAGACAAGTGCAAAAATTGCAATTAATTAGCTCAGGCGTCATTTGTTTTTGAAAATGTTCGCTCTTATTTTTAAATAGCACTATCTTTCAACGGACATGAAAGGATCTTTACGTTCAAGTAGTGCTACTCAATGACGGATCAGACAAAGTTTATAATCTTTGATAGTACGACCGAATGTAAATCTGATAGACTTTAATTGTTATTTACCAGTGAGAAATAAAAATTTGTTTTTCTTGACAATGAAAAATGGAAATGCGTACTTTGAGAACGATAAAAAGATAATCGATCTTTTAAGAAGAAAGGAATCGTGCATATCGACTCATCGATAGAACATAACCTTCCGTTAGTGGGAGTCATACACCGGTGTCTGTATGATTCTTGACTTGCAATTTGATTATTGCTATTTTATTTTTAGTGGACATAAATAATTTACAGTGGGCTTGTCACAATGTTGCGCAGAGTGAGTAATACTACTTTAATTATACACAGACAAGACGTAAAATCATTTTAGATTTTGTATTTTTAATTTTTGTCATGTGCTATTTTTAGGTTATCTTAGGAACACGCAATCATATCGGTCGATTAAACAACGCACGATTTTTATCACAAGACACTAATGAAGCCACAAAAATAGAAAAGTGTAATTATACAATTAACTATTCTTATATGCGTATATTTGTGCGAGATGTATTAATTACGTTGTACAACGTAATATATAATTATATGTGTAATTCATTCGTATATTCTCTGCCAGTATTGAAAATTTATAATTCATGTTACGTATATTACAGATTTTTAGTATTAGCAGTGAATATACATAGTAATATATAAAAACAGCCAAGGTATATTATATGTAATTTCTATATACATATGTATATATATAGAAGTATAAAGATTATTGTTAAGTAATTAACATTTAAATCATTTAATATATAAAATATACGAATTACTGCTTAATATTACTCACCTTAACATAAAATGTTCTCTGTTTTGATTGCAGCTGTAAATAGTGTAACTTTACTGGGAAGAGTTGGGGCAAATCCACAGAAACGTGGTACTACTGAGCATCCAGTTGTAATATTTTCTCTCGCAACGCATACAAACTATAAGTATGAAACAGGTCTGTAATCTGTTTTGTTTTGAAAATTGAATAATGTTATGTACAAATTGATTATTCCGAAATGTCTTCGTTCACAGGTGATTTCATGCAAAGGACAGATTGGCATAAGGTATGTGTCTTCAAACCTAATCTGAGGGATGCTGTATATCAGTTCTTGAAAAAAGGCCAGCGAGTAATGGTTAATGGTAGATTAAGTTACAGTGAATTTAAAGATGATGAAGGAAATTCTCGTCCTAGTACAGCTATCATAGCAGATGATGTAATATTTTTTCAATGAGGGCATATGTACATGTAAATGATATATCTTTTTAATAAAATTAAAAAGGAAGAATTTTCCTTCAATCTGTGTGATGTGTACTATGTTTATAATAGATAACAGAACGTTCCAAATTTTACATATCTAAGTTTAGTAAAAAACTGTGGCGATAATACTTTTCATTAAATATCAGATTTAGCAAAATTGGGACGTCTAACTTGGGAGAGTCAGAGTTTTAGAATTACTATTTTAAATGCTTAGTAAATTGTTCCGTGTGAAAATATATATTTTAATAGATTGTATTTCTTCGGGTTAGGATTTGTGAAAGAATGATACAAACATGTTCTTAATAACTAAATAGGTCTATATTTACAACATTCATTATTTCACGTTTTCACCGTAACAAGTTATATAATAAAATCAGCCTAATCTCTAGATCTCTATTTTACACGTTTTACTTTACATATGATGCTTGAAACGATATATAAAATTTTCCAACGTTTTCCCGCTTATAATATGTATGTATAAGCGGAATAAACGTACGCAAGTAAATATATATATATATATATACACGCACACATATACACATATATATACGTTATATGGTATGTATGTACTTATGTATATATGCGTGTATATATACGAAGACATGTAAATATATACATATATCTATTTACTTATTTATATGTACTTGGTATTTCTTTTTCACATTTGTCATGTGAAAGTTATTTACACGACCGTTAACACAAGAGTCAATAAAAGATGTACATAGATATTCTTATCTTGATAACATTGCGCACTTCTTCAGAGACCGACAGATGTTCGTGCGTTTCATCTAAATAATACCTACTTAATTGTTAACTTCCCTTTTTCATGCTATAGAGATCACAGTATACAAGAAGCCAGATGTAGTTCCATATGTCATTTATCCATGTGCATTTGTAAATCACTTTGTAAATCACTTCCTCTCCCCCTTTTGCTCCCCCCCCCCCCCCCCC